>NC_069502.1:960941422-961541422 GCF_027579735.1 Bombina bombina
AACATAAAGCTCTTAACTACTGTGCTATAAAGTACACTAACACCCATAAACTACCTATGAACCCCTAAACCGAGGCCCCCCACATCGCAAACCCTATAATGAAAATGTTTAACCCCTAATCTGCCGACCGGACATCGCTGCCACAATTCGAGGGACGCCATCTTGGATGACGTCATTTAAAGGAACCGTCATTCGTCGGGAAGTCGTCGGCCAGGATGGATGTTCCAGGTCAGAGCTCTTCAGGATGCTGAAGATACTCCACTCCGGATGGATGAAGATAGAAGATTCCGCTTGGATGAAGACTTCAATCGGATGGAAGACCTCTTCTGCCCCGCTTGGATGAAGACTTCAACCGGATGTAGGACCTCTTCTGGCCCGCTTGGATGAAGAATTCGGCTCGGCTGAGTGAAGACGGCTCAAGGTAGGGAGATCTTCAGGGGGTTAGTGTTAGGTTTTTTTAAGGGGGGTTTTGGTGGGTTTTAAAGTAGGGGTATGTGGGTGGTGGGTTGTAATGTTGGGGGGGGTATTGTATTTTAATTTACAGGTAAAAGAGCTGATTACTTTGGGGCAATGCCCTGCAAAAAGCCCTTTTAAGTGCTGGTAAAAGAGCTAATTACTTTGTAATTTAGGATAGGGTAGGGCATTTTATTATTTTGGGCGGCTTTTTTATTTTATTAGGGGTCTTAGATTAGGTGTAATTAGTTTAAACTTCTTGTAATTTTTTTTATTTTCTGTAATTTAGTGGGGTTTTTTTTTGTAATTTAGTGTTTTTTTTTGTATTATAGTTTAGTTTATTTAATTGTATTTTAGTTTAGATCATTGTAGGTAATTTATTTAGTTAGTTTAATGATAGTGTAGTGCTAGGTGTATTTGTAACTTAGGTTAGGATTTATTTTACAGGTAATTTTCTAATTTTTTTAACTAGGTAGCTATTAAATTGTTATTAACTATTTAATAGCTATTGTGCCTAGTTAAAATAAATACATAGTTGCCTGTATAATAAATATAAATCCTAAAATAGCTATAATGTAACTATTAGTTATATTGTAGCTATATTAGGGTTTATTTTATAGGTAAGTATTTAGTTTTAAATAGGAATAATTTATTTAATGTTATTACATTTTGTTCGTTTAATTTAAATTATATTTAATTTAGGGGGGTGTTAGGGTTAGCGTTAGACTTAGGTTTAGGGGTTAATAACTTTATTATAATAGCAGCGACGTTGAGGGCGGCAGATTAGGGGTTAATAATTGTAGGTAGGTGGCGGCGATGTTAGGGGGGGCAGATTAGGGGTTAATAACATTTATTATAGTGTTTGCGAGGCGGGAGTGTGGCGGTTTAGGGGTTAATTAATTTATTATAGTGGCGGTGATGTCCGGTCGGCAGATTAGGGGTTTATAAGTGTAGGTAGGTGGTGGCGACATTGGGTGGCACAGAATAAGAATTAATAAATATAATATAGGTGTCGGCAATGTTAGGGACAGCAGATTATGGGTTCATAGCTTTAATGTAGGTTGCGGCGGTGTCTGGAGCGGCAGATTAGGGGTAAATAGTATTATGCTGGTGTCAGCGATAGCGGGGGCGGCAGATTAGAGGTTAATAAGTGTAAGATTAGGGGTGTTTAGACTCGGGGTTCATGTTAGTGTGTTAGGTGTAGACTTAGAGAGTGTTTCCCCATAGGAAACAATGGGGCTGCGTTAGGAGCTGAACGCTGCTTTTTTGCAGGTGTTAGGTTTTTTTTCAGCCATCTCAGCCCCATTGTTTCCTATGGGGATATCGTGCACGAGTACATTTTTTCAGCTTACCGCTACGGTAAGCAACGCTGGTATTGAGGGTTGAAGTGGAGCTAAATTATGCTCAACGCTGGCTTTTCTGAGGCTAACGCAGCCATTCAGACAACTCGTAATACCAGCATTGTCTTAAGGGTGCGCTGGAAAAAAAAGGCTTGTTAGCACCGCGGGTCTTTACCGACAAAACTCGTAATCTAGGCGAAGGTTTTCTCCTGGAAAATAAGAATTAAGTGTACAAAAGAAGAAAAAAAAGATTCATATAAGAATAAACATTACAAAGCTATCGCTGACATCAATAAGACATTTATACTGTAAGACTCATCTCCATCATCACAAGCACCTAGTGACAAAGAGGCTGAGTTTTCGCCTCCAGCAACGAAAAAATGACGTTTAAGTCCTAGATTAAAACC
Source organism: Bombina bombina (assembly GCF_027579735.1). Classification (NCBI taxonomy): domain Eukaryota; kingdom Metazoa; phylum Chordata; class Amphibia; order Anura; family Bombinatoridae; genus Bombina; species Bombina bombina. The sequence goes on from NC_069502.1 coordinate 960,943,623, forward strand.
TCTTGGTCTAAGAAGCCATGTGAACGCTCTTAAGGTTGTCAATGATACCGCAGAAAGAGGAATTGCTGTGATATAAAAGTATAACGAATCGGTCAGGCATGAACAACAAAAACAATTCTTGTTGAGGGTAGTCGAACATCACAGAAAGGTCGTCACCAAGTGAACAAAACAAGGGATTGCATTGTTCAAAGTTGATTAATATAACACATGTTTTGCCTATCATATTACCTATTAATCTTATGCCTAGATTTAGAGTTCTGCGTTAGCCGTCAAAACCAGTGTTAAGGGGACCCTAACGCTGCTTTTTACCGCCCGCTAGTATTTAAAGTCAGTCAGGAAAGGGTCTAACGCTCACTTTCCAGCCCTGACTTTTCCATACCGCAGATCCCCTTACGCCAATTGCGTATCCTATCTTTTCAATGGGATCTTCCTAACGCGACAAAACTCCAGCCGCAGAAAAAAGTCAGGAGTTAAGAGCTTTATGGGCTAATGCCGGTTTATAAAGCTCTTAACTACTGTGCTCTAAAGTACACTAACACCCATAAACTACCTATGTACCCCTAAACTGAGGCCCCCCCTGATCGGAACAGCCAATAGAATGCGAGCTCAATCTGATTGGCTGATTGGATCAGCCAATCCGATTGAACTTGAATCTGATTGGCTGATTCAATCAGCCAATCAGATTTTTCCTACCTTAATTCCGATTGGCTGATAGAATCCTATCAGCCAATCGGAATTCGAGGGACGCCATCTTAGATGACGTCATTTAAAGGAACCTTCATTCGTCGTTAGTCCGTCGGTGAGGAAGGATGACTCTGCGTCGGCTGCTTTAAGATGGACCCTCTCCGCTCCGGATGGAAGAAAATAGAAGATGCCGCCTGGATGAAGACTTTGGACCCTCTGGAGGACCTCATCTTGCCGGATAGGATAAAGACTTCGGATCCTCTGGAGGACCTCTTCTTGCCGGATAGGATGAAGACTTCGGACCCTCTTCTGGATGGATCGGTAATACCCGGCTGGGTGAATACAAGGTAGGGAGATCTTCAGGGGCTTAGTGTTAGGATTTTTAAGGGGGGTTTGGGTGGGTTATATTAGGGGTATGTGGGTGGTGGGTTGTAATGTTGGGGGGGGGTATTGTATGTTTTTTTTACAGGCAAAAGAGCTGATTTCTTTGGGGCATGCCCCGCAAAAAGCCCTTTTAAGGGCTGGTAAGGTAATAGAGCTGTTAACTTTTTATTTTAGAATAGGGTAGGGAATTTTTTTATTTTGGGGGGCTATGTTATTTTTTTGGGGGGCTTAGAGTAGGTGTAATTAGTTTAAAATTCTTGTAATCTTTTTTTATTTTTTGTAATTTAGTGTTTGTTTTTTTGTAATTTAGTTTTGTTGATTTAATTGTAGGTAATTGTAGGTAGTTTAGTTAATTTATTTATTGATAGTGCAGTGTTAGGTTTAATTGTAACTTAGGTTAGGATTTATTTTACAGGTAATTTTATAATTATTTTAACTAGGTAGCTATTAAATAGTTAATAACTATTTAATAGCTATTGTACCTAGTTAAAATAAATACAAAGTTGCCTGTAAAATAAATATAAATCCTAAAATAGCTACAATATAATTATTCGTTATATTTTAGCTATATTAGGATTTATTTTACAGGTAAGTATTTAGCTTTAAATAGGATTAATTTATTTAATAAGATTTAATTTATTTCGTTAGATTTAAATTATATTTAACTTAGGGGGGTGTTAGTGTTAGGGTTAGAGTTAGCTTTAGGGGTTAATACATTTATTAGAGTAGCGGCGAGGTCCGGTCGGCAGATTAGGGGTTAATACTTGAAGTTAGGTGTCAAAGATGTTAGGGAGGGCAGATTAGGGGTTAATAAAATTTATTATAGGGGTTGCGAGACGGGAGTGCGGTGGTTTAGGAGTTAATAAATTTATTATAGTGGCGGCGAGATCCGGTCGGCAGATTAGGGGTTAATAAGTGTAGGTAAGGTAGCGGCGACGTTGGGGGGACAGATTAGGGGTTAATAAATATAATATAGGGGTCGGCGGTGTTAGGGGCAGCAGATTAGGGGTTCATAGGGATAATGTAGGTTGCAGCGGTGTCCGGAGCGGAAGATTAGGGGTTAATAATAATATGCAGGGGTCAGCGATAGCGGGGTCGGCAGATTAGGGCTTAATAAGTGTAAGGTTAGGGATGTTTAGACTCGGGGGTTCATGTTAGGGTGTTAGGTGCAGACTTAGAAATTGTTTCCACATATGAAACAATGGGGCTGCGTTAGGAGCTGAACGCTGCTTATTTGCAGGTGTTAGGTTTTTTTTCCAGCTCAAACTGCCCCATTGTTTCCTATGGGGGAATCGTGCACGAGCACGTTTTTTCAAGCTGGCCGCTACCGTGAGCAACGCTGGTATTTAGAGTTGAAGTGGCGGAAAATTATGCTCTACGCTCCCTTTTTGGAGCCTAACGCAGCCATTCAGACAACTCTAAAAACCAGCGTTATTTAAAAGGTGCGGGGGGAAAAAAACAAGCGTAGCTAACGCACCCCTATGGCCGCAAAACTCTAAATCTAGGTGTTAGTGTATATGTTTAATATTATTTTAAGTTTGTGATTTCTAGTTTTCACAATAAAAGTAATTAACATTGAAAAATCGTATTTTTTTGCCTACTTTTACAAAACAGATTAAATTGTGCAACCTCTAAATATTATGCAATCTTCTTGAAATTTAGCATATATATCTTTTACATCACTGAGACTCGGGCGTAAGCAGAGTCTGCAAAAATTTTACAGCTTATTTTTTGCCTTAGAAAATGAAACACCCATATATATATATATATATATATATATATATATATATATATATATATATATATACTGTATATATAATTGTGGATAAGCACTAATAGGTAGATATAAATCACAAGAGTATATGAATAGTATATACTATGCATATACTCTTTTGATTTATATCTACCTATGCTTATCCACAATTCTATATATATATATTTATAACTCCAGTATCGGATTGAGAATTATTTTTAATTTTTTTAACTTTTTGATTGTTGATATGGCATTTTTGCAACAATCACAAGAAGTCCCTAAATTATTTGCACATTCTGAGTTGGATGCTTCCAAAGATTGTCACACTTTGTTTGGGCAATAGAGACTTTTTGAAAAATACTGATGATACAGATGAACCACAGTCTTTGGAAAAACTGTATAGAAAAAAGACTAGTCTTGAATTGCATGCTATTACATTAGCAAAGTATCACCACCTTAAATACATTCTAAGAGGGTTAAGATGTAATTTACACCCCACATTATTCAGGGATGATGCTGAGTTTTGTGCTAAATGGGAAGGTATTCTCAATAAATGCTCCAGTGATCTCATAATATTAACTATTGAATATATACAAAGGGAAATCCCAAAGGTACAGACTGACATTGAAAGGCTTGAGATACCACTTAAATCCTTTAAACTTGAGGCTAATTATAAAAAGTTAAAGAGTGACATCTTGGATTTAATCAATTAGTTCAAAAAAGAAGTAGAAATCAAGAAAGCACAAAAATTTCAGAGAGATTCGACAGATTACTCCAGTAACAAAGTATATACAAAGAGTGCAGAATTATTAGGCAAGTTGTATTTTTGAGGATTAATTTTATTATTAAACAACAACCATGTTCTCAATGAACCCAAAAAACTCATTAATATCAAAGCTGAATAGTTTTGGGAGTAGTTTTTAGTTTGTTTTTAGTTTTAGCTATTTTAGGGGGATATCTGTGTGTGCAGGTGACTATTACTGTGCATAATTATTAGGTAACTTAACAAAAAACAAATATATACCCATTTCAATTATTTATTTTTACCAGTGAAACCAATATAACATCTCAACATTCACAAATATACATTTCTGACATTCAAAAACAAAACAAAAACAAATCAGTGACCAATATAGCCACCTTTCTTTGCAAGGACACTCAAAAGCCTGCCATCCATGGATTCTGTCAGTGTTTTGATCTGTTCACCATCAACATTGCGTGCAGCAGCAACCACAGCCTCCCAGACACTGTTCAGAGAGGTGTACTGTTTTCCCTCCTTGCAAATCTCACATTTGATGATGGACCACAGGTTCTCAATGGGGTTCAGATCAGATGAACAAGGAGGCCATGTCATTAGATTTTCTTCTTTTATACCCTTTCTTGCCAGCCACGCTGTGGAGTACTTGGACGCATGTGATGGAACATTGTCCTGCATGAAAATCATGTTTTTCTTGAAGGATGCAGACTTCTTCCTGTACCACTGCTTGAAGAAGGTGTCTTCCAGAAACTGGCAGTAGGACTGGGAGTTGAGCTTGACTCCATCCTCAACCCGAAAAGGCCCCACAAGCTCATCTTTGATGATACCAGCCCAAACCAGTACTCCACCTCCACCTTGCTGGCGTCTGAGTCGGACTGGAGCTCTCTGCCCTTTACCAATCCAGCCACGGGCCCATCCATCTGGCCCATCAAGACTCACTCTCATTTCATCAGTCCATAAAACCTTAGAAAAATCAGTCTTGAGATATTTCTTGGCCCAGTCTTGACGTTTCAGCTTGTGTGTCTTGTTCAGTGGTGGTCGTCTTTCAGCCTTTCTTACTTTGGCCATGTCTCTGAGTATTGCACACCTTGTGCTTTTGGGCACTCCAGTGATGTTGCAGCTCTGAAATATGGCCTAACTGGTGGCAAGTGGCATCTTGGCAGCTGCACGCTTGACTTTTCTCAGTTCATGGGCAGTTATTTTGCGCCTTGGTTTTTCCACACGATTCTTGCGACCCTGTTGACTATTTTGAATGAAACGCTTGAATATTTGATGATCACGCTTCAGAAGCTTTGCAATTTTAAGAGTGCTGCATTCCTCTGCAAGATATCTCACTATTTTTGACTTTTCTGAGCCTGTCAAGTCCTTCTTTTGACCCATTTTGCCAAAGGAAAGGAAGTTGCCTAATAATTATGCACACCTGATATAGGGTGTTGATGTCATTAGACCACACCCCTTCTCATTACAGAGATGCACATCACCTAATATGCTTAATTGGTAGTAGGCTTTTGAGCCTATACAGCTTGGAGTAAGACAACATGCATAAAGAGGATGATGTGGTCAAAATACTCATTTGCCTAATAATTCTGCACTCCCTGTAGGTGGAGAAACCCAAAATGTATTCCATTTAGACGTGAAAGAAGGAGAGCCCCTAGGTACACTGACAATTCAGGTGACTCATCCTCTGACCAAGAGTCTAGAAGCCCTCCCCCTTTAGGCCAGAATTCAAACAGACACAAACCCAAAGAAAAAAGAGAATACACAGAGGGGGTATGAGGAACATGAAATCACATGCAAACAAGATACAGCAAAATATAGCAGATAACTTAGTGATCAACATATTTTCTGTTACCCCAGATGAAATTACAAATTCTGTTTTACAAGAAGGCTTATCTTTTATCCCAACAGTGAAATCTAACTTTTTCCAGACTGAAGCTGATCTTCAGAGGTTTTTTTTAGGAATATTAGATTTAAAGCCTTTTTGCCACCCTTTCACAATCAAGCAGACATGAATATTACGTTGACACTATGAGCGAATTCCATACCCAGGCACAATCACTTAAAGGGACAGTCAACACCAGAATTTTTGTTGTTTTAAAAGTTAGATAATCCCTTAATTACCAATTCCCCAGTTTTGCATAACCAACACAGTTATAATTATACATGTTTTACCTCTGTAATTACCTTGTATCTAAGCCTCAGCAGACTGCCCCCTTATTTCAGTTCTTTTCACAGACTTGCATTTTAGCCAATCAGAGCTGTCTCCATGGTAAATTCACGAGCATGAGCTCAATGTTATCTATATGAAACACATGAACTAATGCCCTCTAGTGGTGAAAAACTATCAAAATGCATTTAGATTAGAGGCGGCCTTCAAGGTATAAGAAATTGGCATATGAACCTCCTAGGTTTAGCTTTCAACTAAGAATACCAAGAGAACAAAGCAAAATTGGTGATAAAAGTAAATTGGAAAGTTATTTAAAATTACATGCCCTATCTGAATCATGTAAGTTTTTTTTTAACTTGACTGTCCCGTTAAACCCAAAAGTACTGCCCATGCACTACTAACTAATAACACAGTTGAATAATTTATCACATTGATAAAAAGAGACTTTGAAAAAATGAAAAAGAAGGGTGTGAAATTAGGTTTACCTAACCTTAGTATGGCTGAAAAAAAGACTCTTGATTCCTTGAAATCCAGATCCGACCTTGTAATCAAGCCTGCTGACAAGGAAGGGGCTCTTGTCATCTTGGATAAAATCCAATATATGGATGATATATACAATCAACTAGGGGTTGAGGGTAATTATTCTAAATTGACTTTCAATCCCACTGTAAAATTTCAGATGTACATACAAACAGTCGTTGATGCAGCTCTGGAAAATAGCATTATAAAAAAAACAAGCAGATTTTTTTATTCAGAAAGATCCAGTAATACCAGTTATTTACTGTTTACCCAAAGTGCATAAGAGCCTCAATAATCCTCCAGGGAGGCCGATAGTGGCTAGTACCAATTCTATTTTTCAACCACTCTAAATCTTTCTAGACAAACTTTTGCGCCCTATGTTGGAGAATGTCCCTTCATATTTAGAAGACACTTCAGACTTTTTTTTTTTTTTTTTTTCAAAAGCTTTATTGATGTGAATAAACAATTTACACTCAATGAGCAAGTAAGAAGAAACATTTCGGTTACATTCTAGAGTAGTGGTCATACAAATCAATATTCATCATAACCAAACTATATTTTACATCTAAACCTATTGATTTCGGTCATCAGGATCCTTCCGATGACGAAAATTAAAATGTCCAGTTTTTAATTTTATTCAGTCTTTAAGTATTCTATATTGCAAGCTCAGAATTCAACAACGAGTTGCGTTTGATATATGGTAGTGCAAAAGCATATGTGGAAGGGAGAGAAGGAGAAAAAGTGGAGTTAGTGAAGAGAAAATGAGAAGAAAATAAGGGCGAGAGAGAAAAAAAAAAAAAAAAGGGGGGGGAGGGAGGGACAGGAGTTCTAATGCTGGAGGGGGGACTCTAGATTGTTTTGTGCCAGAGGGCCAGTATCAACTCATATGTTTCTAGGTTGTGTGTTTTCAAGTAGTGGAATCTCTCCATGAGGAGAGTGGCCTCGATCTGAGATCGCCACTCTTCAATGGAAGGGGTAATCTGTGTTTTCCATTTTCTGGGAATTAATAACTTGGCTCCCGTGATCATTATCAGCAAAAGCGCTAAGTGTGCTGCACTTTGTGTCATAGGCAGGTTCAGGAATAAGAGTGTATCTGGTGAGTTAGGGACATTAATATTAAGGATTACGGACATTTCCCTGAAAACTCCCGGCCAGAAGTTCGCAAGGTTTGGGCAATACCACCAGATGTGTAGCAATGATCCGTCTGCTCCACAACTCCTCCAGCAGGTGGAGCTGAGGGCCAGGAACATTTTTTGCAGTCTCGTCGGGGTAAGATACCATCTACTAAGGAGCTTGATATGGGACTCTTGGATATATGCTGATACCGAGGACTTTCTAGCTAGGCCAAAGGCCCTAATCCAAGCCGTACTTTCAAATTCAGAGTTCAAATCCCTATGCCATTGGCTTGTATAGGTGGGGAGTGTGTCCGCCCCAGGGACGAGCAAAATCTTATATATCAATGAGATCAGGTGTTTGAGGGCATTTGCTGAGTTGCAAAGAGCCTCAAAAGGTGTTTGGTCCCTGCCCATGTCTTGTTTGTTTCTATGGGTCTTTATAAAGTGGGTCAGCTGGTTGTAATGTAGCCAAGAACTAAATATATCTGTATGGATATCCCTCAATCTGTCCCATGGCAATAAGGACCCGCTTTCTGTTATGCTTCGCATCGAACCCTCCTTCAAGCTGTATGGTTTAGCCCTGCGGGAGCCCAGTTTATGGAAAGGGAGGTCAGGGTTCTCTATGATTGGTGTGAGGGGGGAATATCTTGTGGATATATGTGATGTAGTGGCCAGAATGCCGTCCCATGTTCGGAGAGTCTCTGTCAGTAAGTGGTAACTTTGGATGACCCTAGATCTTTTAGAGGGGATAGTCCAGGCCAGAGTACCCAAGTTGTTTATTTTAAGGATTTTTCTGTCTACCTGTATCCAAGCTTTCTGCTCTATATTATGTGACCACTCGACTATTCTTTGTAAGATAACCGCGGATCTGTATGCTTTTAAGTCGGGGAGGCCTAACCCCCCCTGTCTCTAGGTAGATACATGGTGCGTCTGGGGAGTCGGGGCCTGACCTTGGCCCATGCGTATTGTTCTATTATCCTTTGGAGCTGGTCCAAGTAGCCGGGCGGTAGGGCAATAGGGACCATCTGAAAGATGTAAAGAATCCTGGGAAGGATGTTAATTTTAATGACTCCTACTCTTCCCAGCCATGAGATAGGGTTGTTGACCCAGGAAGAAAGATCTGCTGCTATATTATGTTTAAGAGTCCCATAGTTATGTTTGAAGAGGTCAGAGGGGTCTGAGGTGAGGTATATTCCTAGATATTTTAGCTTTTCTTTGGCGACTTTGATGTTATAATTTTTCTGTAGGGATTGTATAATTTTGGGGCATGTGTTAATATTTAGAAATTCCGATTTGCCGAGGTTAAGAAGAAAATTGGATACATCACTGTATGCCCTCAACTCTTTGAGAAGCTCAGGGAGAGATGTGTCTGCGTTTGTGATGGTGTATAGGACGTCATCGGCATATAAGGCTTGTTTGTATTCAGCGTTATCAATTTGTAACCCAGTAATATTTTGATTCCGCCTAACCCTCTGGGCTAGGGCCTCTATCGACAGGGCAAATAATAGAGGGGATAGAGGGCACCCCTGCCTAGTGCCATTACTAATGGGGAAATACTCAGACAGCGTCCCATTCACTCTGATCCTAGCATTAGGACTCGAGTAAAGTGCAAAAACTGTGTTTAAGAAAGCGTCTTTAAATCCCATCTTTTCCATGACCCGACGCAGAAAAAGCCAATCGACCCTGTCGAAGGCCTTCTCCGCGTCGGATGATAATAGAACCATTGGGGTCTTTGAGACTCTGGCGTGAGAAATTAGTTGAAGAACTTTGGCGGTGTTATCCCTAGCCTCCCTCCCAGGGACGAAACCTACTTGGTCATTGGAAACAAGTTCTGGAAGATATTTATTAAGGCGATTTGCCAAAATTTTAGCTAATAATTTCATGTCCGTATTGATTAATGATATGGGTCTAAAGTTTTCAGGGGCTTCTGGTTTTTTGCCGGGCTTAGGGATGACAGTTATGTGTGCTTCCAGGAGAACTTTGGAAAGTTGTGGGCTGTCCCTAAGACTATTAAACAGTTGGAGGAGAGGACTGGAAACCTCATCCGAGAATTTTTTATAGTAGGGAATAGTGAAGCCATCCGGACCAGGGCTTTTTCCCGACGGGGAGTTTTTAATGGCTTGAATCAGTTCTACTTTTGTGATTGGGGAATCTAAGTATTCCGAGGCCTCAGTGGTTAAGGTTGGTAACCCTATGTCTTGGAGGTATGTATCTATTTTTGAGGTCCCGCAGAGCTGTGAGGAGTTGCCTCCTTGTTGTTCTGGCTCTTCCCTGATATTATATAAGGAGTAATAATATTTGTGGAAAGCGGAGGCTATCTGCGAGCCCTTCTTTAGTTTTAATTGAATGAATGTATGACTGTAGTTGTCTTTTTTTGATGGTTCTAGCCAAAATTTTTCCAGGTTTGTTCCCCCCCTCATAATAAAACTGCTTCAGGGAAAGTGCTTTCTTTTGGCGCATTTCCTCTAGATATTTATTCAGTTCGGCTTTTGTGGAAGTTAGTTTGTTTTTTACGTCAGTGTCAGATGGGTCAGATTTGTGTGTGTTTTCTAAGGATTGTATTGCAGTGAGCAAATCAGTGTATTTCGCTCGGTAGCGCTTGTTAAGGATGGCCTTGTGTTTCATGAGAAGTCCACGTATGACGCTCTTATGGGCTTCCCATACCGTCATGAGTGATGTGAGTGGTGAGATGTTTAGTTCAAAATATTCCCTGAGTGCCTTGCGTATGTCTTCTAGTATTAAGGGGTCATCTAGTAGGGTTTCATCTAATTTCCACGTATAATTTGTAATTGGGATATCCGGCCATTGGACCATGCAGGTGACCGGGGCGTGATCTGACCAAGTGATATGGCCTATGTCACATTTTTGTGTAAGTGAGAGTCCATTAGCATCAGTGTATAAGTAATCTAATCTCAAATAGCTATAATGAGGTATAGAGTAAAAGGAGTAATCCCTTGAGGACGGGTGAAGGGTTCTCCAAGTGTTGTGCAGTGCAACCTCGCTTAAAATGGAGTTAACCTGTCGTATGGTAGAGGAGGGAGTACAAGAGACTCCCCTTGAGGAGTCTATGGAGGGGTTGGCTACCAGATTGAAGTCCCCCGCCATGAAGATAATCCCTTTGGAGTGCTCCAAGAGGAGGTTTGTGACTTTTTTGATAAAGCCCCCCTGTGAGAGGCTGGGGAATACACAGAAGCTAGAGTGATGTAGTGGCCATACAAGGTTCTTATAACTACTACGAATCTACCTTCTGGGTCTTTCTCAACCGGTGTTATGTGAATAGGCACTGACTTGTGAAAGATGATTCCAACCCCTCTTTTTTTGCTCGTCCCCGAGGCAAACACCGCCTTCGAGTACGTTGGGTGATGCCATTTGGGTTCTTTCCCCCTCTGGAAATGGGTTTCCTGAACTAGAATAATTTGACTCTGTAACTTAGCAAGTTCCTTAAAGGCGATAGAATGCTTTCCAGGGCTATTAAGTCCCTTAGCGTTTATTGTGGTAATATTTATTCCATGATCCTGAAACCTACTGGCCTTAGATTGCCCAGTAGGCATGTTGGATTGTGTGAGGTGGGGGAGGGAGAGAGAGAGAAAAAATAAATAAAAATAAAAGTAATTAGTATTTAGGGAAAAGAAAAGAGGATTAGTCTGAAAGGAGAGACTAAGAAGAGAAGGAGATGATTAATGAAATAGTTCAAAGCAAACAAATTATGCTGTAAACGTTAAATGCAATCTTCTCTTGCACCAACAGTTATAAAGAGGGAGATGCGACAAACAATTTTACAATGCAAAAGAAAAAACAAAAGGAATTCTTCAGCTCAACAATTTCAAAAATTCGTAAAACAACAACAATAGGGGAAAAGCCCCTTAACTGATGTTAATTATAGAAAACTTTGTCACCCCAATTACTGCATTGGGGTGAGGTAACATATTGGCACCTAAGAATGTGACTTAACTTTTTGTGAGTTGGGTCTTGTATGGTACTAGGACTTCTAAGCACCCCGGTTACAGTGATAGAGGGAGATAGATATATGCGGCCCTTTGGTCTAGGTTATATAATTATGTGATTGTTAGCGTATTAAGGTTTTCTCTACATCTTATTTTGTAGACGGCCCTCGAGGAAAGCGGTCGTAGGACTTGCATTCTAAGCGGCCCGTGTATAGGGCGGCTTTTGCTATAAATGTACCTCCAAGGGGAGGGGCATAGTGTGGCCTAATGTGCTGTTATTAAGGCGTGATCTTAGTATCCGTCTTTCATTTGTAGAAAAAAAGGGGAGAAAAAAAAAACCTCTGTTCAGGTTGTTGTTGCAATATGCAATAGTGTGGGAAGGGGCCATTAACCTAGCATCAAATTTTCGCCCCCTGGCGTGTACGCCGTAGGGGTTTACGCATGTGTTCCTAAACGGGAGCCCCTGCCCTTGTTATAACCCGAGAGGGATTTGGATTGATACTGGGACTGGTAGACTGTCCTTAACCCTCTGTAAGCCAAGTTAAACCCTGTAAACAAAATGTCAAACAATAAACCAATAAACTGTTAAGCTTTACATATTCATGCACTTCATAAAAGAGCTGTTTAGTGGGTGTAAGCGCTGTTTTTCAACATAGCGTCTATAGCTCTTCCAACAATGTCAATGTGGAACTCTCTCTGGGGTGAGAGCTGCTTCCAGGCCCCACTGTTAACAGAATTAGCGTACATTACTTTACCTATTATTTACATGTCCTCGGCAACTATCCAACGGAGGACTGGGAAGAAAGAGCGCCATCTTCTGCTCCTGCATCTTGTGGTGAGGGATGTTGCAAAGACAAATTATCATAGAACTCTCTTTCGTCTGTTCCTGGCCTATATATGACGGTTTTATTGTTATTATTAGCTATAATTGAAACAGGGAATCCCCAGCGATACTGGATCTTCTGCGCCCTTAGTGTAGATGTTATGTGGTTCAGTTCTCTCCTCTTCTGAAGGGTCACTGGACATTAAGAGTCTATATACATCTATACCTTATAAAGAAGGTCTTAAATGTATTGGTGATCAGCTTAATGCCATGAAACTGTATTCCCCTAGGGAACGGATGATCATCATGGACCGTTCTGAGATAGTGTTGACAAGGAATTACTTGCTCTTTGAAGATTCATTTTACTTACAAACCATGGATACGGCAATGGGGGCGAACATGGCCCCCACATACACTACTTTATTTGTACATGAATTTGAATTTTTTTTTTTATATACCCATGGTAACTTTAAGAAACATAGTAAATTTTCGAAAAGATACATCAATGACGTCTTTATGATATGGAGAGGTGATGTTAATTCATTGCTAGAGTTCTTTGAAGAGCTTAATAAATTTGACCCTAATCTCCAATTTATCATGGAGTATGATCGTAATACCCAGACTTTTCTTGATACTACAATTACAAGAGTATCTAGTTCCTTGTCAACTGATGTCTACAGAAAACAGACTGATAGGAATAATCTCTTAGAATTTACAAGTTTTAATCCTCCTTAGACCATAAAGAGCCTTTCTTTCAGCCAACTTTTAAGAACTAAAAGGATCATTAATGACAAGTTACGTTTGAATCATCAATTCAAGGATTTTTTTCAGTAGGTTTGAGAATAGAGGTTATCCAATTGATTTATTGGAAACCCATAAAACCAAAGTAGATCAAATTCATGTGTGCAACATATCCAGAAAAAACTAAAAAACAGACTGTGTGTGACAGAATTCCATTTGTTGTACCATACGGGTACCACATTAAACCACTAAAAAATATCTTCAAAAAGCATTGGGCTCTGTTGTCAGAAGATAGGACATTAGCTACCACTTATAGATATTTCCCTTTGTTTTCATATAAAAGAAATCGTAATTTGAGAGATATTTTGGTCAGAGCCAATGTAGGCTCAAGCAAAGATAAGGACACTCAGGATAGTTCCGTGACACCCAATGGCACTTTTCCTTGTAATAATTGTGCACAATGTAACTCTATACACAGTTGGGTAATACTGCCACTCATCCCAGATCTGGTATACGTTTCCCCATTAGAGGTCACTTCACACGTGAATCACAATTTGTTTTTTATGTAATCAAATATGTTTTTTGGTGTGCTTAACCAAACCCCCTTGTTGTTGTATTTCTTAAATAGGAAGCTGACCAAATCCATTTTGTTAAAGCACACCACCCTGCCCAGTCGTGTTCCAGACAATGTGATTGTGGTATATATATAAAGCTAGGGAGTTTCATTCTGTGCAGTCATGATTTGAGGCATAGTACTGCAGTGTTAGAATTCTATATTTGAATATTAGAATCAAATGATTCAGCCCAGCAAAGCTAAACTGATTAGTGTTAGGACCAGTCTATTCTGGGGCACCTTGTAAGTGGTGACTGGCTTAGCAGAATATGGCCATATTGTGTGACTAAGATCCCAACTTTATTTAAAAATTTAAAAGCATACAGGCAAAAAATTTTGCAGCATAAATATATGTTAATAATATTGCGTGACAATGATCCCAATTTTGTTTTAACAATTTAAAGAATATTTTGCAAGCAAAAATATTTTTTGCAGCATATATAAATATATTATAAATATGTGGACTTAAGTGTTTGGATGTGCGCCAATACTTGTTGTTGTTTTGTAATTAATTTGGTCACTTTGGCAGCACTCCCACAATATGTGTGCTAATATATACAATGTTTTTTTGGTGTGCTTAAAGGACCAGTCAACACAGTAGATTTGCATAATCAACAAATGCAAGATAACAAGACAATGCAATAGACCTTAGTCTAAACTTCAAATGAGTTTTTTCTGCCAATTTTAAAAGTTATGTCTTTTTCCACTCCCCCTGTACTATGTGACAGCCATCAGCCAATCACAAATGCATACACGTACCATGTGACAGCAATCAGCCATTCACAAATGCATACACACTTATTCTTGCACATGCTCAGTAGGAGCTGGTGACTCAAAAAGTGTAAATATAAAAGACTGAACATTTAATGGAAGAAAATTGGAAAGTTGTTTAAAATTGCTGCTCTATCTGAATAATGAAAGTTTAATTTTGATTGAGTGTCCCTTTGTCTGACCTTCAAATGAGTAGTAGATTTTTTTTCTGCCAATTTTAAAAGTTATGTCTTTTTCCACTCTCCCTGTACCATGTGACAGCCATCAGCCATTCACAAATGCATACACAATTATTCTTGCACATGCTCAGTAGGACTGGTAACTCAAAAAGTTTAAATATAAAATGACTGTGCACATTTAGTTAATGGAAGTAATTTGGAAAGTTGTTTAAAATGGCATGCTCTGGGGGTTCCGATTCCGGTGGAGGAGGAGCTACATGCAGGTGCTGCACAGGTGCCTGCTCAGGTGCTGCTAGCTCGTTTCTCCAATCACTGGGAAATTGGTGGAGGATTCCCGCACCAGCCCCAGGCTCTGGGGCTATTCCCCCCGATAGATACCGCAGACCTACTCCAGAACCTCACAGTGGCACGCCATCCCACTGTGCTGAGCTTACCTGGTGGCTAACTGGTACTTCTGGCTACAGCTCTCTGCCTATTGACCATTTGGTCTTGAAAGCGGCTTGTGACTGTCAGTGCCTCAGCTCACTATCTCTGACTTTACTTACAGCCCCGCTATTCCTCTGAAGACCAGCTCTCCCCCTCCCCTCTGTGAGGCTACCACCCCTGAATGAACTATCCCTGAACAACGATCCGCAGTATTCTCAGCCTACCTGTTGCCCCGCTGGTTTCCGCGAGTCTCGCCGCCTTGGGCCCGCCCCTCGCCCTCCCCCACCGGTGCTGCGTGGGAGGGAGTCGGACTGGATCCAGCGTGTGGCCGCCTCTCTGCCCCGTTGCCCGCTTGGTGTGGCGACATCCTCTCCCCCCCCACCGGTGCTGCGTGGGGGGAGTTGGCTGTGTTCTCTTCTCAGGGCGGAGGAGCCCCGGCCCTGCTGACCTCGAATTGTCCCGCAAACGGCTGGGAGTCGGATGCCGCGGGTGGTAGCTGGACCAACAGCACAGGAGGGGGTGAGTTTCATTCAAAAACACTGTGATACATGTTATATGGTAGTGGCAAAAGTGCAAACTTCAGAAGAGGAAACTGCTAACATCGAATAACATTGAAGCAGAATAACTAAACTTTACACGCAGAACGGATGACTCTCTAAATCTGAAAGGGTATTACAAGAAATCCCCACTTAAAGTAAACAGATATATACCCTTGCCTGGACACTTAGGAAAGGAGGAGAAGGGATAAACATCGCCCTATAGCTGAACTTAACTAATACATCTCAGACTGAAAACACTACCGGCTAGATTTAAATCCTGGATATGGTATATGCTGGAAAATATTAATTAGATATTCTGAACTTTACTCCTCTAACTGACTCAAGGTTCAAATCTGGTGTCTACATAAAATAAGTGCATACTGTGTTAACAGCTAAATACTTTGTAACTATATAGATTTCTTTTTTCTTTTTTGCTTTTTCTTTTTTTTTTTTTTTTTGTGTCCGCTTTTTTCCTATCTCTTTAGCTCCCCAGTTAAATCAGGTGTTTAGCTTTAATGAAGAAAAACTATTGTTCCTATTGTTGTTTCTATAAAGGGACCTTAACATGAGACCCTTATAGTCTGAAGATAATCTTGTATAAGCTTTATTATATATACTAATTCAGTTGGAGATATATTGAATCTGCGGCTGATATCTTTGTGAAAACTGGAACTGATATAGTAATTTATAAAAGTCTCTTCAAAAATCTAAAATTAAAATTGTGTGTGTGGTATCACACTAGCAGCAAAAAATAATTGCCTTACTTATTGTTATAGAATAAGACCCAGCCTAATATAGGCAGCTGCTGGTGTAGGAGCTCATATATGTAACTGCTTGAAACTATAGAAACATATTAGGAATAGAAAGGAAAAGTTTATAACATCTGAGTTCAATAAGATTTGAACGGGCATAGATATAGTTTAATATAGAATTTGTTACTATAAACTGGTAAGATACAAGTTTTTACATAAATTTATCTGCACCATATCCTAACAGTTTGTATTTAAACTGTAGTAAAGAAACAACACCTTTCTAGTGATTCTTGAAAGGTAGGCATCTACCATTTTTAGAGCCTCACGAGATGTTCTAAGTACTTACTTACTCTACCTTATTGGGTGTTGATCCACCTCATATACTTTGAATTACAATATATCTCACCCTCCACTTAATCTTATTCAATATCCCCTTCCCTTACTGCCATGGTTGGACCTTCACACAGCTAATATAATCACCCCTACGTAGACACTTCAACCTCCCCCCCCCCCCTTTTTTTTTTTTTCCCCTCCCTCCCCCACTTGATCCACACCGTTCACTTTTCTCCCCACTTGTTTATCCTGAGATTTAATTATCTCTCTATCTTTCCACTTGGTGGCTTTCTATGGCCTAGATTTAGAGTTCGGCGGTAAAAGGGCTGTTAACGCTCCGCGGGTTTTTTTCTGGCCGCACCATAAATTTAACTCTGGTATCGAGAGTTCAAACAAATGCTGCGTTAGGCTCCAAAAAAGGAGCGTAGAGCATATTTACCGCAAATGCAACTCTCGATACCAGAGTTGCTTACGGACGCGGCCGGCCTCAAAAACGTGCTCGTGCACGATTCTCCCATAGGAAACAATGGGGCTGTTTGAGCTGAAAAAAAACCTAACACCTGCAAAAAAGCAGCGTTCAGCTCCTAACGCAGCCCCATTGTTTCCTATGGGGAAACACTTCCTACGTCTGCACCTAACACTCTAACATGTACCCCGAGTCTAAACACCCCTAACCTTACACTTATTAACCCCTAATCTGCCGCCCCCGCTATCGCTGACCCCTGCATTACACTTTTAACCCCTAATCTGCCGCTCCGTAAACCGCCGCCACCTACGTTATCCCTATGTACCCCTAATCTGCTGCCCTAACATCGCCGACCCCTATGTTATATTTATTAACCCCTAATCTGCCCCCCACAACGTCGCCGACACCTACCTACACTTATTAACCCCTAATCTGCCGAGCGGACCTGAGCGCTACTATAATAAAGTTATTAACCCCTAATCCGCCTCACTAACCCTATCATAAATAGTATTAACCCCTAATCTGCCCTCCCTAACATCGCCGACACCTACCTTCAATTATTAACCCCTAATCTGCCGACCGGAGCTCACCGCTATTCTAATAAATGTATTAACCCCTAAAGCTAAGTCTAACCCTAACACTAACACCCCCCTAAGTTAAATATAATTTAAATCTAACGAAATAAATTAACTCTTATTAAATAAATTAATCCTATTTAAAGCTAAATACTTACCTGTAAAATAAATCCTAATATAGCTACAATATAAATTATAATTATATTATAGCTATTTTAGGATTAATATTTATTTTACAGGCAACTTTGTAATTATTTTAACCAGGTACAATAGCTATTAAATAGTTAAGAACTATTTAATAGTTACCTAGTTAAAATAATAACAAATTTACCTGTAAAATAAATCCTAACCTAAGATATAATTAAACCTAACACTACCCTATCAATAAAATAATTAAATAAACTACCTACAATTACCTACAATTAACCTAACACTACACTATCAATAAATTAATTAAACACAATTGCTACAAATAAATACAATTAAATAAACTAGCTAAAGTACAAAAAATAAAAAACAACTAAGTTACAGAAAATAAAAAAATATTTACAAACATAAGAAAAATATTACAACAATTTTAAACTAATTACACCTACTCTAAGCCCCCTAATAAAATAACAAAGACCCCCAAAATAAAAAATTCCCTACCCTATTCTAAAATACAAAAATTACAAGCTCTTTTACCTTACCAGCCCTGAACAGGGCCCTTTGCAGGGCATGCCCCAAGAATTGCAGCTCTTTTGCCTGTAAAAAAAAACATACAATACCCCCCCCCCCAACATTACAACCCACCACCCACATACCCCTAATCTAACCCAAACCCCCTTAAATAAACCTAACACTAATCCCCTGAAGATCTTCCTACCTTGTCTTCACCATCCAGGTATCACCGATCCGTCCTGGCTCCAAGATCTTCATCCAACCCAAGCGGGGGTTGGCGATCCATAATCCGGTGCTCCAAAGTCTTCCTCCTATCCGGCAAGAAGAGGACATCCGGACCGGCAAACATCTTCTCCAAGCGGCATCTTCTATGTTCTTCCATCCGATGACGACCGGCTCCATCTTGAAGACCTCCAGCGCGGATCCATCCTCTTCTTCCGACGACTAGACGACGAATGACGGTTCCTTTAAGGGACGTCATCCAAGATGGCGTCCCTCGAATTCCGATTGGCTGATAGGATTCTATCAGCCAATCGGAATTAAGGTAGGAATTTTCTGATTGGCTGATGGAATCAGCCAATCAGAATCAAGTTCAATCCGATTGGCTGATCCAATCAGCCAATCAGATTGAGCTCGCATTCTATTGGCTGTTCCGATCAGCCAATAGAATGCGAGCTCAATCTGGGTAGTGTTAGGTTTAATTATATCTTAGGTTAGGATTTATTTTACAGGTAAATTTGTAATTATTTTAACTAGGTAACTATTAAATAGTTCTTAACTATTTAATAGCTATTGTACCTGGTTAAAATAATTACAAAGTTGCCTGTAAAATAAATATTAATCCTAAAATAGCTATAATATAAATGTAATTTATATTGTAGCTATATTAGGATTTATTTTACAGGTAAGTATTTAGCTTTAAATAGGAATCATTTATTTAATAAGAGTTAATTTATTTCGTTAGATAAAAATTATATTTAACTTAGGGGGGTGTTAGTGTTAGGGTTAGACTTAGCTTTAGGGGTTAATACATTTATTAGAATAGCGGTGAGCTCCGGTCGGCAGATTAGGGGTTAATAATTGAAGGTAGGTGTCGGCGATGTTAGGGAGGGCAGATTAGGGGTTAATACTATTTATGATAGGGTTAGTGAGGCGGATTAGGGGTTAATACATTTATTATAGTAGCGCTCAGGTCCGCTCGGCAGATTAGGGGTTAATAAGTGTAGGTAGGTGTCGGCGACGTTGTGGGGGGCAGATTAGGGGTTAATAAATATAACATAGGGGTCGGCGATGTTAGGGGCAGCAGATTAGGGGTACATAGGGATAACGTAGGTGGCGGCGATTTGCGGTCGGAAGATTAGGGGTTAATTATTTTAAGTAGCTTGCGGCGACGTTGTGGGGGGCAAGTTAGGGGTTAATAAATATAATATAGGGGTCGGCGGGGTTAGGGGCAGCAGATTAGGGGTACATAAGTATAACGTAGGTGGCGGTCGGCAGATTAGGGGTTAAAAATTTTAATCGAGTGGCGGCGATGTGGGGGGACCTCGGTTTAGGGGTACATAGGTAGTTTATGGGTGTTAGTGTACTTTAGGGTACAGTAGTTAAGAGCTTTATAAACCGGCGTTAGCCAGAAAGCTCTTAACTCCTGCTTTTTTCAGGCGGCTGGAATCTTGTCGTTAGAGCTCTAACGCTCACTGCAGAAACGACTCTAAATACCAGCGTTAGAAAGATCCCATTGAAAAGATAGGCTACGCAAATGGCGTAGGGGGATCTGCGGTATGGAAAAGTCGCGGCTGCAAAGTGAGCGTTAGACCCTTTAATCACTGACTCCAAATACCAGCGGGCGGCCAAAACCAGCGTTAGGAGCCTCTAACGCTGGTTTTGACGGCTACCGCCGAACTCTAAATCTAGGCCTATGTGTCTAGAGAGCACCTCACTCTAACTTTTTTTCACGTCACAACATAAAAATTCACTTTTTTACTTTTTTCGGCACATGGATAAATTTTTACACATCCCACACAAGACCCCCTCTCCAGCCATGGCAGCCAGACAGAGGGATAGGAAAACAAAAAATACACAAGAAAGTGTTACCGACATACAACCTATATTGGCAAGTGTACCAGCGACACAAGAAGTAACTAATATTCAAAGTCTGGTCACCAGCATCTCGGATGCCCCCACCCCTAAATTTGACGCCATTAAAACTGAATTAAAACAAGATATTCTCTTGTTAACACAGGAAGTCCGGCAGTTCTCTTCTAGACTACAAGAAGCAGAACAAAGGATATCTGACCTGGAAGACCTAACTACTTTACATAGCTCTAAACTTGAATCAGCAGACACTAATATACAAAAAATCCAAAATAAATTAGAAGATTTAGAGAATCGTTCCAGAAGGAACAACATAAGAATCATTGGTCTTCCAGAGGAACAACAAAATGAGAACCTTGTATGCTTTATCTCAGAGGTATTACCTAATATTCTCAAAATACCTTCTACACATTATCCCATAATGGTTGAGAGAGTACACAGGCTGGGTTCCCCCTATACAGACAATAAAGGCAGGAATAGACCCAGGCCTATCATAGCAAAACTCTTAAACTACCAGGACAAAATTACCTTATTTCAATACTACCGTAAACAGCAACCGGTTACATTCAATGGGGCTACATTATTAATGTTCCAAGATTTCTCTGCTGATACAGCAGCAAAAAGACGGGAGCTTGCCCCCATTTGCTCCAAATTCATACAGAAAGGCTACCGAGCAATGATAATATATCCCCACAAACTCAAGGTTATAGCACATGAAAAATCGCACTGGTTCGAAGAAACCAGTTTGGCTGAAAATTTTTATAAATCACTCGACTCCTTAACCCAACAATAGAGTATAAGAGTGTAATAAAACGTAAAAGTTAATAAAAATACGACTCAAAAAGCAGGCGTACATTAGGGTAGACCCCCGTCTCTGGATAGACGGGTGTCAAGGGATTTCTTCCCCTCACGTGTGCAGTGACTTTAAAGGGAAAGAAGAAGAAACAAAAACCTTTCTTGTCCCCCCTTTTTTTTTTTTTTTTCTTCCCCTTCTCACCCTTCCTCCCCCTCTGTGCGATCTCCCTATACTTTTCCCATCATATCTCTCTCCTAAAAGGAAAAAATAGATAAATGTAAAATAGTATCATGGAATGTAGGAGGGATCTCTACACCCATTAAACGTAAGGCAATTCTCACACAATTACGTAAACTTCAAACTGATATTGGTTTCATTCAAGAAACACACTTGACTGCAGAGGAAACCCTAAAATTAAAAACTTCCTGGGTTAAAGAAGTATATTTTGCTTCTGGTGTTAAGAGAAAGAGGAGGGTAGCAATATTAATAGGTAAAAAAATCAAATCAGAAGTGGTCCACTGTGTGGCCGATCCAGGGGGGAGATATGTCCTTTTAAAAATAAAGATTGCTCAAAAGTTGTACACACTTTGTAACACATATGGCCCAATGTGTTTGATCCAGAATACTGGAACACTTTACAATCGAAGCTTCTATCATTCACAGAAGGCTCTTTAATCATTGGTGGTGATTTCAATATGGCACCACAATGCCCACTAGACAGGCTAAGACAAGACACTAAACACCTGAAACAAAAAAGAGATAATTTAGAAACCAAGTTATATAAAAAAATCATGCATAATTTAGCCATATATGATATATGGAGAAATCAGAACCCAACTGCTCAGGAGTTTACCTGCCTCTCAAAGGCCCATAAAACTATGTCTAGAATTGATATATTTCTGATCGATGACCGTATCTTAACAACAAGGGTCAAAGTGGCAATAATGCCGATATTAATATCAGATCACGCACCTATCTACCTTGAACTACAACTAGCATTTGGGCAGCCTACTCCATCACGCTTCTTCTTCCCCTATTACCTAGCATCTGATTTTAAATTTAAAAACTGGTTATTAAATAAATATAAAGAATATGTATATTTCAACAGAGAATATCTGAATAGACCCGAAATATTCTGGGGGACTGCGAAAGCAGTGATGAGGGGGGAAATTATCGCATATAGCGCCACTCTTCAAAAAAAAAATCAGACTAAGGGAAAAGGAATCTTGCAAATTCTTGCTTAATTCTTATAATCAATTTCTACTTGATAGAACTTCTCTTAACTGGGCAAAATATGTGCGAGCAAAAAACGAGAGAGACGCCATTGTATTAACTCAACAAACACAAAAAGAGCTGAAAATTCAGGCTAGATTGTATAGGTACGGCAATAAGTCAGGCAAAATATTGGCTAAATTAATTAAAAATGAAAAAAAAAAAAACTAAATATAGACAAATTGCAGCATAAAGGGGATTATCTTACAAAACCTGATGATATTCTGAATGTATTCTATGAATACTTTAAAGAACTTTACACGCTTAAAGCCACTGAGGTAAATAAATCGGCTGAGTTTTGGAGCACAATTGAACACCCCACACTGGCTCCAGAAATTACCAATAGCCTTAATGCACCCGTTACGGCGGAAGAGCTCACGAAAGTAATATCTAAATTATCCCTAAATAAAGCAGCTGGCCCTGACGGTCTTCCGAGTGAATTTTACAAAATCGTGCTTAGCGAAGTCACCCCGCATATTTCTACTCTTTTTAATAGTTTTTTTTACTGATGGCAAACCCATTCCTCCCTCCTTTTCTCAGTCTTACACAACACTAATACTTAAAGGAGGCAAAGACCCTGTTTGTAAGGAATCATATAGACCTATAGCCCTCCTTAACGTTGATTACAAAATCTTAGCAGCAGTATTGGCGGCTAGATTACAAGGAGCTCTTGCAAAAATTATACACACAGACCAATCCGGGTTTCTAAATAACAGAAATTCCGCTGCAAAAATTAGGGAGGTCTTAGTGGTGACAGAATACCACGAGATAATGTCAGATGTGACCAGCGGGGGAGAGGGCATACATGATCTTGCCATCATATCTATCGATGCAGAAAAGGCATTCGATTCAATTATCCATGAGCATATCTATTCTTCGTTAAATCATTTCGGTATCAAGGGCAAATTTACTGATTTCATAGCAAACCTGTATACCCTATCTGCTACACAACTGATAGTAAATAATAGCTTCTCTCCCCCTATTCCCTTAGGTACTGGTACGCGTCAGGGCTGCCCTCTCTCCCCGCTCCTTTTTAATATTGCCATTGAACCTCTGGCAATTAAGCTAAGACAATCTCTCGATGGTATTAAAATTCATAATCATGAAATCAAAATCGGACTCTATGCAGATGACTTGCTTGTTTATATGTCAAATACTAAATTAAATATGCCGAAACTTTTCCGTATAATGGACTTCTTCGGTTCATTCTCGGGATATAAAGTAAACTACACGAAATCCGAAATACTTTGGCTCAGGAATACGGAAAATTCTGTAACAAATACACCGCTTTGACAGGTTACAGATTCCTTTAAATATCTAAGGATCTACATCCCGGTCAAAACTGCGGATCTCTACAATCTTAATATCCCTCCAGTGCTGAAAGTGATCAAAGAAAAACTTAAGAATTGGCAAAACTTGCCACTATCACTATCCGGTCGAATTGCCTTATTCAAAATGGCTCTCCTCCCGAAATTACTCTACATTCTTCAAAATACACCTATAATACTATTAGGGAAAGATATCCGATCAATTAATAGTGCACTTATAGAATTTTTATGGCAAGGAAGGAGATCAAAAATATCCCTTGGGAAACTTTCAGTACCAAAAGAAAGTGGAGGATTGGCTCTCCCTGATATACGGCTATACAACTTCTGTTTCCTTGCGCGAGTAGTCATAGACTGGATCTCTTGTAATAATTATATCTTAAACAACGATCTAGAATCTAATGTCTGCTACCCATACTGGTTATCTGCACTCATTCACCTTGATTTAAAAGAAACCCCGACAGAAATCAAGAAGCTGAAAATAATTTATAATCCGCTTAAAGCATGGCAAAAAATTGCTAAGCTTTTTTCAATAAATAGTAAAGCCTCTCCATATCTCCCGATATTAGGAAATCCTAAATTTCAGGCAGGTATTCACTCTGCTGTCTTTAAGAGATGGCATCATATTGGTCTAAATAGGGTTCACCAAATAATAGATAAAGAAAGACATTGTATCAAATCATTTCAAGAGCTAAATATAGAATTTGGCCTGCCAAACAAAGACTTCTTCGCATATCTACAACTTAGGCATTTCGCGCTGGAATTAGTTAAAGAAAAAGGCTGGAATTGGAACATAGGTAAACTTGAAGATTGGCTGATATTATCTAGGAACGGCTGTATGTCCATTACACCATGCTACCACTTTCTAGGTTTAAATAAAGGTGCCTCTGTTATAACACAATTGACTGCAATTTGGAATACATTAACTGCTCAGAGTAATATAGAAATAAAAACTCTTCAACTTTCAATTAACAAGGTTACTCAGAACGCACTTTCGGCCACATGGAGAGAACCCCATGTTAAATTTCTTTACAGGGCATATTTTACCCCTGAGAAAGGCTATAGGTGTGCCAACTTAGGGTTTTATAAATGCCCCAAATGCTCATATCTTGCAGCCAATTTTCTACATATGATATGGTATTGTCCGAAAGTCAAGATATTATGGCTCAAAGTAGTATACTGGCTAAAAAAATTTATTAAAAATAACCCCTCTTTCTCTAACACAATTTCAGATAGCACTCTGCTTAAGGGAAGAATCTGGTAAACAAAACAGTGAAAAGGTGGTAATTTCCACTATTCTAGCTACTAGATATTTAATTTTTAAAAAATGGAAGACTCGGTCAATTCCATCTCTCTCTGAAGTGAAAAACTGTTTGAAAAAACAGTGCATACTAGAACAAAGAGAAACAAATATAGACAATGAACAGGATGTTAAAAGATTTTTCGATAATTGGGCAATCTTCCTAAAAACTTTTTCTCCTACAGAAATAAATCATATAATTTTTCCTTTTCAAAACACAGAAATAGTTTTACTAGGGAACTGGTAGAAAGTAGGAAGGGTCCAGTGTAAGAGTGATAAAGGGAGGTGGTCCCCCCTTTTTTTTCCTTTTTCCCTCTTTTTCTCTTTTCTCTAATTTTTTTTTTTTTTTTTTTCCTTGTTATTGTTTTGTTTTCTTGGTTTTTTCTGCACACGTGGGGGGGAGAAATCGAGTGGGATTGAAAAAGTAAATAAAACTCCAAGACATCTTCACAGAAAACTTTATAAGATGTAGCAACATTATCAACGCTCATTAATGTAATCTTGATTGCCTATGTTAACTAAAATTGACACAGAACTATTTAAACTAAGCAAGGTCATTGTGTTACGTTACGTCTTCATAGTTTTATATTTCTGTTTCTAATTTTATTGTCTTTGTATGAACAACAAATGCATTATTTCTGGTTTGTATTAACTATGTTTTGGTTCAAGATACCTTTAAGGATAAAGGTACAAGATGTAACAATACTATGAAGTGTAATTAATATATCGTCAAATATGTATGATAAGTAAAACTAATATAATATTGTTTAAATTTAGCAAGGCCATCATGACGTATTGGGTTTTACAGGCCTTGTAGTTCTGTCCTTATTTCTGTTTTCTGTGCAAAGATAACAAATGTATGATATTTTGTATTTTGTTTTGGTCCATAAATAAAATTAAAAAAAATTTAAAAAAATAAAAAAATGGCATGCTCTATCTGAATAATGAAAGTTTAATGTTGATTGAGTGTCCCTTTAACCAAACCCCCTTGTTGTTGTATTTCTTAAATAGGGAGCTGACCAAATCCCTTTGGTTAAAGCACACCAACCTGCCCAGGTGTGTTCCAGACAATGTGATTGTGGTATATATATATATATATATATATATATATATATAGGTGTTTGTCTGCTCATGTCTAAGTGGATGTAATAAATCCTTTACCTTGATGCAAGATTACCGTGTTTGCAGTGACTCTTTCTCATATTCAGTATATATATATATATATATATATATATATATATATATATATATATATAAAGCTAGGGAGTTTCATTCTGTGCAGTCATGATTTGAGGCATAGTACTGCAGTGTTGGAATTCTGTATTTGAATATTAAAATCGAATGATTAAGCCCAGCAAAGCTAAACTGATTAGTGTTAGGACCAGTCTAGTTTGGGACACCTTGTAAGTGGTGACTGGCTTAGAAGAATATGGCTATATTGTGTAACTAAGATTCCAACTTTATTTAAAAATTTAAAAGCATACAGGCAAAAATTGTTGCAGCATAAATATATGATCCCAATTTTATTTAACAATTTTAAGAATATTTAGCAAGCAAAAATATTTTTTGCAGCATATATAAATATGTTATAAATATGTGGACTTAAGTGTTTGGATGTGTGCCAATACTTGTTGTTGTTATGTAATCAATTGCCCATGTGGCCTGGCCTATGTTGACGAGACAACTAAGTGCATAAAATATAGGATAAGACAACATAAAACAGCGATAGGTAAATTAGATTCATCTGCTCCTGTAGCACACCATTTCACATTGCATGGACACAATAAAAGTCAATTGAAATTTCAGGTCATGGATGGTGTAGGTCCGTTGAGAAGAGGAGGGAACAGGCAGAAGTTTCTTTTTGAAAAGGAAGCACTATAGATGACCCTATGGTCTAAATAGGGAGATTACACGGGGGACCTTTATATAAAGACTGTGGATCATTTCAGATGTATATATATATTTTAAATTTTTATTAAAACACACTGAAAACCATATTTTCCCCTTTTTGGTGACTACTTGAGAATTCTTGAACCATTAGATAGTCACCTATTATTTACTAATATCATTTTTTTCTAAAACTGGTTTATTTTTCCCCTTTAATTTTTTTGTATTTTGGATCATATTCACATAAGATCCTATGCTGTAGATAGTCATCTCACCCTTATATGACGACTCCACATATTGTGGAAAATATTGGTATTTGTATACTGTCCCTTTAAGACATAGGGGGCTTGCGCCTTTAAGATGTATACTTGACATCGCATTATTTATCATTTTGTATGTATATCTTTCCAAATATTTGTGCTTATCTCGGACATCCTGGATCAACAGGCCAAGTTGAAGGGCGGAGCCCTGAAACGCGATTCGCCTGTTTTGGTGTGACGTCAGATGCCAGAGTAAGCCGGTGCAGGTGAGTTTGTTGAAAAACGCTGGGTTTTGACCTGTGAATGAAGCAGATTACTGGAACTGTCTGGATGGCATAGCATATCGGTTTCGGTGGATTATCGACACTTGTGTGCATATACCCGTGGTGGATGGGTGAGATCGCTCATTGAGCGAGACTTTATACTGCTGTTACTTGCTGACTAGCAGACTTTGGTCCTTAAGTGCCGGTTCCAGCCCTCACACCTTGCACATTATTGCTATGCTGTGGACATTGACATCTATGCTTACCTTACACTTCTAACCAGGCAACCCTTCTGCATGAACTGCTTTATTATATCTTATTATAGTTCCTATGAGCTTTTGCATCATGCACCGCTTGCATATAACCCTGTTGTCTTTACACCTTAGCTCACAGCTACTATATATCATTATGACACATGTTGTCGAAATACTGAACATTTCAGGTAAAAGGGTCTGGCTCATAAAAATCCTGGACTGACGTCTACACTTTATATTTGTGTACTGGGGACGCCCAGTATCACTGTTGTTTCTTATATGTATTATGCATTACATAAACTTTTCATTTGTTTGATGTATTCTGATTTAATGCACATTAAATTGTAGTGTTTTTCACTTTAAGAGATACACTTGCATATATTCTTTTGATACATTGTCTGGTAGTGCGGGGACACATATTTATTATATATATATATATATATATATATATATATATATATACGTATATATATCTACATATATATACATACATATATATATACATACATATATATATATATATATATATATATACTCACATATATATATATATATATATATATATACACACTTATATATATATAATTTCCTTCTGCATAAAAGCCTTTCCTGATTTACCTGCATGAATGATAACTAATTTTTGTCCATTACATTTGATTGTTTCTTTATTTGCTAAAGTGGCTTCTCATTTTGCATTATCAAACAAATGCAAATAGTAAAGCAAAATTCTTGCATTTGTCTGAATCCAAATGCACATATATCTGGTAGGGTTATAGGAGAGTATTGCTAAAAGCACAGTTGGTAGATGACTTCTTAATATTGCAGTCAAAGCAATCTTCATATTAAAATTAAATTCATAAATTTTTTCACCAATACAAGCCTTTTAATTGAAAATAACTGTAGAAAGAATTAATTTCTCCTGTGCCTAAGATGGACGAAGTGTCTTTTCTTATATGTAATCTGTTATAAAATAAAATAACTGCTCTAAAGTTTATCAATAGGGAACATAGCATATGTAGCATAGCAACTGACTCATGCAGAGCATAAAGGAAACAAAAACCAGTAAAGGTTCTCAGTATTTTCATGGTTTATAGCTTATATTGAAATATCCTAAATCTATAATGATTTTTACTGCTTAGGTTGCATAATTATAAGTATACTTAACATTTGTTTAAAATGTCTCTTGTTTTTAATGTATTTAAGATCTTGGTTGCAAAACAGAACTGCATTATATTTCCGCTTGTGGTTAAAGCAACTTTTTATTTGTTCAACATACTTTAAAACCTAGTGAAATTAAATAGCAAAACTGTTCTTACTTAAAGGGCCATGATACCCAAATGTTTAAACACTTGAAAGTGATGCAGCATAGCTGTAAAAAGCTGACTAGAAAATATCACCTGAACATCTCTATGTAAAAAAGAAAGATATTTTAGCTCAAACGTTCCTCAGTAGCCACATCAGATTGTAAAGGACAGCTAAGGAAAGTGTAAAGCCAATTAGGCTTGCAGCGCCTTAAGGGTTAAGGCTGGCAGTGAGTGGGATAGAGGGATGGTAGTTGCAGTTAGCTGCAACAATGTTGCATGGTAGGGAGTGGCTTACCTTATGTCCTATTGAACCTGGAGTTCCTCCTCCTCTTTTGCTGCAGGACAAGAAGCTGTCAAGTTGCTGTCAGGCTGCTCTGGAAATTTCTTTCATCATGAGGTGTTCTAAGCATTCTTCAACTCTTCCTTTGAAATTCAGGGATGGAATTAATCCTCCTTCTGTCTGCAGTGATCTGGATCAACAGATAAGTATGCAAGAATTAGATGACATTGTTTTACCATCTCAAACCCCTCAAACACCCTCCCACAAAATTTCAAATCCCATTTCAACTCCACAGACTAATAAAGCTCAAAATGTCCTTGTGGTTGATGTCCATCAACCCCAAACAGGCATTTTAAACAGTCCAATTCAAAATCCTGATCATGTGGTTATGGAAACCCCACCACACGAGCAAAATCCTCAAATTTCAGGGCCTACTTTAAGTACACATGATTTTTCAACCTCTTTGGTGCAGCTATTTGCTTCATTACCTCAACCTGCGGCAGGTGCAGTGGCATCCCTGCTTACTAATATTGCTACTGCAATCTCTGGGGGGCATCTGGATTCTGGCCCTGCTCCTATTACAATATTAGTGGGGACAGGGCCTGATTATCAAACTAACATAGGCCATGGCTTGCCTGGGCCTGTAGTTTCAGGACAGCCACAGGCCTCGCTAGAAAGGCCTATTTGCAATGCGGTGCCTGGCAATTCCGATTATAATTTACCCCCTAGTGTGGGCCCTCTAGCCCAACAACTGGTAATTTTGCCCCCAATATTGACTTCTAATGTGGCGGTGCCTTATGACCATCAACCGCCGATTTTGCCCCCAATAACACCTAATTTGGTCTTAAGATCCCCTGTATCAGTCAGTGGGGATGGTTTGGTGACTTCGGAGGGTGCGAGGGTTCTAGGCCTAGTCACGCAAAATGGCGCTAACTTACATGCCCATTATATTGCATCCACTGGTTTCCTACCTGCCCACACTACTCCGACTTCAGATGCCATACTTACCGTAACTTCCGGTCCTCATGCTCAGCATCCGCCAGGACCCAAGCACGCACAGGTAATGGCTGCTCCTCCACTTCCGGTATCGAACGACATCAGTTCCGGTGATGTCACTGACACGCAGATTCATTCTCGAATGGGCAGGGCGGCCATCAGGCGCACGGCAGGTGAGCACCACAAGCACTCAGTAGCCAAAGAGCGCCTGGTGGGTCGCCTGCTAGGGAGACATCAGTCACTAAGAGGATCCTTTAGAGGGCGGAGGGGGGCTAATAGGTCACTAGAGGGGCACATGGGAACTATGCAAGGAAGGGGTAGGCAGCAAGCTATGGCGCAGGTGCAAATGGGGAATACCATAATCCCTTAAGGCAGGGATATGTTTACGTAAGCTTGTTATAGCGAAGGGGTACAAGGTGTGACAACCTCTTTCAATGCAGCGATTCGTGTGACTTTTACACACACGCAAGGTGATAACATGTTAGCACAAGATGATTTTAATAAAGGGGCACAGAATGCACTAACCCCTCTCAATAGGGCTGATACTGTTAACACTTTGCATCAACTAGTAGGTCAGGGACAGAGTGATCATTTATTGCAGGGAAAGCATGTGCAAGCTCAGTTAGCTAGGGCTGATACAGTTAACGCTTTGCATCAACTAGCAGGTCAGGGACAGGGTGATCAGTTATTGCAGGGACAGCATCTGCAAGCTCACTTAGCTAATCAGAATAACATAGTAGGGATGCAAACGCTTTCTGGTGGCAATTATGTACACAGTCATGTAACACATGCAGGGAACAATGATGTTTTTGGTCAAACAGGTTTGAATATGAGGATGAATGTTGGTAGTGTGCCATGTGATGCTGGGAATATGCGTGGGGGAGTGCAGCAGTTGGGCGAGGTTTCTCAGGCCACACATGGGCTTTCTTAAGCTAATGGGCAAAGTGCTCACAGTATCTTATCTGTTTTGCAGGAAGCCCTTTCAGCAGTGGATCCCACTCCCATCGCTCCAGTGCTCTCCTCTGTGGTTGCCGGTTCCGGAGTGCAGTCAGGGTCTAGACAAATGGACAAATCAGTGCCAACCGGGTGGCTCATACGGCCGCAGTCAATCCCCCTCTGCCCCCAGAGCCATCATGCCCATCTGCTCCATCTGCACAGGTGACATCCTCAGGACCAGCTGTTCAGGCAACTGCTGCAGGACCTTCTGGTGAGTCTTTTGCTACTAAACATCGTAGGGAGCACACGTCAGGCTCCTCAACATCAGATTCAGATTTAGATAGTGATACATCCTTAGGCTTAAGATCCAAAGGGCAGAAGAGAATGTACAAAATGCTCAAACAAATGAAGGCAATTCAGGCAGGTAAAGAAAAGGCAGGGGAGGGACCTCCAGCATCAGGACAGGCACAGCTAGCAGTGAAAGGGGACACACGTAAGGTGGCCTTAGCAGGGGATACACTTCCTTGCCCAATCTATTCCCTGCATGCACATTTGAAAAGTAAAATAGTTAGGAGAATTCAGGATGGGAGATATGTCAATATTTTTGAACTTTCCTTAGAGGCACACAGGCAAAAAGAGTGCGGATGGCACATGCCCGAAAAGAGTCAAGAGGCCGGAGACCTTTGACGAGTGGCTGAAGTGCTTCAGAATCTTATCTTCTTGCTACCTGGAGAAGTACCCGGACCAGGGTCAGGCACTTCTTAAGCACTCAGCCACTATTCATTGCATTTACCAGCACCACAGGGAGGGAGTGTGGCATGATTATGACTCTGAGTTTCGAAGGAAAATGGCGGGTAGTAGTATTCTATCTTTCGGTTTCCAGGAGATGCATTTGTGGTCCAGACTGGGTCCAGAGAGATCTGTGTCTCCTCCTCCCCCACTAGGCCAGGGGGCTCGTTTTCAAAGTAGAAATAGAAGACGGGGGAGAGAGTGTTGGGCCTTTCAGAAGAAAAGATGTGAAAAAGGCAACGCTTGTATCTTCAGACATGTCTGTAAATTTTGCGGAGGGTACCATGCCGGCTTGGATTGTACCAGCAAAAAGACATCTAGCGCAGAGAGAGCTGTCTCCAAGTTCACCCCTGCAGCTAAGGGCACCCACCCCGGTGAGGGTGGACACTCTTAAGCCATGGCTTCAGGCATACCCAGATAGGCAGACAGCAGCCCTCCTGTTGTCGGGTTTCAGGGACAGTTTTGTCATACCGGTTAACAGACCGGTGGTGGGGTCACATGCACATCAAAATTTAAAGTCTGCCTATCAATATCCAGGGGTAGTAAGGGAGAAACTGGCTAAAGAAATTGCCATGGGAAGGATCTTGGGTCCCTTTCCTAACCCTCCTCTTTACAATCTGGTCATCTCGCCATTAGGTGTAGTTCTGAAAAAGGAAGTGGGTAAGTTTCGCTTAATTCAGCATCTCTCCTATCCCAAGGGTAACTCGGTCAATGATGCTATTGATCCTGAGTTGAGCTCTGTACATTATCAATCTTTCGATAGAGCTCTTGACTTGGTCCGTGGGGCAGGTAGAGATGCTTTATTGGCGAAACTGGATATAGAATCGGCCTTTTGCCTTTTACCTCTTCACCTGGTTTCATTTCCCCTCATGGGTTGTAAGTTTGAGGGTAGCTATTACATTGATCGCTGCTTATCTATGGGTTGTGCTATTTTTTGCTCCCTATTCGAATGCTTCAGCACATTCTTACACTGGGCAATAGCTAAAGTTATGGGGGCAGACTCAGTGGCCCACTACCTAGACGACTTTTTGCTGGTAGGGGAAAGGGACTCTAGGAGATATTTCCTCATTATGTCTGAAATGAAGTTTGATGAGGCAGTTTGGTGTCCCCCTTATGGAAGATAAATCCCAGGGCCCATGTACGAAACTTACATTCTTAGGGATTGAAATTGACACAGCGGATATGGTGTGTCAGTTACCGGTAGACAAGGTCCAAGAAATGCTAGTAGCAGTTCGGGCAGCTATGGCGCAACCGTTTATATTGCTGCGGAAACTCCAATCCCACCTAGGGTTGTTGAATTTTGCGTGCAGGGTCATACCAATGGGTAGAGTATTTAATAGGAGGCTGGAAAGCCAGCTTAAAGGCAGTCCAAGAGTGTCCACTAAGATTAGTATTTCTCAGGATATGTTAGAAGATTTGAAAGCGTGGGAGGCCTTTTTAGTGCAGTTTAATGGAGTTAGTGTATGGCGTTCGAGCCCTCTCTCTAGTCAAACCTTGCATCTGTTTACCGACGCTGCTGGCGCATTCATCTACGGAGATTACTTTCAAGGTGAGTGGTGCGCCGGCCCATGGCCGGGAACATGGGAAAGATTAGGCTTCACTAGGACATCTGTACAATATATACCACCTCAAGATAGTCTAAGAAGTAAATTTAAAAACCCCTCAAGATTTTACCCAAGTCACATAAAGGGTCCCAATATAGAGGTATTTAATAAATTGATAATGAAAGATATAGACAATTTAACCAACAAAGTAAATAAGAGTTATCACAATCTTACAAAACAAGAAAAGGACATTCTTACAAATCTAAACAAGAGAGAAGATATAGTGATAAAGGAGGCGGACAAGGGTGGAGGTGTGGTCATTCTAGATAAAGAACATTATATGGAAGAAACTAACAGAATCCTAGGAGACTCAAATACATATATTATTTTAACAAAGAATCTTAAAAAAGAATACACCTCCACTCTTCAAAAACTACTTATAGAAGCATTTAACCAAAATATAATAACAGAAGAGGAATTTGATTTTCTTTATAAAACAGATTCTAAATCCCCAATCTTTTATTTTTTACCCAAATTACATAAGCATGCAACAAGGCCACCAGGAAGGCCGATTATTAGTGGGATAGATTCTTTAAGTTCAAACTTGTCAGCATTCATAGATTTTTTTTCTCCAACCCTATGCACAGAAGGCAAAATCTCATTTAAAAGATACCAAACATGTTTTACAAATCATACAAAATATACCCTGGCAAGAAAATTACTTTTGGGTCGCCATGGACGTGAATTCTTTGTATACCATAATCGATCACAAAAAAGGGATTGAGGCAGTTAAATGGAAACTATCAGAAGATAAAGATTTATCACCAAAATTACTAGATTTCATACTTAGAGCCATAGAATTTATTCTATATCACAACTTTTTTTCGTTCAATGGGAACTACTATTTACAGATTTGTGGGACTGCCATGGGCACCAGGTTTGCACCAAGTTATGCCAATATTTACTTGGACTATTTTGAGACGACTCATATATGGCATAATCAAGAATTTGGTGCAGACCTGGTGTCCTGGCATAGATATATAGATGACATTCTGTGCATATGGAAGGGGGCTGAGTCCAAACTCATAGAATTTGTACAAATACTTAATAACAATAATCAGCAAGTCACATTATAAGTAGAATATGACAAAAAAGAAATACATTTTTTAGATTTAACTCTTTACACTATAGATAAAAAAATATCCACAGCAAAACATACTTTAAGAAGTGTGACACTAACACCTACATTAGACATGATAGCTGCCACCATCCTAACTGGCTAAGTCAGTACCAAAAAGCCAATTCCTACGAATATGCAGGAACTGCAGCAATATAGATGATTACGAACAACAATCAAGAATACTTAAAGAAAGATTCATACAAAAGGGATATGACCAAAGAGCTTTAGAACAAGAAAGAAAAGTTGTTGGAAATAAAATAAGATCAACCCTGTTAGAAAACAAACACAAAAATGAGACCTCATTTAGTAATAATTTCCCTAAATTCGTGACCACATTTAATGTAGAACATCATACAATCAAAAAAATTATACAAAAGCACTGGCACATTATAAAGGAGGATGAATATCTAGGACCTATAATTCCAGCTAAGCCCACAGTTATCTTCAGAAAAGGACAACATTTGAAACAAAAATTAGCTCCCTCACTCATAAAAGGCATAGCCCCAAAAAAACCTTTACAAATAAGTAACATGACAGGCTTCTTCACTTGCGGCAAATGCAAAGGTTGTAACTACACCAGAAGAACACACAAAACATTTGACTCCACAGTTACGGGAAAAATTTTTGAAATAAAAGAATTCATTACTTGCAAAAGTAAAAATGTGATATATTTGTTGCAATGTGGCTGCAAAATCCAGTATTTAGGACAAACGAGCCAAATAAAGACAAACTTTTTTACTGAATCTGTGATATTGTCTTTTCATATTGGGAAGGAGCCGGTAACCTGCAATATACACTGTGAGTAGATATTCACCTTTGTATGGTGTATTGTCTGATATTTCAGCACCACTATTTTGCACCTAGAGTTATACAACCGAGGAAGGAAAGGAAGATACCAACGACTGATACAAGCTGAACCAGCGCCTCCAGCTAGCACACCTGATCTATTCACACAGACCTTGGGAGAGACTGTGGGACGGCTGCGGTTCACCAGAAGGGGAAAGTATTAATACATATTATACACCTGTTTGCATGTATTCACTAGGAACCTCACTCTGCTGGAGTTGTTTCCCATTGTGGTTGCAGTTGAGCTCTGGGGGAGAGGCATGCAGAACCAGTCAGTGATTTTTTGGTCGGACAACGCCAGTGTGGTATTTTCCATTAATAGGCTATCTGCTTCCTCTCCTCCCGTGGTTCACCTGTTGCGTCAATTGGTATTGAGATGCCTCCAGTTTAACATACACTTTCAGGCTAGACATGTCCCTGGTGTTAATAATGTTTTAGCAGACGCCCTTTCTAGATTCGACTGGCTGACATTTAGGACGTTGGCTCCCTTTGCAGCGAAAGACGGGCTAACTTCTCCTGATTTTCTCTGGCAGCTGGTGGATCCTGGCATTCCCTAGCCCCCTTAGTACGCTCTTCTCTCGCCCCAGCAACATGGCGGTCCTATGTCAGGTTATGGAAGGAATGGGATCAGTTCTGCAGGGATCGCAACGTGGATGCCACATGCGCTTCTCAGGTGATCCTGTGTAAATGAATTGCGCAGTTACACAAGGCAGGTGTTAAAAAAAGGGGCGGTACAGTCACATCTGGCCACACTGACTTTCTTTTACAAAGTGCTTGGGCTCCCGGACCCTGGTGGTTCTTTTTTTATAAGGCAGGCTCTGAAGGGTTGGGGTAGATCTCAAGGAAAAATAGTGGATAGCAGAGAACCAATTACACTAGACCGGTTGGAGCGGCTGGTAGCAATTTTGCCCGAGGTGTGTGCTACCGTGTAGGTTTCACTTTTTAAGGCAGCGTTTGTGCTGGCCTTTGCACGAGCACTAAGAATTAGTGAGTTGCTATCCCCTAGTAAGAAACAAGTTAATAAAGGCATACAGTGCGATCATATTAGGGTGCATCCAGGGTCGGTATTACTGTTTATCCCTCGCTCCAAAACAGACCAGGAGGCTAGAGGGGCATGGCTCACGCTTCCTCCTCAAAAGGAGTCCCCCTGCTGTCCGGTAGCAGTAATAGGTGAATTTGCTAGCCTCAGGCCGGTGGGCCTGGGGCAATTCCTGATACAGGCAGATGGGTCCGCCCTGTCACTATACCAGTTTCGTAGACTTTTAAATAGTGCGGTGCAGCAATTAGGTTTGGATCCAGCTAGAATATTGCCTCACTCATTTAGGATAGGGGCAGCCACTAGTGCAGCACAGGAAGGGGCTCCAGACCCTATTATTAAGCGCTTAGGGCGCTGGAGATCAGACCGTTATAAGTTATATATCCTCCCAGTTGCCAGCAAGGATAAGAATTAGGCTGCATGGTTGCGTGCTGGATGCTGTTTCTCTTTCTCCCCTTTTTTTTCCGTTAAGGTGTTCATTACTATGGTTAATGATGTTTTGTTTTCCAGGTGCGGCCAGAGCTTCCTCCAGAGTGTGGCTCGTGGGCCACTCTTTTATTCACTTGGTGGCGATTCGAGCCCTATCTAAAGAAGGGGGGCAGAATTTAGGATTCCAGGGTGCTAGAACTTCCATTAGATGGATAGGAGTGCGGGGAATGTGCTGGCCTCAACTCCCGGGGATTTTGCAGGATGCCCATAGGCGGTGGGGTAAACCCCACATCATTGTCATTCACCTGGGCGGGAATGATTTATGAGCAATCCCGGCTTTGGAACTTACAAAAATTATCCAGTCGGACTTGGGTTGGATTAGGGCCTGGCTCCCTGGGGTCACAATTGGATGGTCTAATGTGATAGTTCGACGCCATTGGCGGCATATGTGCTCCTCCGGCGCGGCTTATAGAGTAAGGAAAAAGCTCAATAGGGACGTGGGCAGGAAAGTCACTGGTTCCCAGGGCTTCGTGATTAGGCACAATGCCATTATGGCCGACAAACGGGAGCTATTCAGGCCCGACGGGGTTCACCTGTCAGATTTAGGGTTAGATATTTTCCTAGCTAATATTAAAAATGCTCTCGCTCCCTTCCTGTAAGTCAGGTGGGTTAGGTGGTGGCAAGTGATAGCGGAGGGCTGTCCCTTGTGGCGGGAGGTCGTGGCCAGGAGCGCATGGATATGTGAACCGGGGGAGTGATGGCCAGGCTGAGGGTGCGGGGCCGTTTACTTCAGTTAACTGGAGTGCCCCGCCCCTAAGGGTAGGCAGGCCAGGAGAACTCAAATTACACCCCTAGTAGCATTCTCCACCCTGAACAGCTTGCTGTTGTAGTCTAGATCGGGCCGCTGACCTCTTTCAGTCCGGGGTTAGACTTAGCGCCTCGTTTGCCACCATCTTGTTAAAGTTTGTCGGTTTAGTATTTATATATTTAATAAAGGGGACCAGTGATGGTATGTTTATACCCAAAATAAAGTCTCTGTGTCTTATTTATGGGAAAGGGTAGTGGGGAAGTTAGCTAGAGTTAAGAAGCAAGGTTCCCCTTTCTTTCCTAAAGTTCAGTGTTGGATCCTCTGGGAAGGAGCTGGTAAGCCTTTAATCCCTTAGGAAAGTGTAAAGCCAATTAGGCTTGCAGCACCTTAAGGGTTAAGGCTGGCAGTGAGTGGGATAGAGGGATGGTAGTTGCAGTTAGCTTCAACAATGTTGCATGGTAGGGAGTGAGTTACCTTATGTTCTATTGAGCCTGGAGTTCCTCCTCCTCTTTTGCTGCATGACAAGAAGCTGTCAAGTTGCCCTCCCCCCTCCCTGTGATGGCGGCTCGAGAGCATCATAGGCAGGGCACTATGGCTGAGATAGGGATAGGTGTTCTAGTCTACGTAAGTCCATAGTTGTAAATTATGGCCTCCCTCCATTGACTAGCCGGCATTACACAGCAGTCTGGTGGTCATGGAGCCTTATGTTTGGTAGGTATTGCACCCGAACTGCGGGAGGTCGAGACCAGGAGCGCACGGAGATGTGAACTGGTGGAGTGATGGCCAGGCTGAGGGGGCGGGGACGATTACTTCAGTTAACTGGAGTGCCCCGCCCCTAAGGGTAGGCAGGCCAGGAGAACTCGAATTACACCCCTAGTAGCATTCTCCACCTCGAACAGCTTGCTGTTGTAGTCTAGATCGGGCCGCTGACCTCTTTCAGTCCGGGGTTAGACTTAGCGCCTCGTTTGCCGCCATCTTGTTAAAGTTTGACGGTTTAGTATTTATATATTTAATAAAGGGAACCAGTGATGGTCTGTTTATACCCAAAATAAAGTCTCTGTGTCTTATTTATGGGAAAGGGTAGTGGGGAAGTTAGCTAGAATTAAGAAGCAAGCTTCCCCTTACTTTCTTCAAGTTCAGTGTTGGATCCTCTGGGAAGGAGCTGGTAAGCCTTTAATCCCTTAGGGAGTGAACTTTGTGAAGTTCATCTTATTTCCCTATTCAGTTTAAGGAAGTTTACAGTAAAATAATTCATGACCTCAGCACTTTTGATGCTGATTGGCTGCTGTTCATTTCTTCATTTTTTTTTTTTACCTGCAGCTGCGCAGCAGCTGAGTATAACTTTTTACACAGAACTTACTCTGCTGAGCTGAGGAAGTTGTGAGGTAAAATATCTTACTTTTTATATAGAGATGCTCAGGTGATATTTTCCTGTCAGCTTTTTACAGTTATACTGCATCAGTTTCAAGTGATTTAGCATATGAGTATTATGTCCCTTTAAACTGACAGTATACACCAATTTTCATTTAACTGCATGTAATAGACACTACTATAAATAATAATATGTACAAATACTGATCTAAAAATCCAGTATAAAACTATTTAAAAGCTTACTTAGAAGCTCCAAGTTTAGCACTTGAAAAGGTTAGCTGAAACACCCACTGCAAGTGGTTATATAGCAAAAAAATCAGACCCCCCCACTCCCTCCTCTGCATATGAAAATACTCAAACAGGAGTAAGCTGGAGTAGGTATAGATCAGTATCCTCCTAAAACTTTGGGGCTTGGGTAGGAGTCTGAAAATCAGTGCAATGCTATTTAAAAATAAGCAAAACTATACCTAAAAAAAAAAGGCTATATAAATGGATCATCTACAAAAAAAATAAAAAATCTAGTGTATAATGTCCCTTTAAATAACATTAAAGATACTTGTATCTTGTACATACTTGTATGTAGAATAAAAAACAGTACAATAACACTTCGAATTTAAAGAGTTTTTCTGATAATTTTCAAAAGTTTCCTTCCATTTCCCTATGCCCTGTTTCATGTGATAGCCATCAGCCAATCACAGACTCTTAAAGTATCTATATAAATAAAAAGCTTTTTTATGAGGCAATGGTTTTGTGCTCCACTCAAAAACGTTGAACATTTTGTTGTTAAATTAAGTTCTCCTGGGTTAAAGGGCAAAT
The DNA here is from genome assembly GCF_027579735.1 of Bombina bombina. NCBI lineage: Eukaryota > Metazoa > Chordata > Amphibia > Anura > Bombinatoridae > Bombina > Bombina bombina. Next base: position 960,983,607 of record NC_069502.1, read on the forward strand.
AAGGGCTAGATTACGAGTGGATCGCTATTTATCACTCCTGCTTGTGCACTAACTCTGCCAGATGTAAGCTTTTTGAATGCATTGGGTACCGAGCATATTACAAGTTGAAAGTAAAAAGCTTTCGATTGGGTGCTAACCTGATGCACAAAAAGCTAAAGTTAGAATATTGTGACCGCGTTAACGTATTCCCCCATAGACTCCAATAAAGCATGATAACCTGACAAAAAAAAACACTGAACAAGTCAAACTCGATCACGTTTATCAAAGTGCGCTATCCCGACATAAAATATTAATATTTCATATTCCAATGTTTTTCACATAGAAGAATATGTTCTATTTATTCTTAAATACATATATATATATATATATATATATATATATATATATATATATATATATATATATATAATAGTTTTTTTGCACAAATATATATCTATATATATATATATTTATATGAATATCTATTTAGAAATACATATCCCTTATGTGAAGATTGGAATGTGAAATATTTACAGTAAATACATAGTTAAGCACTTAATTAAAAATAAATACTGCATGAATATGTTCCAATGTGCATAGATATATATACTTCTTTTCCCTAACTCCTGATACCTCATATCTTTGAGCCATTGAGCATTTTTTTTAAATTTTATTTAGATATTGTTATAATGGGTGTAACTGTAATTTTAAATATATTTTTGATGTGTTTTGTGCTGAGAGGCAATATGTTGAAAACCGATCCATCCGACTTGATATTGAGAATGCTGATGAAATATTGAAAAGTGACAACATTACTGTTTAAAGGCAGCGTGAGGTGTTTTATTATACATCGCAATGGGTGGAGATTCTGGCAAAATATTCCAAGCAGCATAGGCACCAACATTGGCAATGTAAAGTAAAGGATCCCTTCTAAATATAAAGCACCAAACCTAATAAATATACATTTATACCACTAAATCAACATAACCCACCACCGCAAACTAACCCTAAGCTAACTAAACATAAACCACCAATATGCCCAGCGCAGTAAACTTCCTAACTAATTACCCCTATACCAGCATAACTCCAACTGCAAACTATCCCTACACTGCTTAACCGCTATACTGCTATTACCCCCCACTGCAAACACTCCCTAACCTATTAACCCCTAAACCGCACAACCCCCCCACTTTAAACACACTCTAACCTATTAACCACTAAACCGCCATAATTTACCAATGCAAACACCCCCTAACCTATTAACCCCTAAACCACCTCAACCCCCCACTGCTAACACCCCCTAACCAATTAACCACTAAACTGCCATAACCCACCAATGCAAACACCCCCTAACCTATTAACCCCTAAACCGCCACAACTCCCCAAGCATGCTTTGACTTTTTATGTTTTTAGTAGAATTATAACTTTATATTTTGAATTGACAGTTTACACTAAACATTAGTTTTTCCTGTGTACTTTAAATAAAAATTTACTACACTAATTACTTTTAATACTCATTTTTATATATACGATTAATATGACTTTTAATTGCCCTTTGATTACAATTTGTATATCATATTTTCAATATGTTTTTTAAATACACAGCTCTCAATGTAATATTTGTCTTTGCAAAATCATATGAATGACCGTGTTGGACTGACTGCTCCTGATTTTCAAGCGTTAGAGAATTGGGCCCTTCATTTGCAGATGTTCTGTCTTTTATTACTTAACGGTAAATTATTTTTTATAACATCTATAGGAACCTCCTATAGAGGTGACACACAGTAAAAAGGAGAGCAGTCACTAATAATTTCCAATGCCAAAGACCTACCAATGAAATAAATATAGTGCCTTCAAGTACAGGTCGTATTTATTTATGTCAGACTACAGCATAATCCAAATAAATCTGATGATTACATATTACACAAAGAATAAAAGAAATAGAATTCTGATTAATTGATTTAAAGGGGCAGCCTATTTCATAATTTTTATTGCATAAAAAGATAGACAATCCCTTTATTACCCATCCCTCAGTTTTTGCATAACTAGCACTGCTATATTAATACACTTTTTACCTCTGTGGTTACCTTGTATCTAAGCTTCTGCACACTGCCCCCTTTTCTCAGTTCTTGTGACCGATTTGCATTTTAGCCAATCAATGCTGACTCATAAATAAATCTATGGTAATGAGCACACTGTTATCTATATGGCACATATGAACTAGCCCTGTCTAGCTAGAAGTAAATTGGAAAGTTGTTTAAAATTGCATGCCCTACCTGAATCATGAAAGTTTAATTTTGACTAGACTGTCCTTTTAAGTCTCACTGAAATATCTAAAATATAACAGTATCCTCAGTTATTAAATTTATTATAAAAAGGTACCATGTTAGAACATCTGCATATTGGTAGAAAGAAGTGAATCATGCTGGTATGGTAGACTCAGTAGGGGACTGACAGTGATTGATTATTCTCTACCACAACTAAACACAACAGGCAGCCATCAAGCTGTATGTATTGATCATATTAAATTAATTTGAATTACTGTCTCATCTTTCTGATAACCATATATAGCAACCCCATACCTGTGCCAAACACCTTGCTTTAAGTAAAGGGAAATATAAAATGTAAGCTAAGAAATATTCGCCTAGATTACGAGTTTTGTGTTATGAGGTGTGAGTTGCTAACTTGCAGTTTTTTCTCACCGCTCACTTTCCTACAGCGCTGGTATTACACGTTTTTATAAACCCGGCGTTAGCAGGTAGTGATGTCGCGAACCTACAATTTTGCATTCGCAAATGGCGAACGCGAACGTCCGCAAAAGTTTGTGAACCAGCGAACCGGGCGAATCGCCATAGACTTCAATAGGCAGGCGAATTTTAAAACCCACAGGGACTCTTTCTGGCCACAAAAGTGATGGAAAAGTTGTTTCAAGGGGACTAACACCTGGACTGTGGTATGCCGGAGGGGGATCCATGGCAAACTCCCATGGAAAATTACATAGTTGATGCAGAGTCTGGTTTTAATCCATAAAGGGCATAAATCACCTAACATTCCTAAATTGTTTGGAATAACGTGCTTTAAAACATCAGGTATGCTGTTGTATCGTTCAGGTAGTGTAAGGGTTTTTTTTTTTTTAAATGTACACTACTGTTTTAGCAGATATGACTTGCACTGGTGTGATACTGTGCCCTGGCAGGACCTGGAACGCACACGTGTGAGGGAAATTGACTGCTATTATTTCACAGTAAAAAAAGGTTTTTTGTTTTTTTAAATGTATGTACACTACTGTTTTAGTAGATATGACTTGCACTGGTGTGACACTGTGCCCTGGCAGGACCTGGAGCGCACATGTGTGAGGGAAACTGACTGCTATTATTTCACAATAAAAAAGTTTTTTTTTTTTAGATGTATGTACACTACTGTTTTAGCAGATATGACTTGCACTGGTGTGACACTGTGCCCTGGCAGGACCTGGAACGCACACGTGTGAAGGAAACTGACTGCTATTATTTCACAGTAAAAAAAGGTTTTTGTTTTTTTTAAATGTAAATACACTACTGTTTTAGTAGATATGACTTGCACTGGTGTGACACTGTGCCCTTGCAGGACCTGGAGCGCACACATGTGAGGGAAACTGACTGCTATTATTTCACAATAAAAAAGGTTGTTTTTTTTTAAATGTATGTACACTACTGTTTTAGCAGATATGACTTGCACTGGTGTCACACTGTGCCCTGGCAGGACCTGAAACGCACACGTTTGAAGGAAAATGACTGCTATTATTTCAAATTAAAAAAAGTTTTTTTTTTTTTTTTAAATGTACACTACTGTTACACCAGATATGAGTGGTGGCACTGGGCAAGTGGGCACAGTATACGCTGTGAGCCTGAGCTGGCAGGCAGGCTGCAATTAGATTACACTGGAAAAAAAAAAAAAAAAAGCAGACTGATGTTCTAGCTCTAAAAAGGGCTTTTTGGGGTGCTGTCCTTACAGCAGAGATCAGATGAGTCCTTCAGGACTGTAGTGGACACTGAATACACTAGCCTAGCTATCGATTTCCCTATTAAATCAGCAGCAGCTACACTGTCCCTCCTCTCACTAAGTATGCAGGCTCCGAATGAATCTAAAATGGATGCTGTCCAGGAGGTGGGAGGGTCTGGGAGGGAGTGTCTGCTGCTGATTGGCTGGAATGTGTCTTGTGACTGTGAGCTACAGGGTCAAAGTTTACTCAATGATGATGAATAGGGGGCGGATCGAACATCGCATATGCGAACTATTCGCGGCAGAACTGTTTGTGACATCACTATTAGCAGGCAAGAAGTGAGCGTAGAGCAAAATTGCGCTCCACACTGCACTCCAATACCTGCTTATGCACGATTTCCCCATAGACATCAATGGGGAGAGCCGGCTGAGAAAAAGTAACCACTGCCAAAAAGCAGCGTCAAGCTCAGTAACGCAGCCCCATTGATTCCTATGGGGAAACACATTTTATGTTTACACCTAACACCCTAACATGAATCCCGAGTCTAAACACCCCTAATCTTATACTTATTAACCATATATATAACTTATTAAACCAGAAGGTTTAATATATATTCATACATGGTATGTCATTCTATTCCTATTTCTAATTATCCCTGTGCTGTATAGCGCATTCACACGTTTTTCTATCATTGAACCTTATACTTATTAACCCCTAATCTGCCACCCCCGATATTGCTGACACCTACATTATACTTATTAACCCCTAATCTGCTGCCCCAACATCGCCGACACCTACATAATATTATTAACCCCTAATCTGAAGCCCCTAACATCGCCAACACCTACATTATATTTATTAACCCCTGATCTGCCATCCCCAACGTCGCCACCACTATTCTAAATTTATTAACCCCTAAACCAAAGTCTAACCCTAACCCCCCTAACTTAAATATAATTTAAATAAATCTAAATAAAATTACTATCATTAACTAAACTATTATTATTTCAAAATAAATAATTACCTATAAAATAAACCCTAAGCTAGCTACAATATAACTAATAGTTACATTGTAGCTATCTTAGGGTTTATTTTTATTTTACAGACAAGTTTGTATTTATTTTAACTAGGTAGAATAGTTATTAAATAGTTATTAACTATTTAATATCTACCTAGCTAAAATAAATACAAATTTTATTACAAGGACAGAGACTCCTATTTTGCTATATATCGTTTCACTTTACTGCAGACAGCATTTTAACGGACATTAAATTTAAACAAACAATAAAGACAAAAATGAATAAAACATATAAACCAATGAGAACAAGGTTTGAAATGTAATAGACAAAAATGACCACTGAGAAGAGTCCAGCAATTCATAAAATGACCAGTAACTGTCAATTCCTCCTCTTTTCTCTTTGCTGCTCACAGAGATAAGTATATTGTATTCTACACTATAATAAAATATATATTTATTTTAGTATTTATTTCTTTTATTATTATTGCATTTTAAGCTTTGTTTATAAGCTTTCTCTTTGTTCAATTTATTTATTTATTTAAACTCTTTTATGTTTCTCTATTATTATTTTTTATTTATTTATTTATTGTGTTTTAAATCCTTTTATATCATTCTGTGTAACTATTATTTCATAATATTTGCTTTTCAGTCTGTTTCCGTTTTTTCTATACTTCCGTTTTTTCAACTTTTCCTTTTACACTTTCTCAGTTTTCATTCATTACATCTTTTTCCTTACCTTACGGTTTTTATATTCATATCTTTTACAGTACTTACTATTCTTAATTAGTTCATATTTAATCTTTCTTTCCCTGCTACGCAACGATGTCAGGTTGCGTCCGCCATCTTGTTTCCTCTTCCTAACTCTGTCACGCCTCCATCTTGTGACTTTTTCTCCCGCCCCCACAGACCTGTCAATCAAGGTTTTTTCCCCTCACTGCTCTGCAGTTTACCTCAGACTTCGTCCGGATCAGTCAGACTCACACTTTAGCAACATTTGTAACTTTTGTTCCCCTACTGTTATTACTTATATTACAGTGTTATATTTTATCATATTATTTAAGCTTGTAGGTAGTTTAAATTTCTTACTATATTAATGTTTTAAGATTTAGTTTTATATAAAAAATTTTTTTCAATAATATACATTTATTTGCAAATTTTATTAATTACTAAATTATTATTTATTTAGAATGTCTGATGACAATAAATCTCAGTATTCTGAGAAATCAGTTAGAGAATTAATTGACAGCTCTCTGGAGCCTTTCAAACAGCAGATGATTCAATTTCAGTCTGCAATTAACTCTGTGAAGGAGATTAATGATAATATTCCTAGAAAAGCTTCAGCCAAAAAGAAGCATTTATTAAAAAATGTTAAATCAAAATCTTATGATAAATCTCATCTTCCTTATAAGAGAGTTAATTCACGTCAGCGTAGTTTCCCAGCCTGCCTTGCAGCGCAAATATGTGTCATCAGACTCAGAAAGTGACTCTAATATTAATTTCTTCTGATTCATCTGATAATTTTGATGTCTCAGACATGCAAATTGAAAAATATTATTCTGAATATGAGGATCTTTCTAATGATTCAATGGATAATTTTAATGACAATACTTCTTCTGAAGAAGAATTTCCTAAATTAAAGAAACCTAAGTTTATGTCTAAGTCTAAAAAAGTAAAACTTATAGATAATTTTGGAGACCCCTACACTGACCCAAATGATCTAGAACATCCCAGATCCTCTCAATGGAAGCCTTCAAAAAGAGTGTCAAAATTTTTAGACTATTATATTCGCAGACCTCTTTCCTCAAAAGCAAAGAATATTTTAAAAGCTGAATGCCCCCACCCTGAGCTCCCTCACAACACTCATATTACACCTAACATTGACAAAAATTTACTTAAATTCTTGGGTAATAAGAATACAAATTTAAGAAGAGGTCCTGACAGATTTTTAAAATCTTGTCAGGATAAATTATTAGATACCTTAGGTCCTGTCACTAAGCTCTTTGAATTATCCGAAGAGGCAATTTCTTCTGATTCTATGCTGGATCCATACGTATCTAGGTAATGGATCCAAAGATTGGTTTACCTTCTCTGGGATGCCAATACTTCCCTTTCTACTCAAAGGAGAAGACTTATTTTAAGATGTCTTGATCCTAAAATCTTAGATTTCGCCCCCACTGAAATGGGCCCTAAGGCTGATGGCCTTTTATTTGGAGATGCGGGATTACAACAGTTTAGTTCCTATGTTAACACGTTTAACAGTCTCAATAAAATCAAGACTAATACTAAAAAGATATTTTACCAATCTCAACCTTCTAAGGTTTTCCCCAGGGCTGGAAAAGACAGGGACCACTTTTCCAGCCGTTACTCAAATATATCCAGGTCCCACTTCCAGAATTTTGTCCCTTCCACTTCCTCACACGTAAGTTTCTTTCCATCAAGAAACAGAACATTCTTCAACAGAGGTTCCAGGAACTTAAGGAATACTAGGAGACCATTCCAAGGTAAGTTCTCCCATCTTTATTTCCACAAATTTTTCCTATAAAAAAATAGGTGGCAGACTTATGTATTTTATAAAAGAATGGCAAAAAAGTTACATCAGACCCATGGGTTATTCAAGCCGTATCCAGCCTTCCATTGGATTTTATTCAAATCCCCTTTCAAAACTCTCATCCTTCCCCAATAAAATTTTCTACAGAAGATCAATCCCTTCTAGATGTAGAAATATCGGAGTTACTGGAGAAGAATGCAATAGAAATGTCACCTTCTCTAGTAGACTCTTTTATCAGCAACATGTTCTTTGTAAAAAAGAAAGAAGGTTCTCTTCACCCTGTCATAAATGTAAGAGAATTACATCAATTCCTTTTTTTTTAATCACTTCAAGATGAAAGGTATTCATCTTTTAAGGGATTGTCTTTACAACAAAGATTGGCTTGTAAGACTAGACCTAAAGGATGCATACCTATCAGTTCCAATTCACTTAGATTTCAGGAAATATCTAAGATTCCTTTGGAAAAACAAATTATGGCAGTTTTCTTGTCTGCCTTTTGGCCTTTCTTCTGCACCTTGGGCTTTTACAAAGATTCTAAAACCAGTCACAGCCTGGTTGAGGAAAAGGGGAATTTGTCTATTAATATACTTGGACGATATCCTTCTTATTCATCAATCTCCCCTTGTTTTGAAGGATCAGCTATCTCTTACGATAAATTTCCTCCAAAACTTGGGTTTCATTATCAACTTAAAAAAAAACAGTTTTGGTTCCTTCCCAGAATCTGATTTTTCTTGGTTTCAATGTGGACACTGTTTCAACTTCTCTCAGCCTTCCTTTGGAAAAGATCAAAAGAATAAAGAAAGAAATTTGTTATCTTCTGAAGAAAGACTTTTTCTCTATCTGTCTTCTAGCCAGAATTATAGGTCTTCTTTCCTCTTCTATTCAAGCAATTTTCCCAGCTCCACTTCATTACAGAGCTCTCCAAAGATTAAAAATGTATTACCTTCGACAGGGTTTTTCATATAAACACAAAATATCCTTATCAAAGGAAGCTTCAGAGGAATTGAATTGGTGGCTCCTCAATATAGAAGCATGGAACGGGAAGGCAATTTTCGGGAATTCTCCAGATTTAATAATAGAATCAGATGCGAGCAAATCTGGTTGGGGTGCAAGATGTGGTCCTCTGATTACAGGAGGAAAATGGTGTCCTTCAGAACAACATCTTCACATCAATTGTTTGGAACTTCTAGCAGGGGCTTTTGCAGTTCAGAGTTTTGTCAAACACAAAAATCCTATAACAATTCTTCTTCGCATGGACAATGTCTCTGCGGTTCATTATATCAATTGTTTAGGAGGTACTGCTTCAAAAATTTTATCAGATTTAACAAAATATTTTATTCACGACTGTTTATCTCAGAATATATCTATTCAAGCAGAATATATTCTGGGTCTAAACAACCAAATGGCAGATTGGGGATCGAGATATCTTACAGACTTCAGTGATTGGAAATTGAATTCTTTAATTTTTCAAAAAATTCAATCTCTAAGGGGTCCCTTCTCAATAGACCTCTTTGCCTCTCGTCTGAATCATCAGATATCTCCTTATTTCAGTTGGAGAGCAGATCCCCAGGCTCTAGTAATAGATGCCTTTCTGCAGCAATGGCCGATCTCAGGAGCATATGCTTTTCCCCCTTTTTTGATGATTCTCAGGACACTACTCTTTGTCAAACGTCAACAGATTTCTCTTCTAATAATAACCCCCCTTTGGCAAACTCAAGTTTGGTATCCTCTTCTTCTAGAATTATCATTTCTTCATCCAATTCTACTTCAGTCCAGGTCAGATCTTCTAACAGATCCTTCAGACGAATTTCATCCTCTGGTCCTTCAAGACAAACGTCATTTAATCACTTGGATGATTTCAGGGGATCCTGGTCTGGCAATGGATTATCGGAAGAAGCTAGACTCCTCCTTCAAGATTCCCGGGCCCCTGGAACAAAATTTTTTTATTTATCCTCCTGGCTTAAATGGTCTAGCTGGTGCAATTCTAGACACCTGGATCCCCTTTCAGCTCCTTTAAATCAAGTTATTAATTTTGTATCTTCTCTTTTTCAATGGGGTTTAGCTTACAGATCCATTAATGTAGCTAGATCAGCTATTTCTGCTGGGCATGGATTACTTAATAATATTCCTATAGGTCAACATCCTACTATTTGTAGACTTTTAAAATCTATTAGTCTTAAACGTCCTCCTTCTTCTAAGTATTCTTTCTTTTGGGACGTAGATTTAGTTATCTCTCTTTTTAATTCTTGGCCTAATAATGAAAGTTTAACTCTCAAACAACTAACAGTAAAATGAACCACTCTGCTATGTCTTTTATCTTGTAAAGGAGTATCTGATGTTAAAGCTATTGATTTTAATTCCAAATCTTTTTCACCTCAGGGTGTAATTTTTTCTATCTCTCGTAGAACTAAGACTCTATCTAAATCTATGTTTTATCCTTATTTTTATGAACATCCTAAGCTTTGTGTAGTTCTTTGTCTCAAAGAATATGAACAAAGAACTTCTCTTCTTAGATCGTCTTCTCATAATCAACTTCTTATTTCTTATACTCCTCCTCACTTACCTGTTTCTTCTCCTACTATCAGTAGATGGGTGAAATGGGTTATGACTCAAGCTGGTGTTGAAAATATTTTTTCTTCTCATTCTATTAGAGGAGCGTCTGATTCTAAAGCATTTTCAAAATCTGCTTCCCTTCAAGATATCCTTAATGCTGCCAATTGGTCATCAGATTCAGTTTTTAGACAATTTTATTTTAAACCTATTGATTCTATTCCTTTTAATTTGGTTTCATAAGTTCTTTGCTTTAAACTAGCAAAATAGGAGTCTCTGTCCTTGTAATAAAATTCAGATTATCCTAGCTTTGTGAAGGAATAATCTAGATTTTATTAAAGAGACAGAGACGAGTATTTTCTCTCCACATTTTGTTATCTTTATGTTTATATTATGTTTTTACCCTCCCTATATTTAAGGTTTTTATTACAATTATTAATATGATTTTCTCATGTTTTTGTTCTAGTGCAAAATTCTTCTTCAGGTTTCCCGGGAACCTTCTGAGTCTGATAGACGAATACTTCATTCAACATCTCCAAGTTTTCATTTGACTCCAAGCAAGTCTTCTTCTGTCCCAAGTTTTAGAAGTTTCTTCAATCAAGATTGTTTTTCTTCTGTTTTCCTGTTTTTCTCCATCCTGATGTTTTTGGGGATTTTGTATTATTCTTCTGACAATATTCTTAATGGTTTTCGCATCAAAGATCAAAGAGGAGGAATTGATAGTTACTGGTCATTTTATGAATTGCTGGACTCTTCTCATTGGTCCTTTTTGTCTATTACATTTCAAACCTTGTTCTCATTAGTTTATATGTTTTATTCATTTTTGTCTTTATTGTTTGTTTAAATTTAATGTCCGTTAAAATGCTGTCTGCAGTAAAGTGAAACAATATATAGCAAAATACTTGTCTCTGTCTCTTTAATAAAATCTAGATTATTCCTTCACAAAGCTAGGATAATCGGAATTTACCTGTAAAATAAAACCTAACCTAAGTTACACTAACACCTAACACTACACTACAATTAAATAACTTACCTAAATTAAATACAATTAAATAAATTAAATACAATTAGCTAAATTACACAAAAAAAACACTAAACTACAGAAAATAAAAAACAAATTACAAGATATTTAAACTAATTACACCTAATCTAAGAGCCCTATCAAAATAAAAAAAGCCCCCCCAAAATAAAAAAATCCCTAGCCTAAACTAAACTATCAATAGCCCTTAAAAGGGCCCTTTGCGGGGCATTGCCCCAAAGAAATCAGCTCTTTTACCTGAAAAAGTAATACAAACAGTAAAGTTTAGTAAAAGAGTAAAACCCACCACCCACACAACCAACTCCCCAAATAAAACCTTAACTAAAAAAACCTAAGTTCCCTATTGCCATGAAAAGGGCATTTGGGTGGGCATTGCCCTTAAAAGGGCAATTAGCTCTATTGCTGCCCAAAGCCCTAACCTAAAAATAAAACCCGCCACCCAATACACCCTTAAAAAATAATAACACTTACCCCTGAAGATTCACTTACTGGGAGAAGTCTTCATCCAAGCGGCAAGATGTCCTCAACAAAGCCATCAAAAGTGGTCCTCTAGATGGGCAGAAGTGGTCCTCTAGACAGGCAGAAGTCTTCATCCAGATGGCATCTTCTATCTTCAACCTTCCGACGTGGAGCGGCTACATCTTCAAGACATCCGGCGTGGAGCATCCTCTTCAATCGACGGCTTCTTCAGAATGAAGGTACCTTTAAGTGACGTCATCCAAGATGGCGTCCCTTAGATTCCAATTGGCTGATAGAATTCTATCAGCCAATCGGAATAAAGGTAGAAAAAATCCTATTGGCTGATGCAATTAGCCAATAGGATTGAGCTGGCATTCTATTGGCTGTTCCAATCAGCCAATAGAATGCAAGCTCAATTGCATCACCCAATAGGATTTTATCAGCCAATCGAAATCTAAGGGACACCATCTTGGTTGACGTCATTTAAAGGTACCTTCATTCCAAAGAAGCCGTCGATTGAAGAGGATGCTCTGCGCCGGATGTCTTGAAGATGGAGCCGCTCCGTGTCGGAAGGATGAAGATAGAAGATACCATCTGCATGAAGACTTCTGCCCGTCTGGAGGACCACTTCTGCCCGTATGGAGGACCACTTCTGCCGGCTTCGTTGAGGACATCTTGCCGCTTGGATGAAAACTTCTCCCGGTAAGTGAATCTTCAGGGCTTTGGGCAGCAATAGACCTAAATGCCCTTTTAAGGGCAATGCCCATCCAAATGCCCTTTTCAGGGCAATGGGGAGTTTAGTTTTTTTTAGTTAGGGTTTTATTTGGGGGGTTGGTTGTGTGGGTGGTGGGTTTTACTGTTGGGGGGTTGTTTGTATTTCTTTTTCAGGTAAAAGAGCTGATTTCTTTGGGGCAATGCCCCACAAAAGGCCCTTTTAAGGGCCATTGATAGTTTAGTTTAGGCTAGGTTTTTTTTTATTTTGGGTGGGCTTTTTATTTTTATAGGGCTCTTAGATTTGGTGTAATTAAAGATCTTGTAATTTGTTTTTTATTTTCTGTAATTTAGTGTTATTTTTTGTAATTTAGCAATTTAGTAATTGTATTTAATTTATTTAATTGTATTTAATTTTTTAATTTAGGTAAGTTATTTAATTGTAGTGTAGTGTTAGGTGTTAGTGTAACTTAGGTTAGGTTTTATTTTGCAGGTAAATTTGTATTTATTTTAGCTAGGTAGTTATTAAATAGTTAATAACTATTTAACAACTATTCTACCTAGTTAAAATAAATACAAACTTGCCTGTAAAATAAAAATAAACCCTAAGCTAGCTACAATGTAACTATTAGTTATATTGTAGCTAGCTTAGGGTTTATTTTACAGGTAAGTATTTAGTTTTAAATAGGAATTATATTGTTATTAAATTATTTTAATTATATTTAAGTTAGGGGGTGTTAGGGTTAGATTTAGGTTTAAATGGTTAATAAATTTAGAATAGTGGTTGCGACGTTGGGGGCGGCAGATTGGGGTGAATAAGTATAATGTAGGTGAAGGCGATGTTAGGGGCGGCAGATTAGGGGTTAATAATATTTAACTAGTGTTTGCGAGGCGGGAGTACGGCGGTTTAGGGGTTAATATGTTTATTATAGTGGTGGCGATGTCCGGACGGGCAGATTAGGGGTTAATAATTTAAATTTATTGTTTGTGATGCGGGAGGGCCTTGGTTTAGGGGTTAATAGGTAGTTTATGGGTGTTAGTGTACTTTTTAGCACTTTAGTTATGAGTTTTATGCTACAGCTTTGTAGAGGCTGTACCGCTCACTTTTTGACCTCCCAGGACAAACTCGTAATACCGGCGCTATGGAAGTCCCAAAGAAAAAAGCCTTTACGAAATTTACGTAAGTTGGTTTGCGGTAAGACCAAAAAAGTGTGCGGTACACCTATACCTGCAAGACTCGTAATATCAGCGGGCGTAAAAAAGCAGCGTTAGGACCTGTTAATGCTGCTTTTTTACCTTAACGCACAACTCGTTATCTAACCGATAATTTCAATGTTAAAGGAACATTCTAATAAAAAAAAGACATATTTTAATTTGTTAGAGCAAGAAATGTTTTGCATTACTGGCCCAAGTTCAATATGAGTTTTATGTCTGCACAGGTGTTAAACACATAATTAAACAATTGCAATTCCTAAGCATAACCAATGCCAGGTGAACCAATCAGCAGCTACTGTTGCACACACACCAATGACCAGCTGTATCCTGCTCATCAATTGCAATGCAGCTTTTGAGTGAGACTTTTGTGTATAAACACTTTGGGCCAGATTACAAATGGAACGGTACTTAAAGGGACGGTCTACTTGAGAATTGTTATTCTTTAAAAAGATAGATAATCCCTTTATTATCCATTCTCTGTTTTGCATAACCAACACTGTTATATTAATATACTTTTTACAACTGTGATTACCTTGTATCTAAGCTTCTGAAGACTGCCCCCTGATTTCAGTTCTTTTGACAAACTTGCATTTTGGCCAATCAGTGCTGACTCATAAACAAGTGAGCACAATGTTATCTATATGACCCAAATGAAATAGCAGAGGTGGTTTTCAATGGTTTATAAATCAGCTTGAGCCTACCTAGATTTAGCTTTCAAAAAAAGAATACCAAGAGAACAAAGCAAATTTGCTGATTAAAGTAAATTATAAATGTTATTTAAAATGACATGCTCTTTCTGAATTATGAAAGTTTAATTTTGACTAGACTGTCCGTTTAAAGTTCCCGCTTTAGCACTAACTCCACTAGAAGTAAGCTTTTTGCTTGCGTCGAGAAGCGCTCATATTACAAGTTGAAAGTAAACTTTTTTTGCTTGTGTGGTAAGCCGATGCGTGTAAATATCACGAGCACGGTAACGTATTCCCCCATATAATTTAATGGAGCAAAAAAGTAGAACTAAAACTAACACCCTACTTGTACGCAAACCCGATTGCATTTTCTCAAGTGCGCTAACCCAACATAAAAATATGAATTCATCACATTACAAAGTTCATATTTCTATATATTTCTGATGGTATTTTGATACAATATATATCTATACATATATATATATATATATATATATATATTCAGTATATGTGTGTGTGTGTGTGAAATATTTACAGTAAATACATAAACAATGACACTAGATGTTAAGAGATATTGACAAATATCCACAATAGTGTTTAGACAATGAGTTATATGAAAAACATTTAGTATAAATGTATAACCAGAGATGATAATATATAAAATATATATATATATAATATATAGTCTCTTTTGAAGGTGATGGTATCAATGGAAGCAGCAATCTGTAAAGGACTAGGCCTGGATCCAGGATTAGTGATCTAAAAACAATATAAGAAGACAGATGCGCCACATGGCCCAATATTGTTTGGTACAGAGAAATAATTGTTAAGTGTGTCAGATACACTCACATGCGATTGAGCACCTCTAATAGTGCAAATGGAGCAGTCTGGGATAAATAGCAGTCACCCAGAAGACCGGCCTCCCGAGATTATTAGGAAATCTGTGGATAGTGGTAGAAAACACAGGGTGCCTATATGGCCTAGTATTGTTTGACCCAAATTGAATGATAATAAGTGTTAGAATGCACTCACATTTGTTGAAGCATCTCCTTTGATGCTATTGGAGCAGGCTGGGATCAATACAGCCACCCAACAGACTTATTCTCAGACAGTCAGGTCCCTCATGGAATCCAGCGAAGATAATTGGTAGAAAATGGAACAGAGGATTTGGACTGTGCTAGCAGATGTGATAGGTAGAGCCAACAGAAAAAAATTGGCTTTCTCCAAACCCAAAGGGAAATCTCTAAGAAATATTTAGATAGTTCTGATTCCTGAAAAAACAGGAGCCTGAACAATCAAATATCTGTGGCGCTAAGAAGAAAGCTTAGAACCTATACACAGTATAGCCTATATTAATAAGTTATATAAGAAGTTAATATAGTAAAAATGATAATATAGTAAAAATTATATTTAATTTGTTAAAAGACACAATAATAAAATAGATACGATTAAAAACTATACATAAAAAAGTTGCTACAGTGCAGAATAAGTACATCCATTAGTTCATAAATTTGCATAAATATACAGGCAAAAATTCATACATATAAAAAGACAATACAAATACAAATATAAATACAACCGTTAATGTGTATCGTACAAATACACAATGCCAGAGAATGTGAGGGAGCTTCAGAAGAAGTGTAGCAAAAAGGAAGAAACAGCGCTCCTCAAACACTTGCTCTAGCTACCTTCCTATATTCACAAAAAACAGGCTTCCAAGATGATTTAAAGAGGAGTGATTTCCTAGGGAAAGACAAGAGAGAAACAACTTGTCACCAGCGGAAGAATGTTCAACAACAAAGGTGTCCAATTTTACTTACACCGGGTGATGTGTATTCTTGCTCCTCAGTAGTTCCTGAACAGCGTCCCACACTCAGTGATTACTTGTCGCATCCGGGATAACCGCAATCGCGGGGTTTGGTTAATTCCGTTCAGATTGGTTGGATCGACCAAACAGCTGTGATCCACGCTCCAGCTACGGATCGTCAGAGGGGTCACTTCTAGGAGCAACGCGTTTCGGCTATTCAACAGCCTTTGTCGAGCTCTAGCTAGCTGATGGCCATAAGCGCTTAATATAGGGATATTGTTACTGAAATTTAAAGGCATATAGCGTGTGATATAACAAACTGAATTAGATAATGCATGTAGCGTGTGATATAATATACTAATTTTAAAAATATTAATTTTAAATGATAATACGTTATTTCATTATTAAACCAATTCTAATCCCCATAAAAAATCGCTTAAGGACAAAAGCGCACAATCTTGTCTAACAAATAATAGGTACATACTGTATTTGCTAATAAGGACCCATAAGTTTATATGACCAAATATAAGAGAGAGAACAAGAATAATATATTTCATATTTGTTTTATATCTTTTAGAGTGTAAATGTGGCCAACAATTTATAGGCGAATCAGAAAGACCTCTGAGAGACAGAATTAGGGAGCATATCCTGTCTATTGAACATTGTGATAAGGATAGAAATAAAGATCTCCCTATACCAAAGCATTTCAAAGAGTGTAATAATGCTAATGAAAAACATTTAAGATATACAGGAATAGCAAAGATTCAAAAGAATTGGAGGGGCACTGATATACATAATAATCTATTGAAATTAGAGAGTAAGTGGATTTTTGAAATGAAAACCCTAGCACCGAAAGGATTGAATCTAGAATTTGATTTGGGGTGCTTTCTTACAGAATAATTACATTAGGTTTCTATTACATGGATTTTATAGTTCCTTTTTTCTTAACATATTTTTAATAATAATAATAATAAGAAGAATAATTTTAATAATTTAGCATCTCTATTATGACAGATTCCCTCATTACTAATTGTGTGTGTTCCCTATATATATGGTTTTTTATATGTATGTGTATGTATATATATATATGTTTTTACTCCAATGTTGCAATGATGTTATGAAATACAATTCAAAAAGTTCCTTTTTTATTTTAAACAAATATTAAATATATTTTTCTTGTTCTCTCTCTTATATTTGGTCATATAAACTTATTGGTCTTTATTAGCAAATACACCGACTACTTGTTAGACAAGATTGTGCGCTTTTGTCCTTAAAGGGACACTGAACCCAAAAAAATTTTTTGTGATTCAGATAGAGCATGAATTTGTAAGCAACTTTCTAATTTACTCCTATTATCAAATTTTCTTTATTCTCTTGGTATCTTTATTTGAAAGGCAAGAATCTAAGTTTAGATGCCAGCCCATTTTTGGTGAACAACCTGGGTTGTCCTTGCTGATTGGTGGAAAAGATCCATCCACCAATCAAAAAGTGCTGTCCAGAGTCCTTAACCCAAAAAAGCTTAGATGGCTTTTATTTCAAATAAAGATAGCAAGAGAACGAAGAAAAATTGATAATAGGAGTAAATTAGAGGGCCACTAAACCCAAAATCTTTCTTTCATGATTCAGATAGAACATACAAATTTAAACAACATTACAATTTACTTGTATTATTTATTTTGCTTCATTTTTGAGATATCCTTATTTGAAGAAAAAGCAATGCACATGGGTGAGCCAATTACATGAGACTTCTATGTGCAGCACCCAATCAGCAGCTACTAAGCATATCTATATATGCTTTTCAGCAAAGAATATCAAGAGAATAAAACAAATTAGATAATAGAAGTAAATTAGAAAGATGTTTAAAAATGCATTCTCTTTCTAAATCATGAAAGAAAAAATGTGGATATCATGGCCCTTTAAAAAGTTGCTTAAAATTGCATGTTCTATCTGAATCACAAAAGAAAAAAATTGGGTTCAGTGTCCCTTTAACCCCTTAAGGACCAAGGCCATTTTTCAATTTCTTTCCCTTAAAGGGACAGTCTAGGCCAAAATAAACTTTCAGGATTCAGATAGAGCATGAAATTTTAAACAATTTTCCAATTTACTTTTATCACCAATTTTGCTTTGTTCTCTTGGTATTATTAGTTTAAAGCTTAACCTAGGAGGTTCATATGCTAATTTCTTAGACCTTGAAGCCCACCTCTTTCAGATTGCATTTTAACAGTTTTTCCCCACTAGAGGGTGTTAGTTCACGTATTTCCTATAGATAACACTGTGCTCGTGCACGTGAAGTAATCTGGGAGCAGGCACTGATTGGCTAGACTGCAAATCTTTCAAAAGAACTGAAAAAAGGGGCAGTTTGCAGAGGCTTAGATACAAGATAATCCAAGAGGTTAAAAGTATATTATTATAACTGTGTTGGTTACGCAAAACTGGGAAATGGGTAATAAAGGGATTCTCTATCTTTTAAAACAATAAAAATTCTGGTGTAGACTGTCCCTTTAAGGACCAGGGCTATTTTTACATTTGTGTTTAGCTGTAATTTTCCTCTTACTCATTTACTGTACCCACACATATTATATACCGTTTTTCTCGTCACTAAATGGACTTTCTAAAGATTCCATTATTTTAATCATATCTTATAATTTATTATTAAAAATATTATAAAATATGAGGAAAAAAGGGAAAAAAATACACTTTTTCTAACGTTGACCCCCAAAATCTGTTACACATCTACAACCACCAAAAAACTCCCATGCTAAATAGTTTCTAAATTTTGTCCTGAGTTTAGAAATACCCAATGTTAACATGTTCTTTGTTTTTTTTTGCAAGTTACAGGGAAATAAATACAAGAAGCACTTTGCTATTTCAAAACCACTTTTTTTCAAAATGAGCGCTAGTTACATTGGAACCCTGATATCTGTCAGGAATACCTGAATATCCCTTGACATGTAAAATATTTTTTTTTAGAAGACATTCCAAAGTATTGATCTAGGCCCATTTTGGTATATTTCATGCCACCATTTCACTGCCAAATGCGATCAAATAAAAAAAATTGTTCACTTTTTCACAAACTTTAGGTTTCACAAACAACTTATGCAATTATGGCATAAATGGTTGTAAATGCTTCTCTGGGATCCCCTTTATTCAGAAATAGCAGACTTATATGGCTTTGGCATTGCTTTTTGGTAATTAGAAGGCTACTAAATGCCACTGTGCACCACAGGTGTTTTATGCCCAGCAGTGAAGGGGTTAATTAGGGAGCATGTAGGGAGCTTGTAGAGTTAATTTTAGCTTTAGTGTAGTAGACAACCCAAAGTATTGATCTAGGCCCATTTTGGTATATTTAATGCCACCATTTCATCGCCAAATGCGATCAAATTTAAAAAAAACTATTTCGCAATTTTAGGTTTCTCAATGAAATTATTTATAAACAGCTTGTGCAATTATGGCACAAATGGTAGTAAATGCTTCTCTGGGATCCCCTTTGTTCAGAAATAGCAGAGATATATGACTTTGGCGTTGCTTTCTGGTAATTAGAAGGCCGCTAAATGCTTCTGCGCATCACACGTGTATTATGGCTAGCAGTGAAGGGGTTAATTAGGTAGTTTGTAGGGAGCTTGCAGGGTTAATTTTAGCTTTAGTGTAGAGATCAGCCTCCCACCTGACACATCAGACCCCCTGATCCCTCCCAAACAGCTCCCTTCCCTCCCCCACCCCACAATTGTACCCGCCATCTTAAGTACTGGCAGAAAGTCTGCCAGTACTAAAATAAAAGGTTTTAATTTTTTTATAGCATATTTACATATGCTCTGGTGTAGCATCCCCCCTTAGCCCCCCAACCTCCCTGATCCCCCCCCAAAACAGCTCTCTAACCCTCCCCATCTGCCTTATTGGGGGCCATCTTGGGTACTGGCAGCTGTCTGCCAGTACCCAGTTTGCAAAAAAAAGTAATTTTTTTTTGTTTTTATTTTTTTTTTCTGTAGTATAGCTTCCCCCCACAGACCAACCCCCACCACCTGCCTGATCTTTTTTTTTTTTTTAATTTTTATTCCTTTTTTTAAAAAATTTGTACACCAATTTTTTCTGTAGTGTAGCGGTTCCCACCCGCTCCCTCCCCGTGTACGCGCCCGCCCTCCCGTGCACGTTTGCACATCCATGCGCGCCCCCGGACATCCCGGCCCACGATCCCACCCCCCTCCACATCACCGATCATCATCGATGGCCACCACCCGCCTCCCACACAGGCTCCCACCCACCAACGATACCGGCCATCAATGTCCGGTGCAGAGAGGGCCACAGAGTGGCTCTCTCTGCATCAGATGGCCAAGGGGTGTTATTGCAG
Source organism: Bombina bombina (assembly GCF_027579735.1). NCBI lineage: Eukaryota > Metazoa > Chordata > Amphibia > Anura > Bombinatoridae > Bombina > Bombina bombina. The sequence goes on from NC_069502.1 coordinate 961,003,946, forward strand.
GATGCCTCGATATCGAGGCATCACTGCAATAACTGGAAAGCGGCTGGAAGCGAGCAGGATCACTTCCAGCCGCTTTAAACCCCTAATGCCGTACAGACCAGGTTGTGTGTGACGTACCCTGTACGACATGCGTCGTTAAGGGGTTAAGCGATTTTTTATGGGGATTAGAATTGTTTTAATAATGAAATAACGTATCATCATTTAAAATTAGTATTTTAAAATTAGTATATAATCACACGCTACATGCATTATCTAATTCAGTTTGTTATATCACACGCTATATGCCTTTAAATTTCAGTAATGACATCCCTATATTAAGCGCTTATGGCCATCAGCTAGCTAGAGCTTGACAAAGGCTGTTGAATAGCCGAAACCCATTGCTCCTAGAAGTGACCCCTCTGACGATCCGTAGCTGGAGCGTGGATCACAGCTGTTTGGTCGATCCAACCAATCTGAACGGAATTGCCGAAACCGCCGATTGCGGTTATCCCGGATGCGACAAGTAATCACTGAGTGTGGGACGCTGTTCAGGAACTACTGAGGAGCAAGAATACACATCACCCGGTGTAAGTAAAATTGGACACCTTTGTTGTTGAACATTCTTCTGCTGGTGACAAGTTGTTTCTCTCTTGTCTTTCCCTAGGAAATCACTCCTCTTTAAATCATCTTGGAAGCCTGTTTTTTGTGAATATAGGAAGGTAGCTAGAGCAAGTGTTTGAGGAGCGCTGTTTCTTCCTTTTTGCTACACTTCTTCTGAAGCTCCCTCACATTCTCTGGCATTGTGTATTTGTACGATACACATTAACGGTTGTATTTATATTTGTATTTGTATTGTCTTTTTATATGTATGAATTTTTGCCTGTATATTTATGCAAATTTATGAACTAATGGATGTACTTATTCTGCACTGTAGCTAACTTTTTTATGTATAGTTTTTAATTGTATCTATTTTATTATTGTGTCTTTTAACAAATTAAATATCATTTTTACTATATTATCATTTTTACTATATTAACTTCTTATATAACTTATTAATATAGGCTATATTGTGTACAGGTTCTAAGCTTTCTTCTTAGCGCCACAAATATTTGATTGTTCAGGCTCCTGTTTTTTCAGGAATCAGAACTATCTAAATATTTCTTAGAGATAATTGGTAACCCAATATAGTATTCCCAAATGATATCAAATATTGAGGCAGCAAGTGGTAAAAGTAATCAACTTACTTTATTAAAAATATTTAAAACAACTAGCAACGCGTTTTTCAGCCACCAGTGGCTGTTTCATCAGGCTTCATAATAATAAAAAGTACATTATTTTTTATGTGAAGAACATAGAAATGTAAAATATGCGTTTTGCTCATCACTTTTCTCAATTTAGATCTTATAAGAAATTAGGGTACTTAGGGCACGTTATTGAAATATTACATATAAAATATTAATAACAATTAATATAAATTATTAAAGATGAATAAACATACTGGAAAATGGATACATTCTATGCATTATTTAGAATATTTTAAACAATGTTTATTAATTTTTAATACTATTTTAAATGCAATATTTCAATACATATAAACACACATAAATACATATGTACACACATATAAACACACACACATATATGTATACATATACATATATATACTTATACATATATATGCAGCCTGATTTTTTTCTAACACCTGAGACCTCATATCTTTACATGTAAGATTGCATAAAAACACATGTACTGTATATAATACACATATATGCCCATATATATATAAATAAAGGGTTTGGTTAAAGAGAAGAATATGCTACCGTCACAAACTAACCAATCTTGGTTAAAGAGAAGAATAGGTTCCATGAAATGTCAAGGAAATATTTGTAAAACCTGCAAACACATCCAACAGGGTCCCAAATTTGTATCAAGTACAACAAATAGGGAGTTTGACATACGCTTCAGCATTTCATGTAACACCAAATTTGTCATTTATTTACTTACATGCCAAGGATGTAAAAAACAGTACGTGGGGCGCACTAAACGTGCCCTGCGTGACAGGTTCTTACAACATCTCAGAGATATTGGCAACCCGGATTGCAATACACCAATAGCTAAGCATTTTAGAGAGGAACATAATTCTAATGATACCCTCTTGACAGTACAAGGCATTGACCATGTCCCTAGACACAGGAGAGGGGGCGATAGAGAGAGACTTTTGGACCAAAGGGAAGTGTTTTGGATTTTCCATCTTAAAACAAAGCACCCCTTTGGTCTAAATTCCATAATGGATGTTGATTTATTTTACTAATAGATTTATGATTGGTTCTTTCATTTTCTCTCCTTTTTGACAAAAGAGAAAATGAATTAAAGTATAAAAAACAATATCTTTAAGTAAAAAATATCTTTAAGTGGAGATTGAGTTCTACATCCATTTAGGATCAAATCAGAGTAATAATTTTTTTTTTTCATATATATCTAGCCATCTGACAGTTTTAAATAAACACACTTAACATTTATGTTTGCTTTAAAATGAAAATGTTTAATATAAGAAACAAAAAAACAATTAATGATAATTTACCTTTAACCATGACTATCTAGGTAGTCATGGGTTAATTCAACAGATGCATGTAATTGATAATTAACTTTACCTTTAAATTAAGGCTTTTCCCAGCACTAGTTATGCCAGTGAACAAGGGCTGACACTAGGCCCGAAACATGTTTGGCTGCTGTTGCTCTATGTCAGTTACAGGACTGTAGCTGATTTTCCCTTTTGTTTTTTCTGATTTTAACATTTTTTGTACCAAATAAAGCTGTATTTTTCAACTTTTAACAATTTGACATATACTTTTTTCTTTTTCATATGATCTGGAGATGCGGATTAGCAGAGTGTTTATATATATATATATATATATATATATATATATATATATAATGTATATACACACACACACACACACACACACACAATATAGCCTCTCCTTTCAAATTCCTTGTCATATGCCATACTCTTATGTAAAAAAAAATTAATATTCATATGAGTATTTTTTTTTATAGAGTGTTACTGTTTATTTCTCCAACATTGGTGTGTCCGGTCCACGGCGTCATCCATTACTTGTGGGAAATATTCTCCCCCACAGGGAAAGGCAAGGAGAGCACACAGCAAGAGCTGTCCATATAGTTCCCCCTCTGGCTCCGCCCCCCAGTCATTCTCCTTGCCGTTCTGAACAAGTAGCATCTACCACGGGGATGGCGAGGAGTTTGTGGTGTTAGTTGTAGTTTTTTATTCTTCTATCAAGAGTTTGTTATTTTAAAATAGTGCTGGCTTGTACTATTTACTCTATAACAGAAAAGTGATGACGATTTCTGTTTAAGAGGGCTATGATTTTAGCAGACAGTAACTAAAATCCATTACTGTTATTACGCAGGACTGTTGAAACAAGAGAACTTCAGTTGGGGGTAACAGTTTGCAGACTCATCTGCTTCAGGTATGACTGGTCTCCTTCTAACAACACAGGCTAATGCTAGATGACAGTCATATTTCCCCTCAGGGGAAAAGGTAAGCCATTTTTCTTTCACCTCAGCAAAAAAAGATAACAGGCTTCCCCTTTTTGTTTTTTATGCTGGTAGACACTGTTAGGGGCAAAATCTAAGCATTAAGACTCTGGGGTCCAAATTTCAGAAAAATTGGATATTGCCTTCATAGTTTTTTGAACATTTACAAAATAAATGTGTCATTTTATTATTTAAAGAGACAGTAACGTTTTTGTTTAAAATCGTTTTTATTGCATTGTTTGCCTGCCTAAATCTGTTTAACATGTCTGTTCCATCAGATAACCTATGTTCTGTGTGTATAGAGACAAATGTGGTTCCCCCTTCGAGTGTTTGTGATAATTGCGCCATAGCATCCAAACAAAATCAGGACAGCTCTGTTATTTTTCATAATGTTGCCCAAGATGATTTATCTAATGAAGGTAGTGGGGATAGCTCTACATCCTCTCCTTCTGTGTCTACACCAGCTTTGCCCGCGCAGGCGACACCTAGCGCGCCAGTGCTTATTTCTATGCAACAATTATCAGTAGTAGTGGATAATTCTATAGCAAATCTTTTATCCAAACTGCCAGCTTTTCAGAGAACACGTGATTGTTCAGTTTTAAATACAGATAAAAAGGATGAACAATCAGACGCTGACGATGCCTTATCTATTTTACCCTCGCATCAATCGGAATTGGCTGTAAGGGAAGGGCTGTCTGAGGGTGAAATTTCAGATTCAGGAAAAATTTCTCAACAGGCAGAACCTGATCTAGTGGCATTTAAGTTTAAACTAGAACATCTCCGTGCTTTGCTTAAGGAGGTATTAGCTACTCTGGATGACTGTGATTCCATGGTAGTACCAGAGAAGTTGTGCAAATTGGACAAATTTTTAGAGGTCCCAGTGCACGACGACGCTTTTCCAATACCTAAGACAGTAGCGAACATAGTGGAAAAGGAGTGGGAGAAGCCAGGTGTACCCTTTGCCCCACCTCCTATATTTAAGAAAATGTTTCCCATAGTAGACCCTAGAAGGGACGCATGGCAAACGGTCCCAAAGGTTGAGGGAGCTGTTTCAACACTAGCGAAGCGCACAACTATTCCTATAGAGGACAGCTGCGCTTTCAAAGATCCTATGGATAAAAAATTGGAAGGATTGCTTAAAAAGATTTTTGTTCAGCAAGGGTTCATCCTTCAACCAGCTACGTGTGTTATTACTGTCACTTCAGCTGCGTCCTTTTGGTTCGAAGAACTAGAAAGGTCGCTCCAGAAAGAGACTTCCTATGAAGAAGTCATGGACAGAATTCACGCATTAAAGTTAGCTAATTCCTTTATATTGGATGCCGCCTTTCAAATAACGAAATTGGCGGCGAAAAACTCAGGTTTTGCTATAGTAGCGCGGAGGGCGCTTTGGCTAAAATCCTGGTCGGCAGATGTGTCGTCCAAGACTAAGTTACTGAATATTCCTTTCAAGGGTAAGACCCTTTTTGGGCCGGAATTGAAGGAAATTATTTCAGACATCACTGGGGGTAAGGGCCATGCCCTCCCACAGGATAAGCCTTTTAAGGCTAAGAACAAGTCTATTTTTCGTTCCTTTCGCAATTTCAGGAACGGACCGGCTAATAACTCCACTGCCGCTAGACAAGAAGGTAACGCGGCCCAGCCCAAACCCGCTTGGAAGCCCATGCAAGGCTGGAACAAGGGTAAACAAACCAAGAAACCTGCTGCTGCTACCAAGACAGCATGAAGGGGTAGCCCCCGATCCGGGACCGGATCTGGTAGGGGGCAGACTATCTCTCTTCGCTCAGGCTTGGGCAAGAGATGTTCTGGATCCCTGGGCACTAGAGATAGTTTCCAAGGGATACCTGTTAGAATTCAAGGGACTTCCTCCAAAGGGAAGGTTCCACCTATCTCGCTTATCTTCAGACCAGATAAAGAAACAGGCATTCTTACATTGTGTAAGAGACCTATCAAAGATGGGAGTGATAAACCCAGTCCCCTCCGGGGAACAAGGTCTAGGTTTTTACTCAAACCTGTTTGTGGTTCCCAAAAAAGAGGGAACTTTCAGGCCAATTCTGGATTTAAAGATATTAAACAAGTTCCTCAGAGTTCCATCCTTCAAGATGGAAACCATTCGGACAATCTTACCGACAATCCAGCAGGGTCAATTTTTGACTACCGTGGATCTAAAGGATGCGTATCTGCATATCCCAATCCACAAATCTCATCATCAGTTCCTGAGGTTCGCCTTTCTGGACAAACATTACCAGTTTGTGGCTCTTCCATTCGGTTTAGCCACCGCTCCCAGAATTTTCACAAAGGTGCTAGGGTCCCTTCTAGCGGTCCTAAGGCCGAGGGGCATCGCTGTAGCACCTTATCTAGACGACATCCTAATCCAAGCGTCGTCCCTTTCCAAAGTGAGGGCTCATACAGACATTGTGTTGGCCTTTCTCAGATCTCACGGGTGGAAGGTGAACATAGAAAAAAGTTCACTGTCACCGTCCACAGGGGTTCCTTTTCTGGGAACAATAATAGATTCTGTGGAAATGAAGATCTTTCTCACAGAAGTCAGAAAGGCAAAGCTTCTAAAAGCTTGTCGAGTTCTTCATTCTATTCCTCAACCCTCCATAGCTCAATGCATGGAAGTAATAGGACTAATGGTCGCAGCAATGGATGTGGTTCCTTTTGCTCGAATTCATCTAAGACCATTACAGCTATGCATGCTCAATCAGTGGAATGGGGACTATACAGACTTGTCTCCCCAAATTCAAGTAGATCAGGTAACCAGGGACTCACTTCTCTGGTGGTTGACCCAGGATCACCTGTCTCAGGGAATGAGTTTCCGCAGACCGGAGTGGGTCATCGTCACGACCGACACCAGCCTCTTGGGGTGGGGCGCGGTCTGGGACTCCCTGAAAGCTCAGGGCCTATGGTCGCGGGAAGTGTCGCTTCTCCCGATAAACATTTTGGAACTAAGAGCTATATTCAATGCGCTCCTGGCTTGGCCTCAGCTAGCGGAAGCCAGGTTCATAAGATTTCAGTCGGACAACATAACGACTGTTGCGTACATCAATCATCAGGGGGGAACAAAGAGTTCCCTAGCGATGAAGGAAGTAACCAAGATAATCCAATGGGCAGATAATCACTCCTGCCATCTATCTGCTATTCACATCCCAGGAGTAGACAACTGGGAGGCGGACTATTTGAGTCGTCAGACTTTCCATCCGGGGGAGTGGGAACTCCATCCGGAGGTCTTTGCTCAGTTAACCCAATTATGGGGCATTCCAGACATGGATCTAATGGCGTCCCGTCAGAACTTCAAGATACCTTGCTATGGGTCCAGATCCAGGGATCCCAAGGCGACTCTAGTGGATGCATTAGTGGCGCCTTGGTCGTTCAACCTAGCATATGTGTTTCCACCGTTTCCTCTCCTTCCCAGGCTCATAGCCAGGATCAAACAGGAGAAGGCCTCTGTGATTCTGATAGCTCCTGCGTGGCCACGCAGGACTTGGTATGCAGACCTGGTGAATATGTCATCGGCTCTACCATGGAAGCTACCTTTGAGACAGGATCTTCTAGTACAAGGTCCATTCGAACATCCAAATCTAGTTTCTCTGCAGCTGACTGCTTGGAAATTGAACGCTTGATTTTATCCAAGCGTGGGTTTTCAAATTCTGTGATAGATACTCTGGTCCAAGCCAGAAAACCTGTGACTAGAAAGATTTACCATAAAATATGGAAAAGATATATCTGTTGGTGTGAATCCAAAGGATTCTCCTGGAGTAAGATTAAAATTCCAAAGATTCTCTCCTTTCTCCAAGAAGGTTTGGATAAAGGGTTGTCAGCTAGTTCTCTAAAAGGACAGATTTCTGCATTATCCGTCTTGTTGCACAAACGACTGGCAGCTTTGCCAGATGTACAAGCTTTTGTTCAGGCTTTGGTTAGAATCAAGCCTGTTTACAGACCCATGACTCCTCCTTGGAGTCTAAATTTAGTTCTTTCAGTTCTTCAAGGGGTTCCGTTTGAACCTTTACATTCCATAAATATTAAGTTATTATCTTGGAAAGTTCTGTTTTTGGTTGCTATTTCTTCTGCTAGAAGAGTTTCTGAATTATCTGCTTTGCAGTGTAATCCACCATATCTGGTTTTTCATTCAGATAAGGTTGTTTTGCGTACTAAGCCTGGTTTTCTTCCAAAAGTTGTTTCCAACAAGAACATCAACCAGGAAATAGTTGTTCCTTCTTTGTGTCCGAATCCAGTTTCAAAGAAGGAACGTTTATTACACAATTTAGATGTTGTTCGTGCTTTAAAGTTCTATTTAGAAGCAACAAAGGATTTTAGACAAACCTCATCTTTGTTTGTCGTTTACTCTGGTAAGAGGAGAGGTCAAAAAGCTACTGCTACCTCTCTCTCTTTCTGGCTGAAAAGCATTATCCGCTTGGCTTATGAGACTGCCGGACGGCAGCCTCCTGACCGTATCACAGCTCACTCTACTAGGGCTGTGGCTTCCACATGGGCCTACAAGAACGAGGCTTCTGTTGACCAGATATGTAAGGCAGCAACTTGGTCTTCTCTGCACACTTTTGCCAAATTCTACAAATTTGATACTTTTGCTTCTTCAGAGGCTATTTTTGGGAGAAAGGTTTTGCAAGCCGTGGTGCCTTCCATTTAGGTAACCTGATTTGCTCCCTCCCTTCATCCGTGTCCTAAAGCTTTGGTATTGGTTCCCACAAGTAATGGATGACGCCGTGGACCGGACACACCAATGTTGGAGAAAACAGAATTTATGCTTACCTGATAAATTACTTTCTCCAACGGTGTGTCCGGTCCACGGCCCGCCCTGGTTTTTTAATCAGGTTGAAAATTTTTTCTTTATACACTACAGTCACCACGGCACCCTATAGTTTCTCCTTTTTCTCCTAACCGTCGGTCGAATGACTGGGGGGCGGAGCCAGAGGGGGAGCTATATGAACAGCTCTTGCTGTGTGCTCTCCTTGCCTTTCCCTGTGGGGGAGAATATTTCCCACAAGTAATGGATGACGCCGTGGACCGGACACACCGTTGGAGAAAGTAATTTATCAGGTAAGCATAAATTCTGTTTTTAATGATGTTATATTTTGGTGCACATTTGTAATCTAGTCTAGTTTTTATTTTTAAAAAATGTATGCAAAATTCAAAACGGTTATTGAAATTTTATGTGATCCTTATGACAAACAACAATGTCTAAATATTGACATTCAGATCCAGTTTACATTACAGGTTTACATTTTGTGTGGCTGGCCATTCACTTTTAACATGATTGTTAAAGAAGACACCTTGGGGTAGATTTACCAAGTGCGGGCAGGCATGATCCGCTGTAGTGAATTTGAAATAGTTTTAAAATAAGCAAAACCAACACATATTCAATAACATCATATGAATATTTTAAATTATGCAAAAGATAAATATACATATGAATAGAAAATATATTAAAATAAGCAAAACCAACACATATTCAATAACAACATATGAATATTTTAAATTATGCAAAAGATAAATATACATATGAATAGAAAATATATTAAATAATTAAATATATAGTACATTAATAAAATGAGTAATTATATGAATAATTTATTATTTAAAACCATGAATAAAAATAGTTAACTATGCATAGGAGTATGGCATAAATTTAAGTTTGTTTATTAAATGTTTTTAAACTAGACAAGTGCAATGCATAAAAATTTGTTTTGTTTTGTTTTGTTTTCATTAGTTAAATAAATCATTTCTTCTCTGGAAATTAGTTTAGTTAAAAATAAAATTGTTTCGGCAAATTAGTTATGTTAAGTTAAATCGTTATTTCGGATCCATTCTTTATTCATATTCTATTCTGAAGTTTACAATAGAATGATAAATAATATGAATAAAGAAAGGATCCAAAATAAAGAATGGATCCGAAAAATGATTTTATAAGGAATATGCCGATTCCCGAAACAAAATTATCTAAAAAACCCGCCGTTCCCCGACACTAAATAAAGCTATTAACCCCTAAATCGCTGTCCCCCACATCGCCAACACTAACTAAACCTATTAACTCCTAAACTGCTGCCCCCACATCGCCAACACTTAATAAACCTATTAACCTCTAAAAAAGACTACAAAAAAAGATGATATTGCGCTTGGCTGTCAATGCCTCAATTAGTAAAATGTTTTTAAATATTTAGGTTCTGATAAACTTTCCACTAAACAGTGATAAGGAGAAAAACCCACAGGTCTAGTAAAATTTCAATTAAAAAAAACTATAACACATAATAAAACCAGTGAAAATATATGTGTACTGATCAGTTGTTGCACAGTACTAATAATACTCCTGATAAATAATACAGAATAAAATGAATGAATATGAATAAAATGAATGAATATGAATAAATAAAAACCACACTTCACTGTTTAACAATAAAAAGGTAATAGTCCATTAAGGTGAAGGGTTTCCAAAGTATCCTTTAAGATTCACAACAGTACCTTTTGGAAGTGTCCAAAATGAATCTTGAGTGATTAGTTCACTGATGTCAGCTGGAATATGCTTATCCCCGTTTGTGGGGCTGGTTCCTCCCGGTGCAGCTTCGGATTAGTCAAAAGAATCCTTATTTGACTCGTTGTGTTACCATGAAAAAGAAGAAAGAAACAGAAGCGCACCAGGGCACGATTCAAGTGAAGATTTTATTATATTAAAACACACACGCAACTTATAATGTTGCACTTACAAGATTTAAAAATAATATGAGCCTGTATACAAATTCTTTGTGTGCGCTGGAGCAGAGATGACAAACCGTTCCTGTCAGCCGTTCTAGGTAAGTACAAGGCATCCGGACTGCCCTTACGTACTACCGCGATGACTGTCCACACACAAGAACAGACCAGGAGCAATGTCCTAGAATCCTCGACGCGTTTCCCCCGAACTTCGGTCGGGCTTTATCAAGAGGTGAAAGAGTACTATTCAGAATTGGCGCTTTTCAGCTTTTTAAATGTCCATATTTGTTAGGCACACCCCTTTTCCGGGGCCTGCTGCGGGTGTGTCGTATCCTACCCATTTGATTGGTGGAAAGTCCGTAACAGAAAAAGGAAAAAAGAGAAAGCAGTGGTAAATGTTTCTTCTGCAAGGATATTAGATTACAAATATATACAATTGTATCAGTCTTTAGATAAAATATTAAAACCATAATTTAGTGGATTTGTGTTTCCTAAAACTAGAAAGAAAAGTATACGAAAACTAACTCCCATATAACTCACATTGACATAGTTAGACTGCAATAGCGGTATATTCGAAAACGAGGAACATAATAAAAATCTATTATAAATATTTATAAAAACCGAGTACAAAAAAGTCCAATATAATAAAATTGATACAGTTGTTAGATAAATTATTTGAAGATATTAAAAACCACATGTTGATTGAAAATTTCATACAAATAAATATAATTATAAAACATTAAAGTGGAATGCCCTGAATTTGATAAGATCTCCATACAAGGCCATAAACCTAACAACAGATTATTAAAATGATACTGGATAAAATTTATAAATAGTTCATTAATATTAATATTATATTATGTTATATCTATATAAAGATTACATATATGCAGCTACATCTATGTCGATATTCAACCCTAATGGTTGTAGTGTTTTCAACTTGTAAATCCATTTAGTTTCCAACCTTCTTAGATCTAGTAACCTATTGGGTTTATTTGGTGGAACCCAATCTATCACCTGTACTTTTAGAGATTTTGGATTACTACCATGATGTTCAAGGAAATGTTTGGGTACACTATGTGTCAGCAATTTCTCTTTAATATTATAGATATGCTCATTAATTCTTTGTTTGATTTTCCTTTTGGTGCGACCTACATAAAGCAGGCCACACCCACAATGTATTAGATAAACTACATAGGTACAGTCACAATTCTTCCTACCTATAATGTTAAAGGTTTCTGTCAATTCTGAATTAGAAAAAGTGGGAGATTTATCTACGTGTGCACACATATTACACCTTGCTTTACCGCATTTAAATACTACAGATAGGAACAGTTTCATTCAAGCCAAAAGTGCACATAAGAAAAGCTGGATCCAAAATGTTCCTTATAGACAGTTTTTACGTTTGAGAAGAAACTGTACATATTTGGAGGATTTTACAGCAGAAGCGGAAATTTTGACAAATAAATTTATAGAGAAAGGGTATAGCGAGGAAGTTATTAATCAAGCTAAAGATAAAGCTCTTGCAAAAGAAAGAAGTTCATTTTTTAATAAAGAAGAAAGATATAATGATCAAGCCATCGGTACTAAAATACACAATGAGTTAATGACAACCCTTTCAGCAAACACTAAACCCATTCGTTTCATTACAACCTACAATGAGGGATCTAAAAAATTAGAAAAAATAATACAGAAACACTGGCCCCTCCTAGTAACTGATCCCTGTTTAAGAACAAGAATAAATGAGAAACCAGTGTTCCCATACAAGAAAGGAAAAAGTCTTAAGAACATATTAGTGCCCAGTAAGCTAAGAGAGATTAAACAACAGAAAGGAGTCAACATCTCTACCACTGAGAATTGGTTGACTACCTGGCAAGGTATGTTTAAATGCGGTAAAGCAAGGTGTAATATGTGTGCACACGTAGATAAATCTCCCACTTTTTTTCTAATTCAGAATTGACAGAAACCTTTAACATTATAGGTAGGAAGAATTGTGACTGTACCTATGTAGTTTATCTAATACATTGTGGGTGTGGCCTGCTTTATGTAGGTTGCACCAAAAGGAAAATCAAACAAAGAATTAATGAGCATATCTATAATATTAAAGAGAAATTGCTGACACATAGTGTACCCAAACATTTCCTTGAACATCATGGTAGTAATCCAAAATCTCTAAAAGTACAGGTGATAGATTGGGTTCCACCAAATAAACCCAATAGGTTACTAGATCTAAGAAGGTTGGAAACTAAATGGATTTACAAGTTGAAAACACTACAACCATTAGGGTTGAATATCGACATAGATGTAGCTGCATATATGTAATCTTTATATAGATATAACATAATATAATATTAATATTAATGAACTATTTATAAATTTTATCCAGTATCATTTTAATAATCTGTTGTTAGGTTTATGGCCTTGTATGGAGATCTTATCAAATTCAGGGCATTCCACTTTAATGTTTTATAATTATATTTATTTGTATGAAATTTTCAATCAACATGTGGTTTTTAATATCTTCAAATAATTTATCTAGCAACTGTATCAATTTTATTATATTGCACTTTTTTGTATTCGGTTTTTATAAATATTTATAATAGATTTTTATTATGTTCCTCGTTTTCGAATATACCGCTATTGCAGTCTAACTATGTCAATGTGAGTTATATGGGAGTTAGTTTTCGTATACTTTTCTTTCTAGTTTTAGGAAACACAATTCCACTAAATTATGGTTTTAATGTTTTATCTAAAGACTGATACAATTGTATATATTTGTAATCTAATATCCTTGCAGAAGAAACATTTACCACTGCTTCTCTTTTTTCCTTTTTCTGTTACGGACTTTCCACCAATCAAACGGGTAGGATACGACACACCCGCAGCAGGCCCCGGAAAAGGGGTGTGCCTAACAAATATGGACATTTAAAAAGCTGAAAAGCGCCAATTCTGAATAGTACTCTTTCACCTCTTGATAAAGCCCGACCGAAGTTCGGGGGAAACGCGTCGAGGATTCTAGGACATTGCTCCTGGTCTGTTCTTGTGTGTGGACAGTCATCGCGGTAGTACGTAAGGGCAGTCCGGACGCCTTGTACTTACCTAGAACGGCTGACAGGAATGGTTTGTCATCTCTGCTCCAGCGCACACAAAGAATTTGTATACAGGCTCATATTATTTTTAAATCTTGTAAGTGCAACATTATAAGTTGCGTGTGTGTTTTAATATAATAAAATCTTCACTTGAATCGTGCCCTGGTGCGCTTCTGTTTCTTTCTTCTTTTTCATATTAACCTCTAAACCGCCATTCCCGACATCACTGACACTAAATAAAACAATTAACCCCTAAATCACTGTCCCCCACTGTTAGGGGTAATATGAACCTGATGGCAGCCATCTTGTTCTTCGCAGCCATCTTGTTCCTCGCAGCCATTTTGTAATGAATAGACTTTATTATACTGGGGTATTATGCAGTGAGAATTATATGCATGTTATGAGTTTCTTTAGCTATTCGGCCTTGCCAATGTACCCTGGCCTAATGCCTAGAAGTAAAATAGAATAAGATAATGTAAACAAGAGGCTTCAGACACTCGGTTGTCTCTGCAGATGGTAGTTTGTTATGACTCTGTAAATATTGTTATGAGAAACTCATGTTCCAGTTTTTCCTTGTAAATTGCTCTGTATAACTGTGTAAGATGACGCGGTCCTAACGTGTCATCCCCTTAACCCTGTATGTCACTATAAGAAAGGCTTGCACTGTGCAATAAACAGAATTGGCTTTCGATCATAATGCTGCGTGGTCTGAGTCATTCTAAGGGGCCCTTATCAGATAATCTACATGTGCCTCAGGTGGTACACTAGGCCCCAGGCTTTGGCCTGCGCTGACACCCCCCCGTGGGATTATACACCTTACAATTCTTGGTGGCAGTTTGTGGGATTCGCAGTGCGTAAGTATGAGTGCTTTTACCATGCTTTCCTTCTGTGAATCTGAACCTAAATTTAGTTGTTTGTGTTTTTAAAAAAAAAAAAAAAAAAAAGGTGTAATATATGATAATGATATAAGGTTAAAGGGGTTCCTGTGGTTGAAGCACAGGTTTGCGGAGGTTAGAGTCCTGCCGGCAGTTGTGATACCCCTCCAGACAGGTAATCAGTCCTGTGCTGGGACACGACAGGTATTGTGAGTCCTGTCGGTGATAAGCGCGCAAGTAATATATGAATGCCAGTTGACGGGGAGCTTTTAAGATAAGCTACTCCGGGCGAACTTGGCAGTGAAGTGAGTAAGTCTCATGTGTGTTGAAGTTTCCCATATTCATTCCCATAATAGAGTTTTGTTACCCACCTGAAGCTCATGTTGATATCTGATGCTTGCTTTTGCTGCTATATAAAATGATGCTGTGCGTAGAAAATATTAAGTGGCTGTGCATGTTATTATTGTGGCTATTATTGTATTGAGAAAGGGGAACTGCTCATAGATAAGATTGCACAGAGAAAATTACATGTATAAGGTAAAAGAAAAGAAGAGTTAATAGTTTCTGCAAAAGACAGAAATATTTTTTTAAAACACTGTCAGTAAGTACTGCTGTTTGATAAATAGAGAAATCTCTGTGTTAAAGAATGTAGCAGGCAAAGAAGGGGGGCCACCACTGAGCGCGCACATAGCTCAGAAAAGAAAAAAAAAAGAGAGAAAAGAAATCCTGTCTCCGTTTGTAAGATTTTTTTTGTTTGCTTGCAGTAACAAAACTGAAATATTGTATATTGAGATGCATAATGTGTGATGGTCTGTAGGTTCTCACTGTGGTATGCATGTAACAGATTTACTTTGGACCAGGAACAGAATGTATTATTTGAAAATGATTGTCTCAAACCCTGCAAAAGTGGCCATTTTGTGGGGTTTCGGAAAAATAAAGAATGCATTTTGGATTTGGTGATAGGGTAATCTGGTAAATTTTATATGTATGTCGTACGCTATAAATTAGATGTTTTTCTGAGAAAAGGAAAAAGGGAGTGAATCTTTGGTATGCGAGATGAAATGAACTTGTGTGTCTGTATCGTAATAATGTTTCCTTCTGTTTCTCTGCTGGGAAATCAGACGTTTTTAGAAGATATTTGGTCATGTTATTTTATATACCTGTATTTTAAAGTCACCAGCATGTTTTAAGTATGTGGTATTCATATGCAGTTTTAGTTTTAAGTGATAATTGTTGTTCGGCATGTAAAGATATGATATTGTTTTTGCAAGTGAAGTAACGGCTTTGAAAGTGCGATGGTGTGGGATTTTTTGTCACGCTCTGGTAAATATGAAATTGTTTCTGGTATGATTAATGGGTTAACGTATGTTGTATTTGTAAGGTCTGTGCACGGCGTGGGTGCACACAATGAAATATATTTATAGGCTGTAATTGAAAGTTTTTCTAAAAGGGCGTCTGTTTTTGTTGCAAGTAAATTAATCTGCAGGTCATGCTACAGTACAGAGGTGAAATTGGTGTGGTAAATCATACAAGCAGCCTAGATTGTGGTTAGGATATACATATGTAATTTGCGTGATGAATGGTTAGTCCTTAAAGGGACGGTTCACTGTAACAAGGTGTTGCTATTAATGTATTGTCCATGACTTGTTATACAAGCGGCATATTATCTTATATTTGTCTGGAAAATCAGAGCTCAGTGCGTAGATGGAGCAATAGAAAATTGTCATTTTATTATTTAAAGAACCAGTGCAATAACCCTGTATTAGTAGTTTGCTAAATATATTTTTATAACTATAAATTGCTCACTACAAAGAAACAAGTATTTATATTATATTCTGTCATAGAATATAGCTTAAAAATGATAATTTTATTTCTGTGGATGTCAAACTGTATCTCACAGATATAACTCTTTGTTATTTAAAATAACCCCCACTGCGTTCAATAAATAAATGAGATATTATTTAATGAAGTGATTTCAGTGACACTTTAAAATATATATAGTTATTTGGTTATTAAATAGTTTACCACTATTATTGCAATGACTTTGATTGCTGCTTAACAGTTAAGCCGTGGTCTATAAGGTGTCTAGAATTAAACACCCCTAAAACAAATGATGCACAGTTTATCTGATTCTACTGCATTTATATAACTAGCTAATTTATCTGTTCACAGTTTTGGTTTTATTTATATGGCTTACGTGTATTCTGTCTCTTGGTGTTGTAATGAGATTTATACAGCCTGTGATAAGAGGCAGTCCTCAAAGGTTTAAAAAATTAGCATATAAGCCTACCTATGTTTGGTTTAATCTAGGAAGGTTGGTTAAAATTAAAAGTCCTATCTGAATAATGAATTTTCATTTATCCTAGAATGTCCCTTTAACAGTGGCTACTGTGGTTATCTGATCTTTCCCAAATAAGCGCAATTTTATTTGTGCAATCTGCAACTTAAGTTTCTTGGGCATCTGCTGTGATTGCTTTCTTTGTGTGATATTAAAGTTTTGTACATAGTGGATGTTTTTAATTGTTTGTCATGTTCTGAGTGTGTTGCATTTCAGCGAATGTCAGAATATGTGTTGCATTCTAAGTTAATTGTGGTTGTTTGAAATTTGTGTCAGCAGCTAATGTTTCGTTTTGTGTAAGACAAGAACGATTGGTTTTCATTGTTTGTTATGTTTTTCTCTTTTGTGGACAGCATATTGAATTGTGAAGTGTATTTCATTTTGCTTGCTATTGAGAATTGTCTCTGCATGAGTGGAGTGCATGATTTATCGTTTAGTTTCTTGTTATCTTGTGTTTGCGTGTCACATGAGATGTTTTACGCAAACATGGGGGAAGTATTGATGAGTATTGATGAATATCTTTATGTAATGGAGGAGATTATTTTTAGGAGGTGAACCTAAAACGTTTTGAATCTCCTCGTACAATGTTATTGTGTTAATTTCAGATGCCTAAAATGTTTTATTTTTCTATGTGGTTCTTAACACTATATTTGTATTTGCAGGATGAGAGTATGCTGTCTTCAGAGATTGAAACACACTAACTGAATTATTTTTGAGTTTCCATATTTAGGTAAAATCTGTACAGGCAAAATTCCATAAGTGCACTCTTCAAAAGATTAAAGATTGAAAGCGAGTAAACCTTTAAAGAAAGAAAAGATAAAGATGAAAGACCTTTTGTCAAGCTTGTTTTAACCATCATACTGCAGTAAAAAAAAAGTTACTGAACTATCTTTGGATCCATTCTTTGCTTTGCATGCTGGTACCAGCCCCAGAACTGGACTCTGGGTAATCCATGACTGTTTTCTCTGATGTGTGTCTTCAGGACATAAAGACTATCCTTCTCTGGACTGTGCCTTACCGCTCGATATGGAAGTCCTGTTATGCTGTTACAGGATCAACCAATTAAATTAGGGGAGTATTGTTTTAACTCCATTCCTTATATTGCTTGTTTTGTATTTTCTTGTATTTGTTTTATTTTTATTGATCATATTTGGTCTAAGAAATCATATGCTTCATTGGTAATAGTGCACATGGTAGTTTATGTGCGTAACAAAGTAACCCTTTAGATAAGTGTAACTGTGAACTTCGCAGTATTGTACTCTATTGAATGGCCCACTGAGTATAGAAAATAGGTTTAAGGAAAATGCTGCAACATAGAATAATATTTTAGACCCTTCACCCTTTAGAACATAAGGAGGACACATCTAAGCTAGAAGTTTATAGTAAATATACAGAGAAATGTTTGTTCAGGGAATAGCATAATTATAGTTTATGAAAGCAAATGTATTTTTCCCTTTTATTAATTAGTATGGTATCTGCAAAGTGAATTTGGTCATTCCTGATGTTTGTCAAAGAGAGTAATTCTTACCATAAAGATGTGTTTACCTTTAAAAGAGCTTGTAGTTTTAAATGATGTTCTGTTTGTATGCTTTCCTCATATAGGAGTGTGAGAGAATTTAGGTTGCATAAAATAATTAGTAAACTAGTAGTGTTTATATCAGATGAGATTGTTGAATATTAGGATCATGGTTGGAGAATTATAAGCATTATAGATAGCAGCCATCCAGAATAAAGCAACACAAGGTTCTTTTATTTTTTAGAAGTTCAAAGTGATATTGTAAAGAAATTCATTTATTTTCATTGACGGTTTTCTTTTTTCCATTCTTACTACAGGGCAGGCCTTAGCATAAGTTTTAGCATAAACATTCAGGCCCTTGAGGAAGTCTGACAGGTTTTCACTTGCGTAGTATTCATGAAGTATCATTTAAAAGTGTATAGAGAAGTTGTAAATTATTCTCTGAGAAATGTCAATGTATTTAGGTTGTATTATATATCAACAATGTTTTGTTTGATTTTAAATGACATAGGATAAAAGTGACATTTTATTTGGACATAATTGTGATTGTATTTCGGTGTGTACTCATCCTGTACTGTTTCTGTTTGCTTCCTAGACTCCCTGTGACTCGAGTGTCTGCTTGCCATGGGTATCCACTGGTTGCCTTGTCTACCCTATGAACAAACCATCAGATTTCCAGTATCTCCCTGCGGAAGAACCGTGGATAAGCACCCCTACTGCAAATGAACTGTTGGAGAACTGTATTATAGCAAAGTGTCAAGGTGCAGCGCTCTCAAATGGACAAAGACTGTTCTTAAAGTGATCAGAGGCCACCTAGAGACAGTTGTGCTGTTGCTATGTCATGCTTTACTGTGGAAAAGGAACTGTTGGACATATTGGGGGGGTGCTAGCAATGCAGGTGGAGAGATAGAAGATGCAGCGTTGTTTGGGGGTAGATGGGGGGCTGGTTGGGTCTCTGTGCTGGTAGACCGGTAGTTTTGGGAGGGCTGGAGGATAGATGGAAGGTATTGGAGGGACTGTACCTATATGCAGTGGCAATTAGCCTATAAAAGTATATCACGACATGCAAATATTTTTCTCTATAGTATTCTTATAGAGTTCTGTTACCATAATATAAGGCTTTAATAATTTTCTATGCCTGTCTATTTTTATGTTATTCTGTTAGAATAAAAGGATGGTATGTTAGGGGTAATATGAACCTGATGGCAGCCATCTTGTTCTTCGCAGCCATCTTGTTCCTCGCAGCCATTTTGTAATGAATAGACTTTATTATACTGGGGTATTATGCAGTGAGAATTATATGCATGTTATGAGTTTCTTTAGCTATTCGGCCTTGCCAATGTACCCTGGCCTAATGCCTAGAAGTAAAATAGAATAAGATAATGTAAACAAGAGGCTTCAGACACTCGGTTGTCTCTGCAGATGGTAGTTTGTTATGACTCTGTAAATATTGTTATGAGAAACTCATGTTCCAGTTTTTCCTTGTAAATTGCTCTGTATAACTGTGTAAGATGACGCGGTCCTAACGTGTCATCCCCTTAACCCTGTATGTCACTATAAGAAAGGCTTGCACTGTGCAATAAACAGAATTGGCTTTCGATCATAATGCTGCGTGGTCTGAGTCATTCTAAGGGGCCCTTATCAGATAATCTACATGTGCCTCAGGTGGTACACTAGGCCCCAGGCTTTGGCCTGCGCTGACACCCCCCCCGTGGGATTATACACCTTACACCCACATCACCAACAATAACTAAACCTATTAACCCCTAATCCGCCACCCCCTCACATTGCCAACACTAACTAAACTTATTAACCTCTAAACCGCCGACCTCCACATCGCAACTGCCTAAATTAAACTATATTAAGACCTAAACCTAACACCCCCTTACATTATCATAATTAAAATACACCTAAAGTAAAGGTACAATTATTAACTAACTACCTATTTCAAAATAAATACAAACTTACCTGTGAAATAAAAAAAGAAAACTAAGATTATTAAAAATAAAAAAACTAACATTACAAAAAAATTAAACTACAATTACAAAAAATAATAAACATTAAAATTACAAAAAAATAAAAAAACTACCATTACAAAAAAATAACAAACGAAATGATCCAAAATAATAAAAAGTATTCCTATTCTAATCCCCCATTTAAAAAAAATAGAAAAACAACCCCAAAATAAAAAACCCTAATCTATAATAAACTACCAATGGCCCTGAAAGGGTCCTTTTTGTCAGGGTTTTTTCCCTGTTTGTTTGCCATGTGCTGCTGGCAGCCATTTTACTCATCTCTCTTCCTGACTATGGTGCATTGTGGGGGATGCTGCTCATTTCCTGCACTTCCTTTTATGGCCAGACTGGTGTGCATCATCCATGTGAGACAGGATACTGTCTCAGAATTGTGATGTTATCACTTATTATTTAAAGGGCCTCTGTTCAGTATGCTTTGCCTTTGCTCTGTCTCAGACCTGTTTGTGAGAGTTCCTGTGTATTACCTGGCTGCCTGACATCCTTCCTGGTTCCTGATCCATGGCTTGTTCCTGACTCTGCTGTTTTCCTTGTTCCTGATTCCAGCTCGTCTGACTATTCGCTTTGGCTCCTGACTCAGTTCATCTGACTACCAGCTTGGTTTTGACACCTGGCTTGTTATTTGACTTGTGGACTTTTTATTATTTTTTGCTATTAATAAAGGTGTGATTATTTTTGCACTTCTCATCTCAGTCTGATTCCTGGCACCCTGACATTGCGCAAAGGCCATTAATCCTGATGGTGCTAATTATCCACCTTTACCTGCCATCATTTCCAGGATGGATGTACAGGATCACCGCTTGGATCAATTTGCAATAGCACTGCAAACCCTGCTGACTCGCACTGCACATTTGGTCCAACGTGTCCCGCAAGTTATGGCTGCTCCTGTTTCCGCTGCTGCACCTATGCCTACCAGGAGCATGTCTGGTTCTGCACCTCTACCTCAGCGATATGGAGGCAATCCTATTCAGTGCAGAGGGTTTTTGAACCAGGTGGGCATTTACTTTGAGATGTTACCTCAGGCGTTTCCCTCTGACAGAGCTAATGTGGGCTTTCTCATCTCGTTACTCTCTGTCACAGCTCTTGCCTGGGCTAATCCCTTGTGGGAGACTAATAAACCTGTGATTTCAAATTACCCTGAATTTGTGGCCTCCTTTCAAAGGGTATTTGATGTTCCGGCTTGCTCCTCCTCTGCTGCTAAACGACTCATGTCCATTTAGCAAGGTACGAGATCTGTTGCTCAGTATGCTATTAAGTTCCGTATGCTTGCAGCAGAGGTAGGTTGGAACAATGAAGACCTTGTTGCCGCCTTCTTTCATGGTCTCTCTGATGCGATTAAAGACGAAGATGCTGCCAGAGATTTACCAGAGGATCTTGAGGCATTAATGTCTTTTTTTAAACCTAATTGACATCAGACTCAGAGAGAGGCCCTCTTTCAAGGAGCACTTGCAGAAGCCTCCTGTTCCGTTGTCTACTACGTGTTCATTCCCATCAATGTCTCCCTCACCTCCCATGCCTCCAGGTCCAGAGTCACAAGGTACTGCTGAGCCAATGCAGTTGGGATTCACGCGTCTCTCCATGGCGGTGAGGGCCTTTAGGAGGAGGGAGGGGCTCTGCCTCTATTCTGGGTTACAGTGCCACCTTTTGAAGTCTTGTCCTACACGGCCGGGAAACGCTCACACCTAAGGTCCTGTCAGGGGCAGACCTTGGGTGGTTTATCCTCATCCCCGGAACCGCTTAAGGAGAAACCTTTGGTCACGGTTGTCCTTTCCTGGGTGGACTCCACCATAGTCACTAAGGCTCTTGTTGACTCCAGTGCTGTGGGCTATTTCATTGACAGTGCTTTTGTATGAAAGCACTCCATTCCTGTTTTGCCTCGGTCCTTTCCACTTGCTATTGAGGCCATTGATGGCAGGCCCCTTCAGCCCGCATTCGTTACTCACGAAACTGCTCCGTTGTCCATGGCTGTTGGGGCTCTCCATTTTAAAACCCTCCAGTTCCAGGTTATAAACTATCCGCATTTTCCGGTTGTTCTGGGTTATCCTTGGCTCCAAAAGCAAAATCCCAGAGGGGGCGGAGCCTAGCCACGCAGGCCGATGGCAGCAAACTGAAAGAGCCCCTGAGCCCTGTGGCACAAAATGTGTAAAAATAAAAATATAGGATTATAATTTTTATTTTAAAATAGCATCCGATATACTAGAGGTGTATGAGGATCGTGATTCGTGACTTTTGACAGCACTGCA
Organism: Bombina bombina; assembly: GCF_027579735.1. Taxonomy (NCBI): domain Eukaryota; kingdom Metazoa; phylum Chordata; class Amphibia; order Anura; family Bombinatoridae; genus Bombina; species Bombina bombina. The sequence continues at coordinate 961,026,279 of NC_069502.1, forward strand.
CTAAAAGAAGTGATTGTATAACTGCCGGGTTACTTGTGGCCCAGTAAGATCACCGCTGAGCAGTACCACAAGTAAGCATCTCCTGCCCGAATCAGAGCTACCTACTAATCTGACTGGAGTCAGCAGACTACCTCCAGGGCAAGTACTGTTAACGGAAAACGGACGACAATCGGATTGCGCCTGGTATCACGACCGCACTGTAGGGGGTGGTTGTGTGGCTGCCGGGTGACTTGCGACCTAATAAGAGCACCGCTGAGCAATATCGCAGACATACCTCCCTTGCCAGCATCGGAGTTACCAAGCGGAGTCATCGGAATGCATCCAAGGCGGGCACTACCTACAGAAAACAGAAGGTAACATAAATCGGAGCAGTCCGACTTAAGCAGAGCACAAAAGAGCTGAGCGACCTGGGATAAACAGGGGAAAGCACATATCACATGATTAACCCTAATTAACTGGCCTGACTTTGGAGGCGGTAGAACATAAGGCAACACTAATAGAGATCTCCACATAATACTAACCTTAGTTACAACAAACCAGGCCAAAGTACAAGCACGGTGAAGTGCAGGGGAGGCAGCCATTAGCCACGTGGGTTGCGATATAAGCGTTATTGCACACGCACATAGCATAGCACAGAAACTGCCAGGAGGAGATAAACAGCACACAAGAAAAAAGGGAAAAAAACACATACTTATACTGAAGGCAGACAAAACCCCTATCCCATGCCAGGCGACATTCCCCACTGGGCTTTTACCTGCAGGACAATATCTAGCATTACTGTTGGCATACTTGCATCCCAATATATACAAAGCAAGGCATTTCAACTATTGCCCTCTCCCTCATCATATACAAACCCAGGGGGTATTGAACTGGAAACTCTTAAACACTACTGTATTTTGGGATGCCCAACAAGAAACAGAATAAGGGAGAGAAGGTTAATGCCAGCAGAACACTGGGACATTATTTAAAACCAAAGAATCCCCAGGAGCCCACAATCACAAGACACGCTACAACTGAACAACAGACAGCAATGGCAGACACAAATACCACTGAAACTCTACCCCCAAATTATGTTACTAAGGAGGACCTTAGCCATTTATCATCTAAGGATGACATAAAGGTGGTGATGCACGAAGTACACACATTATACAAAGAGCTGCACAAAGATATATCCTCGTTAAAAGACAGGATAACAGAGGTTGAAGAAGATCAAGCATCCACATCTACTAATTTAACAGAACTCACCAACAAAGTGACCTCACAAGACAATATCTACCCTAAATGACAAAATAGAGGACTTAGACAACCGCAGCCGCCGCAATAATTTGCGGGTGCGGGGAGTACCTGAATCAATCTCAGCTACAGCAATAGAGGGGTACCTACAAAGCCTATTTACAACCATCAAAGGAACTCCTAGCTCGACGGACATCCTTATAGAAAGAGCGCACAGAGCTCTCCGGCCTAGACTGCCTCCCAAGGCCCCACCACGCGATATCATCCTCAGGCTGCTCAATTTCCAAGACAAGGAAGAAATCCTTCACAATGCCAGGGCAAAACAGCCTCTGTAACATGCAGGTATGCCTATACAAATTTTTAGCGATTTAAGCCCAGTGACTCTGCAAAAGCACAGGGCACTATCACATATCACTACTGTCCTACAAGCACACAAGATTCCATACAGATGGGGATTTCCAGTGGCTATTATAGCCTCAAAAGATAATAAAAATGCGATTTATCGTACAGAGGAGGATTTGCCAATGTTCTGCAGAGAATTATCGATAGATGTAACACAACCTCCACTTTCCTCAAACAACAATACACTCCCGAGATCTGCCCTGGAGGATTCAGAAAGACCTATATAGGAACACATTCTATTCGACCCAGAATGTACATGGGCTCATCTCACCAGGTACATAAGTACCCACAAAGACAGTATCAGGACAGAGCCTATCAGGTGATATCATATAGAGCTCAGGCTCAAGTTATATTTTTCTCTTGCCCTTACTGTATTTTTATAGTATTATTACGTTAGGTTTATCGGCACATTAAGTTGAGGAATGTTGTATGATTATACGCTGTTTTGTTAGAAGTTATGAATATTCTGGTGCCTATGTTAAGATTGACCTTAGAGAGGAGAAACAGTAGTCCATGAGACTCATATGCCAATGAATGTTTGGAAATTGATAGCATGACCCTAGCCCGCTCACTAACTCATTGGTGCCGGGACGAGAATTAACCATTAGATGGAACTTACTACAAAATAGACGCTTGTGTTGAATCACAGAACTAGAAGAATAGTATTGTGCTCTTTAATAACTTGCATTCAGTTAAAGTTATTAGTTATAACCCAATGTTTATTGAACCTTCTAAGTTATATGTATTGATAATCATTCAAGTGGAGGCATTGGAAAACAGAACTTCCTCTCAGCCTCTAGGGTTGTGCTTTGGATCACTTACTGATAAGTCCTTACAATAATACGGACATCGGATGTGGTTTGGCGCGCGACTGGAGGAGAGATAATGCCAATAATATATTACTAATATTATATGCAATTGTGTGACAAATTACAGAAATTGTTGGTAGAATGTAACATGTTACAGTCTTGGTAAATTGTACTTATTCTACTTTGCCCCCCCCCCCATCTACTTCTTTACAAGTACTTACACACACTAGCTGCTGACTCTGTAAGACTTATAAGACGCGGAGCTCCACAAGAAAATATTTAATTTTCCTATATTCTACTCGCGGAGGGCGGAGCCTTCTCCTACCTCCCAAACATTTCAACGTTTATATTTCTGCTACACTAGTGCCATGGGGACACATCCCCATTGACCCCTTTGACGATACCCTTTTTTTTTTTTCTCTCGGTATACTACTGAGATTCTTACTCAACTACCCTTAAGACCCATTATTCCTAACCCTTTTCCCCTTTGGAACAACACTCCAGACAATAGCCGTATACTAACCCTAACTTCCCACCTAGTACTCCCTTCCCCCTTAACTTGAGTGCTGCGTGTATAACTTAATTGATGCGCAATCATGCCACAACATACAATACCTAACAATACCGATCACACTCTAACAATCTCTACAATAAATGTCAAAGGGCTGAATAGCCCAGGGAAACGATCCATAGCCACAAAGGAAATCAACAGAATCAATCACTCAATCATTTTCTTACAGGAAACACACTTTCAGAAAGAAAAGGAACCTAAATGGTCAAACCATAAATATCCCACTAGCTATTTCGCATCTAATACACATAAAAGAAATGGAGTAGGAATACTGCTCCACAGGTCGGTCTCACTTCAGCCACTTACGACGATTAAAGACCCTGAGGGACGTTACATCCTAGTTGTGGGCCTTTTATTTGGGAGACCTATCACACTGCTCAATGTCTATGCCCCTAACACGGAACAACACTGCTTTCTCAAAAAAATCTCACGCCTTTTGCCTGACCATCGCAAGGGTATGGTATTGATAGGCGGCGACTTTAATTTTTCAATTAACCCATTGCTTGATACCTCAAATCTCACTTCAAGCGCTCCTAGACATGTTTTAAAGTCAGTCAAAACCACTATTTCAGATCTCAACCTCCACAACATTTGGCGCACTTTACACCCTACGAATATGGACTATACATACTACTCACATGTACATAAAAAGTATTCATGAATAGACTACCTGTTCACAGACTCACTAGGACTCTCCTTTATACTTAAAAGTGACATAGGTTCTATAACATGGACGGACCATGCTCCAGTTTCATGCACAATGGTGTGGCCTGAGACTCCCCTGACTGATTTCACTTGGAAATTAGATGACCACTTGCTGCTAGACCCAATCACAAACAAAACTATAAACAAAACTATTACAGAATTTTTCACTCATAATACCCATACAGATACATCCAACACAAACAACTGGGAAGCGCATAAAAGTGTGGTGAGGGGAGAACTAATTAAAATAAGAGCAAGGAAACTAATGGATAAAAGAGCACACTACGAGAGACTACACTCCACAATATACCACCTAGAACGTAAACATAAGATGGACCCTCTTAACCTGTCCCTTACGACATCTCTCACCCAAACTAGAAAAGAACTAGGAGAATTGATTACATCGGACTCACAGAGGCAGGCTTTGTACCGCTGTCAACTTTATTATGACGAAGGTAACAAACCCGGCAAGATTCTATCCAGATCTATTCAAAGGAAAAAATATAAATCATTTATCAGTTCCCTCAAGACAGGTGATTCCACAGATATTAGAGATAGTAAGGGTATAGCAAACATATTTCGACATTATTATCAATCTTTATATAACTTGAACAGAGCCCCAGACACCACTACTGACCTTCAGAATAACAATAAACAAACATTAATCACTGACTACCTGGAGAATTTACCTCTTAACTCCCTATCCAAAGAGGAGTCTTCCGCCCTAGATGTGCCAATCATGGCCACAGAAATTTTAAAAGCAATAGGGGAACTGCCATCAGGGAAGTGCCCTGGTCCCGACGGATTCACCCCAAAATATAACAAAACTTACAAATCACTTCTGGTCCCACACCTTCTAACTCTCTTTAATGAGTTACCTACTACTGAGATGCTACCTCACCGAATGCTTGAAGCCCACATCTCTGTACTACCCAAACCGGGCAGACCACCTAACACTCCAAGCAATTTTCGCCCGATATCTTTGCTGAATACAGATATAAAGATTCTGGCAAAGATCCTTGCCAATAGACTAAATAAAATCCTTCCCAAATTAATCTCTACTGATCAGGTGGGTTTTGTCCCCGGGCGCGAGGCCAAAGACAACACCATTAGAAAAACAGCACATTATTAATTTTGCCAAACAACAATCATTGCCACTTTCACTCTTTTCAACAGATGCCGAGAAGGCCTTTGATAGGGTCGATTGGCTTTATCTCAGACATGTTATGACAAAGATGAACTTTGGAGAACCTTTTCTACGCATGGTCTTCTCGTTATACTCCAATCCAAACGCAAGGGTAAGAGCTAATGGTGTCTTATCAGATACATTTGACATAACAAATGGAACCCGACAGGGATGTCCATTATCCCCTCTGTTATTTGTTCTCTCATTTGAAGCCCTTGCCCAAAAAATACGAGTTAATGAAAGAATTACCGGTATACAGACAGGCAACATAAATAATAAACTCATAATGTATGCGGATGATATACTATTCACATTGTCCAATATTGAGAACTCAATTCCAGAACTATTACTAGAACTTCAAAATTATGGCCAAGTTTCTAATTTTCACCTTAATCTTTCAAAGTCGGAATTACTTAATATCTCATCACCTCCACAAGCAGTCGACCATTTGGTCAAAAAATTTCAGATTACGTTAGCCAAATCCAAGCTCAAATACCTGGGTATATACCTCACAGACAACCCAAAAAACTTATTCTTATACAATTATGAACACCTGAAAAGTGAGATAGCTAAAGACCTTAACTCCTGGAATAATAAACCCCTATCATGGCTTGGCAGGATAGGTATTATAAAAATGAATATCCTTCCCCGTTTACTATATCTGCTCCAAGCCCTGCCCATTCCCACACCTCTAAGGTTCATCAATTACAATCACTTATAGATAACTTTATAGGAAGAGCTAAAAGGAATAGAGTGAGGAGGCAGACAATGTGCCAACCTAGGGAGAGGGGCGGGCTGGGTGTCCCTGACCTGACTACCTATAGGAAAGCCATCGCTTTGCAGCAAATAATAGACTGGAGCCATAATTCAGACCAGAAGGCCTGGGTGCAGATTGACAACTATATCTTGAACAGAGGTAATGTGGCGACTTTAGCATGGATAGACCCTAAGAAAAGACCAGACACAATAATACATTACCCAACTATCTCAGAAACCTTTAAGGAATGGGACAGGACTATAGCCACAAACTTACAAATCACATCCATAGATTCGCCTATGCTCCCTATTAGAGAAAACCCGGATCTACCTATTTGTAACTTAAATACCTCCAGCAGACAGCAGTACAGCTTAAGGGACGGCATATTGCACTCTATTACAGAAGAGGGAAACATCATGACACTAGAGAAATTACAACTTTGGAACAAAACACTCTTTCCCAATTGGCTCTCCCGATCCCAACTTATTCATTTCATTCAAACACACAAACATAAATTTAAACTACAGCGCGAACTTACCCCCTATGAGAAACTATGCATACAACAAATATCGCCTAGACACATGGTCTCCCTCATATACAAGATTCTGTTACTCCCAAATACACAAACTCTGCCAATATACGTATGGGCGTGGCATGCTGAGACTGGTTCCACACTGGAACTAAGAGAATGGAATAGGTCATACCAATACGCAAAAAGGGCCTCCTCGTCTACCGCCATGCAGGAGGTCCACTTTAAATTCATTAGTAGATGGTATTTGACCCCTGCCAGGCTACATAAAACTGCCCCACATATAACGGACGGATGTTGGAGGGGATGTGGACAAAAGGGCACAATTCACCACATATGGTGGACGTGCCCAGCTCTCACAAACTATTGGAAAACAGTATTTAACTCCATGTCCAAAATTCTAGACATAGCTATCACACCAGACTTTGGCGCTCTAATGTTCCTAAAGTTGCCTAAATTGCAGAATGATATCCAGACCTCATTACTTCTCATAATGATTAATAGGGCCAAAAAATTAATTCCCAAACATTGGAAATCTAGCGTGCCACCTTCATTACAAGAATAGTACAATCAGACTTCAGAATTGCTTAGCCTAGAACGTTTCCATTACGTAAAAAATGACAAGCTGACATATCATCAGGAGATGTTGGACCTGTGGAGCAACGTTAAACTTTAAACTTTAAATTTTAAACTTTAAACAGGGCATGCCTTGCAATGCCAGGCATCGATGAGATGACACTAATACATTTCTTGAGAATACACGTAGCACTCTCCCTTTTCCCCCTTCTTCTTCTTCCTCTGCCTCTTCCTCCCCCTCCCCTCCCATCCCCGGCTAGATAACACCTCAGATACACCCACAACCCCTACCCTAACTCTTTCTACCTTCTCCCTTTCTTCTACAACCCGTAGAAGGAGGACTAAACTGGATTATACTTAGTAACAGCGCTTTGTGGATTGATAAGGCTCTTAAAAATTCCTATAAAACCCTGCAAAACTTCACACGATAAATGTTATGCTTAGAAAATGGAGTTAATCATTGTATATACTACAAAGTGCTAGTCAATGTACAAGATGTAATGCAAAGTTGATATTTTTTCAATGTATATAGGTGGTCTTGCATGTCCTCCTTCTTTGTACTTGTATTTATATGATTACCAATGAAAACCGTTAAAACTTAAAAAAAAAAAAAAGCAAAATCCCAGTCTCGATTGGCGCAGGTCCGAAATTTGGCGTGGTCCCGGGGCCGGCAATGTATTTCCACTTGTCTTCGGAAACCAGTTAAAGTCTTGTGCACTTCTATCTCAATTGCCAGAGGAGTACCGAGAGTTCCTAGACATTTTTAACAAGCATGCATGCATCGATTATAGGGGTCTTAATCGTCTTACCATTAAGAATGCTTACCCTATTCCGCTTATTACGAAACTCTTTGACCACCTCAAGGGAGCTACAGTCTTTACTAATCTTGATTTGAGAGGAGCATACAATCTTGTTAGGATTAAGGAGGGCCACAAATGGAAAACAGCATTTAACACCAGGAGCAGGCATTATGAGTGTCTTGTAATGCCCTTTGGCTTATGTAATGCTCCTGCTGTTTTCAGGAATTTATTAATGATGTTGTACGAGATATGTGTTGTGGTGTACTTAGACGACATCCTCATACACTCACCCACACTTGAGGCTCATCGTTCTGATGTTACACGGGTTCTTCAGAGACTGCCTGAGAATGGCCTGTTTTGTAAACTCGAGAAATGTGAGTTCCATCAGACTCAAGTAACCTTCCTAGGTTATGTTATCTCCATTGCAGGGTTCTCCATGGATCCTGACAAGTTATCTGCAGTTCTGCAGTGGCCTCGCCCAGTTGGTCTTCGGTCTATTCAATGTTTTTTGGGGATCGCCAATTACTATAGAAAGTTTATTAAAAACTTTTCTTCCTTGGTCAAACCTATCACAGACATGACCCTTAACGAGAATGATCCACTCCATTGTTCACCTACTGCCATTAAGGCCTTTGATAGTCTTAAGACTGCCTTTGCTGCCGCTCCAGTTCTGGCTCATCCTAACCCTGTCCTGCCTTTCGTTCTTGAGGTCGATGCGTTTGAGACTGGAATTTGTGCCCTCTTGTCGCAACGTCCTACACCTGACATTTCCTTGCATCCGTGTGGTTTCTTCTCTAAGAAATTGTCTCCAGCGGAGTGCAATTATGAACTTGGTGACAGGGAATTACTGGCCATAATTTTGGCACTCAAGGAATGGAGGCATCTTCTCGAGGGTACTAGCGTGCTTACTGACCACAAGAATTTAACTTATCTATCTGAAGCAAAATATTTGTCGCCCGACAGGCCAGATGGGTGCTATTTTTGTCTCGGCTTAATTATGTGGTCTCCTACCTGCCTGGTAGTAAGAATGTTAGGGCTGATGCCCTCTCTCGACAATTTTCGCCTTTGTCCAAGGAGAAGTCTGTACCTACTCCTGTTATACCCCCTGACAATATTTTGGCTACCATACGTACTAATTTGACTTCTCCCTTGGGGGAGGAGATCCTGGCTGCACAAACCAATGCACCTCCTGAGAAACCTAGTGGTAAGTGTTTTGTTCCTGAGAATCTTCAAACTAAACCTTTGCACACTTACCACTATCCTAAAGCCGCAGGTCACCCAGGCAAGAACCAAATGATTTGGTCTGTCACTCGACAATTCTGGTGGCCAGGTCTTTGTTCTGATGTTGCTGCGTATGTTTCCTCCTGCTCAGTTTGTGCACAGAATAAGACTCCTCAACGTCTTCCTGTGGGTCTTCTTCAACCTATTGCTAATGGTGAGCGTCCTTGGACACATCTTTCCATGGACTTCATTGTCGAGCTCCCTGTTTCCAATGGCAATACAGTACTGTTATCCTTATGGTGGTTGACCGTTTTTGTAAAGTGTCACATTGCACTCCCTTGATGAAGCTGCCTACCGCTCAGGAGCTTGCTTCAATTTTTGCCCGGGAGGTCTTCCGTTTACATGGGTTACCCAAGGAGATAGTGTCAGACCGGGGTAGCCAGTTTGTCTCCAAATTTTGGCGTTCCTTTTGTGCTCTTCTCCTCGGCATATCACCCTCAATCCAATGGGGCTGCAGAACGGTCTAATCAAGCTCTGGAACAGTTCCTCCATTGCTATGTAACCTTGGGCAGAGTTTGCTCGTAACAGTGCTATTAATGCTTCCTCCAAGTTATCCCCGTTCATGGCGAATTATGGGTTTCAACCATCCTTGTTGCCCGATTCATTCATGTCTCAGGGTATTCTGGCTTTGGAGGAGCATCTCCGGCAACTCCATTCCACCTGGGTGCAGATTCAGGATTGCCTTCATCGTTCTATGCAGCGCCAAAAGTTCCAGGCTGATCGTAGGCGTCTGCCCGCACCTTCTTACCAGGTTGGTGAGAGAGTTTGGCTGTCCTTCCTCAACTTGAACCTTCGTGTACCTTCCAATAAATTGGCTCCCCGTTATGTTGGTCCTTTTCGAATACTCCGACGGGTTAATCCTGTGGCCTACGCTCTTGACCTTCCTCCTGCTATACACATCTCCAATGTTTTTCATGTCTCCCTCTTGAAACCATTGGTTTGTAATCGGTTTACCTCTGTGTTGCCTCATCCCGTCCTATCTTTGTTGACAACCATGAGGAGTATGAGGTCAGCAGCATTATTGACTCTCGTATGTCCAGGGGCCGTGTACAGTATTTGGTTCCCTGGAGGGGCTACGGTCCAAAGGAGCGTTCTTGGGTTGCCTCCTCTGATGTTCATGCTCCCGCCCTCCTCCGTGCCTTCCATGCCTGTTTCCCCAATAAGCCTTTTGTCCTCCCGCAGGGGAGGGGTCTTTGAGGGGAGGGTACTGTCAGGGTTTTTCCCTGTTTGTTTGCCATGTGCCGCTGGCAGCCATTTTACTCACCTCTCTTGCTGACTATGGTGCATTGTGGGGGATGCTGCTCATTTCCTGCACTTCCTTTTATGGCCAGACTGGTGTGCATCCCCCATGTGAGACAGGCTGCAGTCTCAGAATTGTGATGTCATCACTTATTATTTAAAGGGCCTATGTTCAGTATGCTTTGCCTTTGCGTTGTTTCAGACCTGTTTGTGAGAGTTCCTGTGTATTACCTGGCTGCCTGACGTCCTTCCTGATTCCTGATCCCTGGCTTGTTCCTGACTCTGCTGTTTTCTTTGTTCCTGATTCCGGCTTGTCTGACTATTCGCTTTGGCTCCTGACTCGGCTCGTCTGACTACCAGCTCTGGTTTTGACTCCTGGCTTGTTATTTGACTTGTGGACATTTTATTATTTTTTGCTATTAATAAAGGTGTGATTATTTTTGCACTTCTCGTCTCAGTCTGATTCCTGGCACCCTGAAACTTTTGTAGGGCATTGCCTTAAATTTAACAGCTCTTTTGCAAACGAATAAATAAAACAAACACCCGCTAACATTACAAACCCCCATACCCCCAAACCCACAAAATAAAAAAAAAATCTACCCATTGTCCAGAAAAGGGCATTTCTTTGGGTGTTGCCCTTAAAAGGGCATTCAGCTCTTGTTCAGCCCATTAAAAATAAAAAAAGCCCTAATCTAAAAAAACACCCCAAAAATAAAAGAACTAACATTAAGAAAAATAACAAACAAAATTATTCAAAATAATAAAAATTATTCCTATTCTAATACCCCGTTTAAAAAAAAAAAAACACCCCAAAATATAAAAACCCTAATCTATAATAAACTACCGATAGCCCTTAAAAGGGCCTTTTGTAGGGCATTCCCCTAAAGTCAACAGCTCTTTTGCAAAAAATAAAGCAAACACTCCTTAACATTACAAACCACACCCCCTAAACCCACAAAATAAAAAACCTACCATAAAAAACCTAATCTAACCATCGCCCCGAAAAGTGCATTTGTATGGGCATTGCCCTCAGAAGGGCATTCATCTCTTTTTCAGCCCATTAAAAATAAAAAAAGCCGTAATCTAAAAAAAAAAACACCTGAAAAAAACAAAACCTAACACTAACCCCAAAATCGGTACTTACAGTTCATCCCAGCGGCGAAGCATCTTCATCCAGGTGGCTCCATCTTCATCCATCTCTGGACCGGCATCTTTTATCTTCTTCATCCCTGCGGAGGTAGAGTGGTCGGTTGATGCGCGGAGGCGGTGGTCCAGGTGCAGGTTCATCAGTCCGATGTGGAGGTCCTCTTCATGCGATTGTCAGCCGCCCACTGAGGATTCAATGCAAGGTTCCCCTTTTATATTGGGGTACCGTTGCATTCCTATTGGCTGAAAAATTAAAATCAGCGAATAGGAATGAATTCTGCTTAAATCCTATTGGCTGTTCAAATCAGCAATAAAGGATTTAAACAGCTCTCATTCCTATTGGCTGATTTTAATCAGCCAATAGGAATGAGCGCTGCTTAAATCCTATTGGCTGTTCAAATCAGCTAAAAAGATTTAAGCAGCTTTCATTCCTGTTGGCTGATTTGAAATTTTCAGCCAATAGGAATGCAAGGGTACCCCTTATTTTGGATATTTTAACTAGGTAGTTAGTAAATAGTAATATTGTAACTAGCTTAGGTTTTATTTTTATCTCACAGGTAAGTTTGTATTTATTTTTCAATAGGTAGTTAATTAATAATTGTAACTTTAATTTAAGTGTATTTTAATTATGTTAAAGTTAGGGGGTGTTAGGTTTAGGTGTTAATATAGTTTAATTTCGGTATTTGCGATGTGGGGTGGCGGCAGTTTAGAGGTTAATAAGTTTAGTTAGTGTTGGCGATGTGGGAGCGGCGGTTTAGTGGTTAATAGCTTTATTTAGTGTTGGCAATGTGGGGGGGGGGGCTGCAGTTTGCAGGTTAATAGGTTCATTGAGTGTTTTAGTTAGTGTCGGTAATGTTTGGGAACTGCAGTTTAGAGGTTAATAGGTTTAGTTAGTGTCGGCGATGTTTGTGAACTGCGGTTTAGAGGTTAATAGGTTTAGTTAGTGTCTGCGATGTTTGGGAACTGCGGTTTAGAGGTTAATAGGTTTAGTTAGTGTCGGCGATGTCAGGGAACGACGGTTTAGGGGTTAATAGCTTTACTTAGTGTTTTAGTTAGTGTCAGCGATGTTTGGGAACTGTGGTTTAGAGGTTAATAGGTTTAGTTAGTGTCGTCGATGTTTGGGAACTGCAGGTTAGAGGTTAATAGGTTTAGTTAGTGTCAGCGATGTAGGGGAACAGCAGTTTAGGGGTTAATAGCATTATTTAGTGTTTTAGTTAGTGTAGGCAATGTTTGGGAACTGCGGTTTCGATTAGAACAATGAAAAATTTCAAATATGAATAAAGAATGGATCGGAAAATTCGGAAACTGATTTATTCATTTTTGGAATTTTCGTTATGGTGCCGATTCGATTTATCCGAATCTCTAAATCAGCCGAAAACCAAATTCGGAGCAAACAAATTGCACATGTCTATTTTAAGCTAATTTCTTAGGCGGCTGAGTCGATCACAGGTGAAGGTGGTATGGGCAAAACAAGTATTTTATACAACTGAGCAAGTGATGCTGCTAAGCAACATACTCTGAGATACTCATTTTATGCTGAACATTAAATAATAATTGGAGTAGGGTTATAAATTTAAAACATGATTACATTTTTGTGCCATAATGTAAAAACAGAATACCTGCAGCAAAAAGGAAGCTGCAAATATTTTACAATAGCTGAATGAAATAATGCCTCTTGGCTCTATTTTTATGTTACATATTCTACCTGAACAATCTGGCTTAGCATAGAAAACACTGCTTAACAATCATTTTCATCAGCTGTACTTTCTAAAGAACATTACATTCTGTTTTCTTGTTATTTTCATTCACAATTTAAATGCTTGTCACATTTCTTCAAGTGTCCAGCGCATTGATCTGTTCTGTAATAGAAGAATAATTTATCAACATTGGAGCTTCTTTAAGCTATATTGCAGTGAAACATTTGGTAGATGCTTGCAGTCTAAAACGACAAAATATTTCCCTAAAAATCACACACAAGTCAAAAGCACAAATATATGTGCTCTTCAGATGTGTTTGGGTATTAAAAAGTATCCCTGCTTATTCTTAGATAACTAAAACCAGCAAATACTTTTTTTCATCATCTTTATTCTCTGTTTCATCAGACATAATAACATACATACAAATTATCATATGTTTTTTGCATATCAAATTAATGGTAAATTAGTTCAATCAAAATTCATATGTTGATACAAAGAAACCTTGGTGCAAACACTTCACAGAGCTAAATATCATGCAAAAAAACTTAAATTATATAGGTTTAATGTGTTTTTAAAGGGATACTGAACCCAATTTTTTTTCTTTCATGATTCAGATAGAGCATGCAATTTTAAGGAAATTACTAATTTACTCCTATTATATTAATTTTTCTTCATTCTCTTGGGATCTTTATTTGAAAAAGCAGTAATTTAAGCATATGAGACAGACCATCTTTGGTTCAGCACCTGGGTAGCGCTTGCTGATTGGTGTCTAAACATTCCTGCTTTCTCAAATAAAGATACCAAGAGAACGAAGAAAAATTGATAATATGAGTAAATTAGAAAGTTGCTTAAAATTGCATCTGAATCATGAAAGAAACAAATTTGGGTTCAGTATCCCTTTAAGATTGTGTATATCACAAAGGAATATAGATATTTTGGTAGCATATAATATGCATATGCAATAAAATGTATATGCTATGTTTTGCAAGTTTTTAGATATTGTTGAGAGCGTGTGTTTGGAAAATTAGAAGTTTGGAAAACAGGATAGAATATGTCTACACAAAATGATGTTAAGCATATGCAACAACTATAGTCACTTCCAGAAGATTTGATATATTGTCTTTAGCAGTTTTAAGCAAGCAATAGAATTTTCAGATAAGCTGACAATAGGCAGTGCGAAATGCATCAAGACAAGGAAGTGCAAAACGTCAATAAAGTAAAAAAAAAACTCATTAAGCATACTGAAAATTATTGTTAAACACTTTAGAGCTAACAGTTAATTTTCTACTACCTATATCTCAATCTGTACATAGTATACATTTGTTTGTAGGATTGTTACCACTGTGTGTAGGCTTGAGCTTATCTTTAAAAGCAGCTAACTGTCTGGTGCAGGACATCTCTCATGGTATGTACTAGAACATTCTGAATATTATTTATTTTTTTAAATTGGAGTAAAATGTGTTTTATCTTTGTAGCAAAAAAAATGGAACAGACCAGCCTGGAGCGCTGAGATGAAATGAAATAAGTAGTGGTATTGAATCTTATCCCAGAGGCTATGCTTTCTGGAAAACTTCCTTACTGGAGTAGGCGGATGGCAAATCTACAGAAGAAACAAACAAAAAGAAGCGCCACACTGCAAAAGATTCTAAGTGCAGGTCAATGAGATTCACATAAATAAATTTAATAATATCAGCCAAATGCCAACTCACAATAAATGCCTCGTTCAGAGCCAAGGTACACTACATTTGCATGTAAAATACGGGTACAATACCAGGAGGCATCTTGTGTCTTTAAGGAACCACAGTCAATATCCAACAGCTGCTACTCCGTCATGGTCTGCATCCCTCCTGTAGTAGTCCATTTGGTCAGCTTGTGGGCAAGCCTCTGACAAAACGGGATTGGACCTGTCTAAGGCCATGCCCACAAGCCACATTGTTGATCTATTGGATTCATAGCAGTGCCAGTGATTTAATCAGTATTTTTAGTAAATTTAACTGTAGTGTAATACTTAATTTGCCCGTTGCTTGGAGTTAACATGTTATTAACAGGCAATGGACTGAAGTTTTTATTCATTTATACAGAGTTTGCACGGACCTTGCACTTGACCTTACACAGACTACTGCAGGAGGTATACAGACCCAGGACGGAGTAACAGCTGTTGGATATTGACAGACTGTGGTTCCTTAAAGATACGGGACGCCTTCTGGTATTGTACCCGTATTTTACATGCAAATGTAGTGTACCTCGGCTCTGAATGAGGCTGTTATTGTGAGCTGGCATTTGGCTGATATTATTAAATTTATTTATATGAATCTCATTGACCTGCACTTAGAATCTTTTCTGTTGTGGCGCTTCTTTTTGTTTGTTTCTTCTGAAAATGTGTTTAATATTTGCCTTTTTTATTTTAAAATTCAATTCCAAAAATTTGACAGTATATTTGTAAAATACATTGCATAGTCCTTTCTTTTAAAAATTGGAAGAAAAATAAAGGATAGAGAAAATTCATAAGCTATTTTACATTTTAATGATATATAATCGAGGTTATCCTTCAATTGAATGTACAGTAAATTGAAGAATATAAGTAAATCACACCAAAAATATTAGGTTGTTAGCAAATTAAATATTTATTTGGGTACTAAATTGTGTTTATACACATATAAGAACAATTGTAGTCTGTAATCCCACACAACAAAATGGTAATAATATGCAATCCTATACACGTAGAGCTGATTTAGAATGTAAAACTACATAGAAGAACATTTATACAACAAGGCACAGGAAGGAGCAGGCACTACTCAGTTGGCAAATATAAAAATATAAATTTATTGAAAAATCATTAAAACATAGCCCCCAGACAGGGGTAGAGACATACAAAACAAGTCTAACGCATTTTGCGCACCCTAGTGGCGCTTAATCATAGACTATGATTAAGCACCACTAGGGGGCGTGAAATGCGTAAGACTTGTTTTGTATACATATCTAAATAAGTGTGTGTATACATGTATATATATATATATGTGTGTGTGTCTATATATGTGTGCATATATGTTTATGTATTTATATGTTTTATATGTGTTTACAGACATATATACACATATAAACACATAAATACATATGTATACACATACAAACATAAATATAAGTGCATTGGAGCCCGTTGCAGTTTAATAGATAAAAACATGAAAAAAACATGTTTATGCAATATTCATATTTAATAATGGTTTTATCTATGTATTTACTGTAAATATATCACATTCCAATGTTCTGCACATAGCAGAATATGCTCTATGTATGTATAATTAGATATTTTTATATATATATATATATATATATATATATATATATATATATATATATATATATATATATATATATACCTATATTTATCATGTACATTTAGGTATAGATATATAAACTGTACCAATATTCCTTCAGATATATGTAGAAATATGTATTTATGAATACATAGAACATCTTCTGCTATGTGAAGTACATTGGAATGTGAAATATTCATATTTTCATGTCGAGTTAGCGCACTTGAGAACATGTGATCGTGTTTACGCGCTGAAAGGGTGTTAGGTTTGTTTTCCACTTCTTTTTGCTCCATTGACTTCTATGGGGGAAGTCCGGTTAGCATGTGAGTAAAAACAGTTTACTTTCAACTTGCAATATGAGCACAACCCGATGCGCACAACAAGTTTACTTCTAGCACAGTAAACCCTTGAGCAGGAGCGTTAAATAATGCTCCACTTGTAATCTGGCCCTACATGTGCACATGAATGGTTAATAAAAAAATAAAATTACTTCTGGTGTAAAAATGTTATATTTAATGCAAAAATGGGCAAACTGTGTAAAAATAGTTTATAGTGAAAACTAAATCAATGTATAATATGTTTAAATAAAGTATCTTACAAAAACAGAAAAGGAGAGAAATTTCTACTTTCATGCTTTGTAGAATATATTTAAAGCACCACTTGGATGGGTCAGCTCCGCAGTCATATGTCAATGCTATTGATCCCCTGTTCTACTGTAATCTTATTAAACCATCAGACTACACTACTGGAGCATAGTGATGTCGCAAACATAAAAATTTGGGTTCGCGAACGGCGAACACGAACGTCTACAACTGTTTGCGACGGGCGAACCGGGCAAACCGCCATAGACTTCAATAGGCAGGTGAACTTTAAAACCCACAGGGACTCTTTCTGGCCACAATAGTGATGGAACAGTTGTTTCAAGGGGACTAACACCTGGACTGTGGCATGCCGGGGGGGGGGGCAAAACTCCCATGGAAAATTACATAGTTGATGCAGAGTCTGGTTTTAAGCCATAAAGGGCATAAATCACCTAACATTCCTAAATTGTTTGGTTTAACATGCTTTAAAACATCAGGTATGATCTTGTATCGATCAGGTAGTGTAAGGGTTATGCCCGCTTCACAGTGACAGACCAAACTCCCCGTTTAAAGGGACAGTCTACACCAGAATTTTTATTGTTTTAAAAGATAGACAATCCCTTTATTAACCATTTCCCAGTTTTGCATAACTAACACAATTATAATAATATACTTTTAACCTCTGTGATTATCTTGTATCTAAGCCTCTGCAAACTGCTCCTTTTTTCAGTTCTTTTGACAGACTTGCAGTCTAGCCAATCAGTGCCTGCTCCCAGATAACTTCTCGTGCACGAGCACAGTGTTATCTATATGAAATACGTGAACTAACACCCTGGGCTTCAAGGTCTAAGAAATTAGCATATGAACCTCCTAGGTTAAGCTTTCAACTAAGAATACCAAGAGAACAAAGCAAAATTGGTGATAAAAGTAAATTGGAAAATTGTTTAAAATTACATGCTCTATCTGAATCATGAAAGTTTATTTTGGCCTAGACTGTCCCTTTAACGCACCGCAAACAACCGCAAACAGTCCATTTGCACAATCGCAAACTCCCCATTTGCACAAGGTTGGATACCAAGCTAGCCATGTCCTGTTCCTTGTCCTCACTGATGTCATTGAAGGTCTCTTCCTTCACCCAGCCACGTACAACACCAAGGGTCCCCGAAAGGTGACAACAAGCCCCCTGGGACGCCTGCTGTGTTTGGTCTTCCACCTCCTCAAAGCCACATTCCTCCTCTGACTCCTCTTCTTCAGACTCCTCTCTCTGCATTGCCTCTCTCTGCGTTATTATAGGGTGTGTTAAGTAGTTCTATTCCTATCAGTTTAATCCCTGTTACGTCCCCTATCAGGGGACGTGTATATGGCATCGATTTTAGGAACCGGGAGATGGAAAAAGATGCTTGGTAGGTCCTCCTACTTCAAATTTGGGGCACTGCGCGTGCAATCTAATGTGCCACCAGATAGGAGTGGTGTGTTAAGTAGTTCTATTCTTATCAGTTTAATCCCTGTTACGTCCCCTATCAGGGGACGTGTATATGGCATCGATTTTAGGAACCGGGAGATGGAAAAAGATTCTTGGTCGGTCCTCCTACTTCAAATTTGGGGCACTGCGCATACAATCTAATGTGCCACCAGATAGCAGTGGTGTGTTAAGTAGTTCTATTCTTAGCAGTTTAATCCCTGTTACATCCCCTATCAGGGAACGTGTATATGGCATCGATTTTAGGAACCGGGAGATGGAAAAAGATGCTTGGTCGGTCCTCCTACTTCAAATTTGGGGCACTGTGCGTGCAATCTAATGTGCCACCAGATAGGAGTGGTGTGTTAAGTAGTTCTATTCTTATCAGTTTAATCCCTGTGACATCCCCTATCAGGGGACGTGTATATGGCATCGATTTTAGGAACCGGGAGATGGAAAAAGATTCTTGGTCGGTCCTCCTACTTCAAATTTGGGGCACTGCACGTGCAATCTAATGTGCCTCCAGATAGGAGTGGTGTGTTAAGTAGTTCTATTCTTATCAGTTTAATCCCTGTTACGTCCCCTATAAGGGGATGTGTATATGGCATCGATTTTAGGAACTGGGAGATGGAAAAAGATGCTTGTTCGGTCCTCCTACTTAAAATTTGGGGCACTGGGCATGCAATCTAATGTGCCACCAGATAGGAGTGGTGTGTTAAGTAGTTCTATTCTTATAAGTTTAATCCCTGTTACGTCCCCTATCAGGGGACGTGTATATGGCATTGATTTTAGGAACCGGGAGATGGAAAAGATGCTTGGTCGGTCCTCCTACTTCAAATTTGGGGCACTGCGCGTGCAATCTAATGTGCCACCAGATAGGAGTGGTGTGTTAAGTAGTACTATTCCTATCAGTTTAATCCCTGTTGTGTGCCTTTTTTTTGCTTGGTTTTTGAAGCCACAGTGCAGCACCAGAGGCCAGAAAAATTAGGCATGTACAAATGCCTGAAAAATTAGGTATTGTTGCATCTGCTGCTGTAGCAGCGGCCAGAAAAATTGATTGTTTGTTTCCCAGGCAGAAAGTGCCGTAAAACATTGCGGCTTGAACCCTAGTTGGTGGCGGATAAGTCACGCAAGTCATCCGGCATTCAGAGATAAAATACAGCAGCGTGTGGACCATTTTTAGCCCAAGGCAGCTCATCTCATCAGGCCTTTTTTAGTCGAATGTATCGCCCACTGTCAGTCCCTTTGGGATCCATCCCTCATTCATCTTAATAAAGGTGAGGTAATCTAGACTTTTTTGACCTAGGCGACTTCTCTTCTCAGTGACAATACCTCCTGCTGCACTGAAGGTCCTTTCTGACAGGACACTTGAAGCGGGGCAGGCCAGAAGTTCTATCGCAAATTGGAATAGCCACAGGTCAAGCCTGCACACCCAGTAGTCAAGGGGTTCATCGCTTCTCAGAGTGTCGATATCTGCAGTTAAGGCGAGGTAGTCTGCTACGTGTCCGTCGAGTCGTTCTCTAAGGGTGGACCCCGAAGGGCTGTGGCGATGCGTAGGACTTAAAAAGGTCCGCATGTCCTCCATCAACAACACGTCTGGAAAGCGTCCTGTCCTTGCCAGCGTGGTCGTGGGAGGAGGAGGATTACTTTCACCTCTTTCCCTGTTAGATTCCCGTTGTGCTGTGACATCACCCTTATACGCTGTGTAAAGCATACTTTTTAATTTATTTTGGAACTGCTGCATCCTTTCCGACTTGCGGTAATTCTGTAACATTTCAGGCACTTTATGCTTATTTCGGGGGTCTAGCAGCGTGGACACCCAGTACAGGTCGTTCTCCTTCAGCCTTTTTATACAAGGGTCCGTCAACAGGCACGACAGCATGAAAGACCCCATTTGCACAAGGTTGGATGCCGAGCTACTCATGTCCCGTTCCTCGTCCTCAGTGATCTCACTGAAGGTATCTTCTTCCCCCCAGCCATGTACAACACCACAGGTACCAGATAGGTAACAACGAGCACCCTGGGATGCCTGTTGTGGTTGGTCTTCCTCCTCCTCCTCAAAGCCACATTCCTCCTCTGACTCCTCTTCCTCACAATCCTCTTCCAGCGTTGCTGCAGGTCCAGCAAGTGATGCTGATAAGGCTGTTTCTTGTGGTGATGGTGACCACAACTCTTCCACTTCACGCTCATCTACGGCCTGATCCAGCACTCTTCACAGGGCACGCTCCAGGAAGAAAACAAATGGTATGATGTCGCTGATGGTGCCTTTGTTGCGACTGACTAGGTTTGTCACCTCCTCAAAAGGACGCATGAGCCTACAGGCATTGCGCATGAGCGTCCAGTAACGTGGCAAAAAAATTCCCAGCTCCGCAGAGGCTGTCCTAGCATCCCGTTCATACAAATAGTCGTTAATGGCTTTTTCTTGTTGGATCAGGTGGTCGAACATTAGGAGTGTTGAATTCCAACGTGCCAGGCTGTCGCAAATCAAGCGCCTCACTGGCATGTTGTTTCACCGCTGGATATCTGAAAAGTGCGCCATGGCCGTGTAGGAATGCCTAAAATGGCCACACAGCTTCCTGGCCTGCTTCAGGATGTCCTGTAAGCCTGGGTATTTATGCACAAAGCGTTGTACGATCAGATTACACACATCTGCCATGCACGGCACATGTGTCAACTTGCCCAAATTCAATGCCGCCACCAAATTTCTTCCATTGTCACTAACCACTTTGCCGATCTCCAGTTGGTGTGGAGTCAGCCACTGATCCACCTGTGCGTTCAGGGAGGACAGGAGTGCTGGTCCGGTGTGACTCTCTGCTTTCAGGAAAGTCAACCCAAAGACGGCGTGACACTGCCATATCCGGGATGTGGAATAGTACCTGGGGAGCTGGGGGGGTGCCGTTGATGTGGAGCAAGACGCAGCAGCAGAAGAGGACTAAGCCGAGGAGGTTATGGAAGAGGATGGAGTAGGAGGAGTAGAGGAGGTGGCAGCAGGCCTGCCTGCAAGCCGTGGTGGTGTCACCAACTCCTCTTCAGAGCCACGCATTCCATGCTTGGCAGCCGTCAGCAGGTTTACCCAATGCGCAGAGTAGGTGATATACCTGCCCTGACCATGCTTTGCAGACCAGGAATCAGTGGTCAGATGGACCCTTGCCCCAACACTGTGTGCCAGACATGCCATTACTTCCTTTTGCACAATCGAGTACAGGTTGGGGATTGCCTTTTGTGCAAAGAAATTTCAGCCAGGTACCTTCCACTGCAGTGTCCCAATAGCTACAATTTTTTGAACGCCTCAGACTCCACCAGCTTGTATGGTAAAAGCTGGCGGGCTAAGAGTTCAGTCAAGCCAGCTGTCAGATGCCGGGCAAGGGGGTGACTTTGTGACATTGGCTTTTTACGCTCAAACATGTCTTTGACAGACACCTGACTGTGAGCAGATGAGCGGGAACTGCTCAAGGCGAGACACGGAGTGGTGGATGGTTGAGAGGGGGCAAGGAGGACAGCAGTGGTTGACGTGGTTGAAGATACTGGACCAGGAGGAGGATGGCGGCTTTGAGTTTGTGTGCTGCTTGTACTCATGTGTTGATCACATAGGCGTTTGTGATGTGCGATCATGTGCCTTCGCAAAGCAGTTGTACCTAGGTGGGTGTTGGACTTCCCACGACTCAGTTTCTTTTGGCACAGGTTGCAAATGGCATCGCTGTTATCAGAGGCAGACACACAAAAAAAATGCCACACTGCTGAGCTCTGCAATGACGGCATTCTGGTGGTGGCATCAGCATGCGTTGATTGGCGTGCTGTCTGGCTGACCCCGGGTGCCGATGCATGCTGTCTGACTGTGCCACTAGCTCTTTGTGACGACCTCCCCCTCCTTACAACTCGTCTCCTCCTCCTCTCTGTCTCCCTATCTGAACTTTCCCCCTCTTCTTCTTCTCTTCTAGCGGGCACCCACGTGACATCCACAGACGCATCGTCATCATCAACCGCTTCACTTGTATCTGACAACTCAGCAAAGGAAGCAGCAGCTGGTACAACATCCTTATCATCACACCGTACGTCCATGTGTGTAATGCTGCCTGACTGAGACATATCCCTGTTATCTACATCCTCTGTCAATAATGGTTGCGCATCACTATCACTCATTTCTTCCAACTGATGTGTAAATAACTCCTCTGACAGATCAAGTGAAGCGGCTGTGGTGCTAGTGTTGGTGGTGGCGGCAGGCGGGCGAGTAGTAACTTGAGAGGTGCCTGAAGCTAAGCTGGAGGAGGATGGTGCGTTAAGGTTCCGAACGGAAGCTGTAGAAAATTGGGTGTCCTGTGTTAGCCAGTCAACTATGTCCTCAGAAATGTTCGAGTTCGGGGTACGTGGCCTCTGAACACTGGGCATTATTCTAGGGCCAAAGGGAATCATAGCACCATGAACACGACGGCCCCTGCGGAGTGGCCTGCCTCTGCCTGTCATTTTTTCAATTAGTGGTACTATGCGTGCAAGCTACTGTGACAACAGATATGAGTGGCACTGTGCACTGGCAGAAGTTGGCAGAGTAGACCTGACACACACGCTAGCAGACAACTAACTGCTATTCAATCTATTACAGTCAAAATTTAATTTTTTTTTTTAAATGTAGACTACTGTTACACCAGATATGAGTGGTGGCACTGGAGTGACACTGTGCCCTGGAAAGTGTTGTTTTTTTTAAATCTACACTACTGTTACACCAGATATGAGTGGTGGCACTGGGGTGACACTGTGCCCTGGCAGGCAGGCCCTGAAACGCACACGTGTGAAGGAAACTGACTGCTATTATTTAACACAGTCAAAAAAGTGTTGTTTTTTTTTAAATCTACACTATTGTTACACCAGATATGAGTTGCACTGGGGTGACACTGTGCCCTGGCAAGCAGGCCCTGAAACGCACACGTGTGAAGGAAACTGACTGCTATTATTTAACACAGTCAAAAAAGTGTTGTTTTTTTAAAATCTACACTACTGTTACACCAGATATGAGTTGCACTGGGGTGACACTGTGCCCTGGCAATCAGGCCCTGAAACGCACAAGTGTGAAGGAAACTGACTGCTATTATTTAACACAGTCAAAAAAGTGTTATTTTTTTAAATCTACACTACTGTTACACCAAATATGAGTTGCACTGGGGTGACACTATGCCCTTGCAGGCAGGCCCTGAAACCCACACGTGTGAAGGAAACTGACTGCTATTATTTAACATAGTCAGAAAAGTGTTGTTTTTTTTTAAATCTACACTACTGTTACACCAGATATGAGTTGCACTGGGGTGACACTGTGCCCTGGCAAGCAGGCCCTGAAACGCACACGTGTGAAGGAAACTGACTGCTATTATTTAACACAGTCAAAAAAGTGTTGTTTTTTTAAATCTACACTACTGTTACACCAGATATGAGTTGCACTGGGGTGACACTGTGCCCTTGCAGGCAGGCCCTGAAACGCACACGTGTGAAGGAAACTGACTGCTATTATTTAACACAGTCAGAAAAGTGTTGTTGTTTTTTTTAAATCTACACTACTGTTACACCAGATATGAGTTGCACTGGGGTGACACTGTGCCCTGGCAAGCAGGCCCTGAAACGCACACGTGTGAAGGAAACTGACTGCTATTATTTAACACAGTCAAAAAAGTGTTGTTTTTTTAAATCTACACTACTGTTACACCAGATATGAGTTGCACTGGGGTGACACTGTGCCCTGGCAGGCAGGCCCTTAAAAAAAAAACACGTGTGAAGGAAACTGACTGCTATTATTTAACACAGTCAAAAAAGTGTTGTTTTTTTTAAATATACACTACTGTTACACCAGATATGAGTGGTGGCAGTGGGCAAAAGGGCACAGTATACGCTGTGAGCCTGACACACACACTGGCAGGCAGGCAGGCAACTGCAATTAGATTACACAGGAAAAAAAAAAAAAGCAGACTGATGTTCTAGCCTTAAAAAGGGCTTTTTGGGGTGCTGTCCTTACAGCTGAGAACCAGGTCCTGAGTTTTACTCGATGCACGCTGCAAACACAGCCTCGTAGCCACAGAAGGAAGCAGGCACCGTCTCCGGATTAAACCATCCTAAAAAGAACCTAAAGGAGGAGGATTCCGAATGCCATAAGTTATTGTAACGTATTTACGGACTTACGAGTCTAAATACCTTAAAATGGAATGTACTTTCTGGGAATAATGAAATGTAATGAACATTACACACTGCAGCTTGAATACATGCCGGAGTGGAACAGATGCGCATTGTAACAATATATTGCATAAGATTTATCTTGTTTGCTACAAATATGTGGTTCTTAATACGGCTGTGATTACGCATCTAGTATCACATAAACATAGATCCCAAAATATTACCATGGTAGCAGATACCTTTTTGAAATATTGGTGTTACCCTCTGGTCGGGCAGTTGTTTATTGTATCTAGAGTGTAAATTGTTAAGTATGTAATTACCTGTTATATTGCCTTACAGTACAGTATATTATAGTTATTGGCATAGATCCTCAGGTGATTCTCAAGATAACAATTTTCCAATCTTTATTGGGTTATCCTCTGAGAGAGGTGTTGCCATTTATCTATTACTGTGTGTTGAGTTATTTTGCATGGATCCCCATTGTTATCCATGGTAGCAGATTCCTGTGGGCATACAGGGCTACCCGCTGGTAGGGTTGTTGCTAAATAACAACTCTAGCTTTATATAAGGCTATAGTCTGCATCGAGTTAACTTTTAGTGAGCTGGCCAGCTTTTTCTATGTACCCAGTTTACATATTGCAAATTTATAAGAATGTATCTATTTATTTGCACATAAAATAAATTTTATTGATACTCATTGTGTGTGTGGTCTTCGCTTAGGGGACCCAGCCGTTGTCTGATTCACACTGAAGCTGAGAACACCTGTCCTTAATAAATTAAATAACTCACAAACTGTTTCAAACGTGTCATTGACTAAATTATTTTATAAATGTTCTTGGAGTGCTGAATACCCTGACTTTTTGGAGGGGCACTATTGTGTCCTCTTCGTGTTTCTCTCTGTTTCCTGGTAGTAAAGTCATGTGTAACAGGGCCTGCACCCAAATAATAAATTGTAATGTGCAATATTGGTACCTTCTCCTTAATAAAACAGTGCATTTTATATATATATATACTGTATATACATACACAGATATATAGTGTATAGGAATATATATTTAGAAATACATAAAACATATTTTGCTGTGTACAAAAAAGCAGTACAAGACTGCAGACAAATGCACAACTAGAAGCACTCAAATTCCCTGATACAAAAACTAGAACATGGGAGCAGCAATATTTAAAGGGAAAAATAATAAAATATAACTTTTATTAGGAAATTTAAAATAAATAAAAAAATCTTAAAAACACAAGGAATGATATCTAGACCCTAAATAAATAAGATATGAAAATGGGGAGATACGATGGAACAGATGCTGGCTGCAAAAAAACTCTTGGCTCGAATTCCTAAAGTGAATCAGTATAACAGCGATCCTAGTAAAAGTGACCTAGGATGTGGATGTTAATCCATAGTCCTTAATCCAAAAATGACCTGATAGTCTTAATAGTATGTGGTTGTAGCCAGAGTGTGTTATTTATGTCAATGGATATTGGTTTTTATTAAGGATAGAGTGTTAGTGTGTTTGGTGTTACCGTTACTTCATTCCATGCTACTATGAGCTTAATTAGTGAGTAAATAAAATGGCTAATAGTATTGATTCCTGCACCTATTGTGACTTTGATGTATGTCAATGGGTCTATAGGTATTAATAGGTAAATAAAGAGAAGAAAAACTGTCTATAATAGGTTTCACTTCATTTATATATTCTTCCACTTGGTTTATATAATCCTGAATAGTATAATAGGTTTCTTTAATAAATCACACTATCAGCACTCTATGAACATAATTCCCCTTTGGGTGAATATATTATGTTACGCATAGGCTACATTCCCCTTAGCAATAAACTATATAAATTGTATCTTAATATGTATCAATATCAGTTTTAGCAAATAGTTTAGAAAGTTACTATATTAACTGCAACACTTGCGTTCAAATAAACGCAGATAGAATCTGTGTATGTTTTTCCCTTAAACCGTTATATATATTAGTAAAATAAACAAAATTCTACATATCCAGTTAGCAAGTATAACAAAAATATTTTTATATAATGAAGTTTAACAAACCCACTCTATAATATCCAATATCAGTACCTGCCTATATGCAAATTAGGTAATCGAAATAATGAGGTATCTTATAGTCCCTCCGTTACAACAAAATTACCTAAAGGTTAAATATTTAAATAAGGAGGTGTCTGATGGTTTCTCCGTTTCACCACGTTTATCAAAGAATAAATAAAGTAAATAAAAAAAGAATCTTTGTTTAGCAATCCTGTTACATAGATCATCAGCCTGAGTTCAGAGAATAAACTGGATACGCTAATAATTTTAAATAAAATAATTAAGGCTAGCTTTCCTGCAACATTAAAACGGAGAGTAAGAGCCCATTAACTCACCAACCTCCCCTGAAATGCTTCGCGGACAAACTCGGCTTTTTCAAAGGGTTACGGAATCCAAATTCCCTCTATCTATACAGGAGAGGTGTTCCCTGATTCTTTCACGGAGGGTCCTAGTGGTTTCTCTCACTCAATGATATAAACCACTCCTTTATCCTGACATCTTATGGTGTCTTCTATTATGTATTTAAAATTGTTGACCTCAATTTCTTTCTTTTTACAACTGTATTTGCAGGAGCGGCACCCAAAGCATGGAAAGAAGTCAGATCGTTTTCTCCCTTCTAAGTTTATCTCAAAGTTCTTTTTTGTCAGTGGTTTTAGTTCACTTTGTGCCAGTTTGTTCTTTAAATTTTGTGCTCTTCTGTAGATTGTTCTAGGCTGTGTTGGTACTTTCTCTCCTATTATTGGATCTGCTTGTACTATGTGCCAATGTTTTGTTAGAATTTTCTTAATTAGGTTACTATTGCAATTGTAGTTTGTGATAAATGGTACATCTATTGTATTTGAGTTGTCTCCATAGTTGTGTATTGGTTTATTTTTGTATGTGAGAAGTGTTTTTCTGTCTATTTTATCTGCCTTTTTCTTTGCTGAATCAATGATTTTCTTAATATTGTGGGCATACATTAGAATTAGGATGTCATCAAAAGATAAAATTGATAATACATGGTATATCAGTTGCATAAAATGTCAGCCCATTTATTAACCAATTTAATTAAAAATTATTAATTTAGACTTCCGGTGGGTGGTTCTAGAAGATGGCTGCGAGCTCTGTTAGCTCTGAAGAAAATCACTACTAACATCAGTTATTTTGCCACTCTTCTATGCCATCTGCATCTCCCTTGGCAGATAAGCTGTCCGGGAAATATTGGCAGATAGAAGCACTCCACACACTTCTCCTCCGGAAGGCATTACACCAAGTTATAATCCATAAAGGATTACTGAGCAATGGAACCGGAAAAGGACATTGCAGCGCAGATACTCACAACATTTCTGCCTATTTTTGACCGTTTACTCTTAAGCTGTCAAAATCTATATGAAGTGGTTCAGGCAACTAAAAGATCCTGTCCCGCAGAATCTGATACGGCACCGAAATTGGTAACTACCTCCACACTAGATAATAAGCAGTTCAAACATGACCCCTCAGGCAGCGTGGTGTGGTTGGAAGATATGCAGCCTGATACATGCAATGGCGGGACACCAACTCACAATTCCTGGATACTCCTTTCACTAAACGGGACTGGTAACCGCAACTCAAAATCCACTCAAGGAAACAACAGTATTGCAGTTCCGCAACATACTGCTTCCTTATACCTACCAATACAGACGGCAGAATGGCTATTAATATCGCCGGAGCCTTGGCTTAGTGCACAATATGCAGGCATGGGGGACAGGCTGGACCAGCAATTGCCGACAGACGCAACAAGATTACCTGCGATGGCACACAGCTATATAACGGGGCTTCTGGCAGCTGAGAACACTATCTGGCCCATATCGGAGCACCTGAAAAATCAAGATGGCCGTTGCGGTTTAAAACTGAAGGGCGAGATTACTTTGCCGAAAAATGGCATCGGATGACATCATACCCCTGGACAGGGTGAGCTTTCTCGGAACAGACTCTCAGACCTTACATTAAACTCTGACTGTAGCTGGCCGTTGAACGTTTTGCCAAAAGGTTGACTCTTTGGTTTACTCCTGTCTTGTTTTTGTTTTTTTGCTGTTCTGTGATATATAGGGGACCTGAATTGCAGCAGTTATTGAACCCACACCTAATACTGTGATTGCATTATTTTGAACAGCGGCTCCAGGATAAAGATTGCAGCAAACACTGTCATTTCTCAATTAAATTAAGGCCAATTTTATTGTTAATAGTGTATTGTTTATATTGCTCTAGTTAGTTTATCAGTCTAAGGGTCTACACTGATGAATCACTGGTTTCTTATCGTAGTCAAATATCCACTGAGAACATTCACTGTCTATGTGAGTACTGCTTTGATTGCTATCTAAATTATGTTATCTCCCATCAACCCTAGTCTTGGGTAAGTCTATAATGTAATAAGGGACTCTGCCTTTATTGTACCTGGCCCCATGGTAATAAGGTATTTCTCTGTTGGAGAAGAGGTATATGACTGGTTGTAAACTTGCATGTTGTTGTGAAAAGGTCCTCCACATGGATACTGATGTATGGCTGCCACATGTCTTCTCCTTAAAGCCCACATAGACCATGGTAATTAGCTCACAACAAATTTCTGCTCTACTTGTTCATCTTATCAGAAACAGAAACATATTCTATCATTTTTTTCCAATCCCTACTGAAAGTTTTGGTGCAGTGTTATAGAGGAGGGTTTTATCATTTCTATCACAATTGTCATTAAAATCAATGTACACGCTTATTACGTGCTGCAAAATCCGCACCCTACATGTGATAGGCGTGTGCATGCTGACCTCCCATATGCTATTTCCTATATTAATCGCCTGGGTTATATCCGTACATACATTTTCCCTCACAGTCACTTTGTGTAGTGATAAGTGCCTGCTCAGTGGGACAAGAGACATAGGTTTAAAAATATAAGCTGCTGTTACATCACGATAAACAGTTCTAACTGGCGTAACACTTCAATCCGCATGGCTCCCAGACTGGGGATTACTGTAATGCTGGTTTTTATACATGTCAACTCCCATCAACCCTAGTCTTGGGTAGGTCTATAACACAATAATGGAATCTACCTTTTTTGTTCCTGGCCCCATGGTAATAAGGTACTGGTCTGTTGTATTATAAGGGAGGGTCTTGTTATTTGTTCAGTGGGGCAAGCGACATAGGTTTAGAAAGTTCAGCTGTTGCTGCATCAAGATAAACAGCTCTAACTGGTGCAAAACTTCAATCTACATGTCTCCCAGACTAGGGATCACTGTAATATTGGTTCGAATTTGTTAGATAGTTGGGGGGGTGGGTGGGGGGTCAGTTGGGGATACTGTTAAAAGGTAAAACGAGAGAGAGCTGGGTATATGTGGACAACAAGATTGTAAGCGGCATTTGAAAGATGTAAAGTGCCACATTTATCCTGACATTTGTCATACATCAATTTCATGAATTACTGTTATGTTATGCACAATGATACCTCTGCGTAGGTTGAATCTTTACCATATTTGTGAATGTACTTTTCATAGTATTATCTGGTAATGTTGTTTGATGTCTCCACAGCTTATCTCTCAATAAAAAGAATTTAAAAAAAAAAAAAAATTATTAATTTAAGGAAAGACATTTTAAACAAGTGAGTTAGAATATTTTGCTGTGTGTAGAACATTGGAATTTGAAATATTTATAGTAAATGCAAAGTCAAACACTTTATTAAAGTGAATATTGCATAAATATGCTTTTACATGTATATGTTTTCATCTACTTAACTGTAAAGGGCTCCAATGCACTTATATATATGTCTATATATGTGTTCATATCTATTGATGTGTTTATATGTGTATATATGTTTTGTAAATATATATATACACATATAAATACATAAATATTATTATTATTATTCTTTATTCATAAAGTGCCAACAATTTCCACAGTGCTGACCATGGGTACAAAAGATAAAAGTACAACGATGATACAATATATTTAAGACACAGGACAAAATATACCAGGACAAATACAGGAGGAATTGAGTGCCCCCCAAATCCCATGGGAATTTACAAACCAGAAATGGTAGGTATGAGGGTGAGAAACAGGAGGTAGGGTCTGCAAAGGCGAGAATGATTTTAGTGCAGAGTTTGATGAGGTCAACTATTAGGCAGAGTGGAATTTATGTGTTACTGAGTTGGGTGGTAGGCTTTCCTGATGTCTTTAGGCAGCATTTGAAGGAGAACAGATTAGGGGAAGTCTGACAGTGCAAGAAATGCATTCTAGAGGGTTGGTGCCGTGCAGGAGACGTCCTGCAGTCTAGCATGGGTGGAGGTCATGGTAGAAGATTCAAGAAGCAGGTCATTGTTGGATCTTAGGGGGCAGGCTGGAGTATATTTGTTGATTAGGGAGGACATGTGGGGGGGGCAGCATTCGTAAGGGCTTTGTAGGTCTGGGTAAGAATTTTGAATTTAATTCTACTGTGAATGTATACATATATACAGTACATATTTATATACATACATATACATATTTAGACATATATATGTATGAATCTCTATGTTAAAGCTCTTTGCGTGCCTTTTTTTCTAACATTTGAGATATTTATTATGAATGCTTCTGCTAGACTCAGCCACCTAAGTCGCCGATCTACATGAGCTGCTCCGCTCTGCCAGTCTCTACACTGGCTCCCCATACACTCCAGAATACAATTTAAAGTATTAACCCTAACTTACAAAGCACTCAACAGTCTAACTCCCAACTATATTTCCTCTCTCGTCATGAAATATTCCCCATCCCTTCCTCTTCGATCAACCTCTGACCTACGTCTCTGAATTAATTTTTTACTTATTTTAAAGTGCCATAAAATATTTTGAGTTACGTGCATGTTATTAAAGGGTTAACTGTGGTAAATCAATGTGTGAAATAAAAAGTATAAAAAAAGCTTATAAGTATTTTAATAAAATTTCCAAAAATCTGCAAAATTACTTACACTTTAGTGTTGCCAGGTGTAGCCTGCTCCACCGGCCTTATCAGTGTCTTACTCCAAACCATGAGGTATCATGTAACAAAGTGTGCATATGAGGATAATAATTTTTGCAAGAAAGGGGGTGTTGAGGAGGGACAAACTGCTATTGTTTGTTGCCAAGAGGCTTGTTTGTTTGCATGGGTATAATGTCACATACTTTGTGAAAGCTTCAGCATTATACTGTGCATTGCTTAAGACAGGTGTCATGTGACTTTGCCACCTATTGTGCATGTGCACGAGTGCATTCTGCCATAGCTATGACCTGGATAGCACCTTCCATATATGGAAAATATACATGAATTAAATGAGTTAATGGAAGTGGAGGGCCCTCTAGTGGGCCTTTAGCAAAACTAAGGGACAAATGACTTGAAGTCTGGATGGTTCTAGGTGCTACAATGTTGCAAGTGTGGGGGCGGGGGTTTCTACTCACCTTTAAAGGTTCTTGTTGCAGTAGATCCGGCCTCTTTGTTCCTGTGTCCAAACTTCAAGAAGAGCTTTGGTCCAGTGTTCTGTCAGCGTGATTAAGAGTGCAAAGAGGAAGTCTGTCCCACTGAAGAGATATGCAGCACTAGTGAAGGAGGTTCCAGGGATGCGACGCCCTGCAGGAGAAGGGGAAGAATCAGGTTCTTAGGGAGTTGTACCCCCCACCCTCCATGCTAGACCCTCTATTAGGCCAGGGGCAGGCTCCAAGCCCACAGTTAGGAGGGGACTGGGTATCCAAGGAAGGGTAGAGGAGCAGGGAGCTCAGCAGGAGCCTAGTACATAGGATCACAATGCCCCAGGATTGCTAGGGGTTCCCTCTCTAATTAGTGGGCAGGCTCTAACTGTTAAAAGGCCCACCGGTAATGAGACAGCTCCGGTGGGCCCTGGGTCCATTCAATCTACACTGCAGCAACCGGCAGCTAGTACTGCAGTTGCTCAAGATACCGCCATTGTTGGTGCTGCTGTCGGTGTGGTTCTTAACGCAGCAGGTATAGACCCAGTGGCGGAGGCTTGGTTGGTCACATGCCAGCAGCTGAGGGCCTTACTTCCCGGAGCCTTGGCATCTGTCGCCACATTGCCCCAGTCCCTGGTAGCTGTGTTGTCTCCAAGTGTGGCTGGGGCAGGCGGTGATGGCACTGAGGTGGGGGGAGGTACCTTTGCTTTCGATGGGCCTCCATCTTCAACTAGGCCATGTTGCACATCCCAGCTGGCTCTGCCCCTTGTTTGACACGTTACGTGCTACCTCTCCTTGTGACTCATCCAGTGGGGAGGAGCATGGACCTGCAAGGAGACGGCGGTGGCCTAGCAGCAGAGACAGGAGAGGGACTTCTTCTGGAGGTGTGGGGAGACTCCGGGTGGAGGATGGTGCTCCTGAGGGGAGAGGGGTCAGGTGCGCAGGTAGGAAGGCACAAACTAAGACTCCGGAAGGAAGGAGTGGCAGAGTGGTGGTAGATGGAGCATGTGGGGGCCGGCAGGGCCATGGTGAACATGTCAACAGAGGTATGACTGGTGCAGGGGCTGATAATGGGAGCACACATGCGGGTATATTGGGCAATGAGCAAGGCAGGCATAACTTGACAGCCAATATGCACAGGGGCAGCAGCGTAGTTGCGCTGCAGTTTCAGGAGACGTTGGTGACTGCAATAGGGCAATCTGTGAGTGTGAGTGAAAACTTGATAAGGAGGGCAGTGGCATCTGCTTTAGGCATGAATGGGACAGATGGTAATGGGGAGCAGTTGTCTGGGGGAGTTGTAACAGGGAGTCCCTCAGGGGTCTCATCTTGTACCCAGAGTACTCCCTATATTCCTTTATCTCCCCAGGCTGTCGGGCTGGATACAGTGGTGTCTCAGATGGCATCTGCAAGCAACCAAGCAGCAGCTGGGTCTCAACCGGTCACCCCCTCTACATCCACTATGACAGGACAGATCAGGGCTGGACCTATGCCACCATTGGCCCCCAGCCTACTTGGCACTTCCACACATGTAGATCACAGTACATCTTCTAGTGATTCAGGTTTAGAGAGTGAAGGGGACCTGGGGTTAGTGGGTAAAGGCCAAAAGGAGATGTTTAAGATGATAAAAAGTTAGTGGCAGTGCAGGGGAAAAGTAAGGCGGCGCAGGCAGCAGGGTCAGAAATGGTCCCATTTGTAATGGAGGGGTCCTTGAGTCCTGCTCTTGGGGGCATGACTGTAGCATGGAGGGTGGCGTCTCTTTATGGGCATTTGAAGTCGAAAGTGGTGAAAAGGATTCAAGATGGGCGCTATGTGAACATCTTTGAACTTTCACCTGAGGCTTGCAGGGCGAAAGAAAGGGCGGCAAATGGAACAGGCCCTAAGAAAGTACAGAGGCCATAGACCTACGAGGAATGGCAACTGTGTTTCAGGGTGCTGGTGACCTGCTAATTGGATAAATGGCAGACTCAAGGGCACAACCTGTTTAAGTATGAGGACACAATTGACGATTTTCACACTAGGTTTAAGGAAGGCGCATGGTGGGAGTACGACATGGCCTTCCGCAGAAAGATGGTAGGGAATCCCCTGCTTCATTTTGGTACCCAGGATCTGCATCTGTGGTCCAAATTGGTGCTGGAGGGGGCTAATGTACCGCCTGATGGGTCCCGCGCTAGTTCTGCCCATCCAGGTCCTCGTCCTAAGAGACAGGGCGGGAGTGTTGGAAGTTCCAGGAAGAGTTGCTCCTTTCATTACATCTGCAAGTTCTGCAGCGGACCACACCCCGGGGTCAAATGCAACAAGAAAAGAGGGGGCCGGGAGTGAGAGACAGTTCTCAAAAGGGGGTCCTGGAAATAAGGGCGCCAACGCCCCTTAAGCCAGAGGCCATGTCCATCTGGCTGTCACATTACCCAGACAGGGATGTGGCTGGGCTTCTCAGGCAGGGTTTAGTTGAGGGGTTTAGGATTCCCCAAGGACCTTTTTTTCTAACATTTGAGATATTTATTATGAATGCTTCTGCTAGACTCAGCCACCTAAGTCGCCGATCTACATGAGCTGCTCCGCTCTGCCAGTCTCTACACTGGCTCCCCATACGCTCCAGAATACAATTTAAAGTATTAACCCTAACTTACAAAGCACTCAACAGTCTAACTCCCAACTATATTTCCTCTCTCGTCATGAAATATTCCCCATCCCTTCCTCTTTGATCAACCTCTGACCTACGTCTCTGAATTAATTTTTTACTTATTTTAAAGTGCCATAAAATATTTTGAGTTACGTGCATGTTATTAAAGGGTTAACTGTGGTAAATCAATGTGTGAAAAAAAAAGTATAAAAAAAGCTTATAAGTATTTTAATAAAATTTCCAAAAATCTGCAAAATTACTTACACTTTAGTGTTGCCAGGTGTAGCCTGCTCCACCGGCCTTATCAGTGTCTTACTCCAAACCATGAGGTATCATGTAACAAAGTGTGCATATGAGGATAATAATTTTTGCAAGAAAGGGGGTGTTGAGTAGGGACAAACTGCTATTGTTTGTTGCCAAGAGGCTTGTTTGTTTGCATGGGTATAATGTCACATACTTTGTGAAAGCTTCAGCATTATACTGTGCATTGCTTAAGACAGGTGTCATGTGACTTTGCCACCTATTGTGCATGTGCACGAGTGCATTCTGCCATAGCTATGACCTGGATAGCACCTTCCATATATGGAAAATATACATGAATTAAATGAGTTAATGGAAGTGGAGGGCCCTCTAGTGGGCCTTTAGCAAAACTAAGGGACAAATGACTTGAAGTCTGGATGGTTCTAGGTGCTACAATGTTGCAAGTGTGGGGGCGGGGGTTTCTACTCACCTTTAAAGGTTCTTGTTGCAGTAGATCCGGCCTCTTTGTTCCTGTGTCCAAACTTCAAGAAGAGCTTTGGTCCAGTGTTCTGTCAGTGTGATTAAGAGTGCAAAGAGGAAGTCTGTCCCACTGAAGAGATATGCAGCACTAGTGAAGGAGGTTCCAGGGATGCGACGCCCTGCAGGAGAAGGGGAAGAATCAGGTTCTTAGGGAGTTGTACCCCCCACCCTCCATGCTAGACCCTCTATTAGGCCAGGGGCAGGCTCCAAGCCCACAGTTAGGAGGGGACTGGGTATCCAAGGAAGGGTAGAGGAGCAGGGAGCTCAGCAGGAGCCTAGTACATAGGATCACAATGCCCCAGGATTGCTAGGGGTTCCCTCTCTAATTAGTGGGCAGGCTCTAACTGTTAAAAGGCCCACCGGTAATGAGACAGCTCCGGTGGGCCCTGGGTCCATTCAATCTACACTGCAGCAAACGGCAGCTAGTACTGAAGTTGCTCAAGTTACCGCCATTGTTGGTGCTGCTGTCGGTGTGGTTCTTAACGCAGCAGGTATAGACCCAGTGGCGGAGGCTTGATTGGTCACATGCCAGCAGCTGAGGGCCTTACTTCCCGGAACCTTGGCATCTGTCGCCACATTGCCCCAGTCCCTGGTAGCTGTGTTGTCTCCAAGTGTGGCTGGGGCAGGTGGGGATGGCACTGAGGTGGGGGGAGGTACCGTTGCTTTCGATGGGCCTCCATCTTCAACTAGGCCATGTTGCACATCCCGGCTGGCTCTGCCCCTTGTTTGACACGTTACGTACTACCTCTCCTTGTGACTCATCCAGTGGGGAGGAGCATGGACCTGCAAGGAGACGGTGGCGGCCTAGCAACAGAGACAGGAGAGGGACTTCTTCTGGAGGTGTGGGGAGACTCCGGGTGGAGGATGGTGCTCCTGAGGGGAGAGGGGTCAGGTGCGCAGGTAGGAAGGCACAAACTAAGACTCCGGAAGGAAGGAGTGGCAGAGTGGTGGTAGATGGAGCATGTGGGGGCCGGCAGGGCCATGGTGAATATGTCAACAGAGGTATGACTGGTGCAGGGGCTGATAATGGGAGCACACATGCGGGTATATTGGGCAATGAGCAAGGCAGGCATAACTTGACAGCCAATATGCACAGGGGCAGCAGCGTAGTTGCGCTGCAGTTTCAGGAGACGTTGGTGACTGCAATAGGGCAATCTGTGAGTGTGAGTGAAAACTTGATAAGGAGGGCAGTGGCATCTGCTTTAGGCATGAATGGGAAAGATGGTAATGGGGAGCAGTTGTCTGGGGGAGTTGTAACAGGGAGTCCCTCAGGGGTCTCATCTTGTACCCAGAGTACTCCCTATATTCCTTTATCTCCCCAGGCTGTCGGGCTGGATACAGTGGTGTCTCAGATGGCATCTGCAAGCAACCAAGGAGCAGCTGGGTCTCAACCGGTCACCCCCTCTACATCCACTATGACAGGACAGATCAGGGCTGGACCTATGCCACCATTGGCCCCCAGCCTACTTGGCACTTCCACACATGTAGAACACAGTACATCTTCTAGTGATTCAGGTTTAGAGAGTGAAGGGGACCTGGGGTTAGTGGGTAAAGGCCAAAAGGAGATGTTTAAGATGATAAAAAGTTAGTGGCAGTGCAGGGGAAAAGTAAGGCGGCGCAGGCAGCGGGGTCAGAAATGGTTCCATTTGTAATGGAGGGGTCCTTGAGTCCTGCTCTTGGGGGCATGACTGTAGCATGGAGGGTGGCGTCTCTTTATGGGCATTTGAAGTCGAAAGTGGTGAAAAGGATTCAAGATGGGCGCTATGTGAACATCTTTGAACTTTCACCTGAGGCTTGCAGGGCGAAAGAAAGGGCGGCAAATGGAACAGGCCCTAAGAAAGTACAGAGGCCATAGACCTACGAGGAATGGCAACTGTGTTTCAGGGTGCTGGTGACCTGCTAATTGGATAAATGGCAGACTCAAGGGCACAACCTGTTTAAGTATGAGGACACAATTGACGATTTTAACACTAGGTTTAAGGAAGGCGCATGGTGGGAGTACGACATGGCCTTCCGCAGAAAGATGGTAGGGAATCCCCTGCTTCATTTTGGTACCCAGGATCTGCATCTGTGGTCCAAATTGGGGCTGGAGGGGGCTAATGTACCGCCTGATGGGTCCCGCGCTAGTTCTGCCCATCCAGGTCCTCGTCCTAAGAGACAGGGCGGGAGTGTTGGAAGTTCCAGGAAGAGTTACTCCTTTCATTACATCTGCAAGTTCTGCAGCGGACCACACCCCGGGGTCAAATGCAACAAGAAAAGAGGGGGCCGGGAGTGAGAGACAGTTCTCAAAAGGGGGTCCTGGAAATAAGGGCGCCAACGCCCCTTAAGCCAGAGGCCATGTCCATCTGGCTGTCACATTACCCAGACAGGGATGTGGCTGGGCTTCTCAGGCAGGGTTTAGTTGAGGGGTTTAGGATTCCGGTGTCAGGCCAGGTGGTGGGTTCCATGGTGCATAGGAATTTGAAATCTGCCTATGAATTTCCCGGGTGGTAAGGGATAAGTTGGCCAAGGAATTATCTTTGGGTAGGGTGGCAGGCCAATTCTCGGTTAAGCCAATTACGGATTTGGTAGTGTCTCCTTTGGGGGTTGTGCCAAAGAAAGACATGGGCAAGTTTAGGCTAATACACCACCTGTCCTACCCAAAGGGGGCATCAGGGAACAATGTCATTGACACCGAGCTCAGCTCAGTGCATTAACAGTCCTTTGACATGGCTCTGGAGCTAGTCAGAGTTAAGGGACCGGGAGCTTTGATAGTCAAGCTGGACATAGAATCAGCTTTCTGGCTGCTCCCCTTGCATCAGTCTGCGTTTCGGCTGATGGGTATGAAGTTCGAAGGCAAATTCTACGTCGATAGATGCCTGCCCATGGTGTGCTTTCTGTCATGCACTCTATTCGAGAGCTTTAGCTTGTTTCTACACTGGGTACTACAGAAAACGTCAGGGGGTGGGGCTGTGGCCCACTACTTGGAAGATTTCCTACTGGTGGGAAGTGCTGGCTCAGTGGAATGTGAGAACCTGATGGAGATCATGCACGACATGATGGGTAGATCGGGGTTCTGTTGGCAGCTGACAAGACACAGGGCCCATGTACATGTCTAACTTCTAGCCTTCCAAAAGACAAGATTGACCACTTGTTAGAGGTGGTTTTGTCAGTTGGGAGGGCAACATGGAGTTACAGTTACAGTTACAGTCCTTGCTTGGCCTCTTAAATTTCCCTGGCAGGGACATTCCTATGGGGAGGGTCTTTAACAGGAGATTGGAGGAGCAACTAAATTGTCCTTGGGGACAGGCTAGTCGGTTCAGAGTGTCACAGGGCATGATGGATGACCTCATTGTGTGAGAGGAACTTCTAAAGAAATTCAATGGCACGTGTTTGTGGCGAGACAGGCCCAGGTCCAATCAAGTGCTGCACTTGTTTACTGATGCAGCAGGGGGGTATGGCTATGGGGCTTACCTAGATGGGTCTTGGAGCGCAGCTCCATGGCCCCGGGACTGGATTTCTGCAGGCCTCACTAAGAATCTGACGTTGCTGAAACTGTTCCCTATTTTGTCTCAGTTGAGCTATAGGATCACGTATTGGCTAACAAATCTGTAGTGTTTTGTTTGGATAATTTGAGTGTGGTGTACGCCATTAACACGTTATCTGCTTCTTCGCCTCGGGTAGTTACATGCTTGAGACATTTGGTGTTGCGCTGCCTGCAGCTGAACATTTGCTTTGTGGCCCGGCACGTGCCGGGGGTGCAAAATGTGATAGACTGGGAAACTATTATCCCTCTAATTTGGGCATCCATGGCTCCTAAGACTTGGAAAACTTATGAGAGTTACTGGAAGGGATGGAAGAGTTTTGCTGGCCAGCAGGGGTTTGTGGTTCATAAGGCATCTCAGATACAGGTGTTGGAATGGTTGGTGTGGTTGCGCAAGGAAGGGATCTCAAAATTAGCGGCGCAGAGTAGGTTAGCTGCAATGGCTTTTTTTAATAAAACATTTGGTATTGCTGACTTCTCTGGGTCGTTCCTGGTTAGGCAGGTGTTGAAGGGGTGGGGCCATGTGGACCCACGCCCTAAGAACCACAGGGAACCCATCACGCTTCTACGTATATGTGAGCTGATCGTGTGCTTGAATGATGTATGCTCCTCAGCGTTTGAGGTCTTATTATTTCACATGGTGTTTGCGTTTGCATTCACTGGGGCTCTTAGGATTGGGGAGTTAGTAGCATCATCGTGCACTGGAGGTGCGGGTGGTATACTACGCGAACATGTGCGGCCTGCAGAGAATGGACTCATGTTGCTTATACCTAGATGAAAGACTGATCAAATGGGTAAAGGGGTGTGGCTGTTACTAGACATGCTGGACGGAGAGGTTTGCTGTCCGGTTCGGAATTTTGAGGAGTTCTGTAGGGTTTGGCTGGAGGGCCCCCTACAGTTGCTCATTCATAAGGATGGGTCATCCTTATCTATCTTCCAGTTCAGAAAGGTCCTTGCTAGGGCAGTGGTGGCTGTGGGTTTGGATCCATCTACGATAGGGTCTCACTCGTTCCGTATTGGGGCAGCAACGAGCGCTGCTGCAAGCAGTTCTTCTATCAAAGATATACAGCGGTTAGGCCGCTGGAAGTCAGGGAGATACAAACTGTATATTCGCCCACTGCATGGAGAAAAACTGGAGGGATGATAGTCCCGCGGGTTGGACTCCCTCTCCTTTAGTGGCAAAGGGATTGGGAGGGTCGCTCGGAGGTTATCCTGTTGGGTAATCATTGCTGTTGTGCTGCGGCAAGGGAAGGATACGCAATTGTTTGAGGTTAAGCGGGTTGAACCGAGGGGCCACATGTGGGGTGTGCATTCGTTGTCAGTGCTTTTGCTCAGCATTTCTATTATGTCCTTTCAGGCAAGAATCCCTCCCCAACTCGCGTATGGATAGTGGGGCACTCATTCATTCATTGGGCGGCCATCAGGGCGTTGCGTCTACTGGATGAGCAACAGCTGGGATTTCTGTTGTCGAGAGCCAACATTCGTTGCCTGGGCCGAAGGGGGTTGTCATGGGATGAGTTGCCAGCTCTCCTCTAGGATGCTCACAGGAGGTGGGGGAAACCTCACATTGTGGTTTTGCATTTAGGGGGCAATGACTTAGGGTCGGTCCCAGCTTTGGATCTTATAGGAAAGATGGTTTCTGACTTGCGGTGGGTGTATGCTTTGGCTCCAGGGTGTGCAAGTAGGTTGGTCCAATGTGGTTGCACGGCTGCATTGGAGATACATTGTGACACAAAGGGCGGCATACAATGTCAAGAAGAAAGACTCTATTACGGCCGACAATAAGGCTCTCTATCGCCCTGATGGTATTCACCTGGCAGATGCTGGGGTTGACATTTTTCTGGCAGACATCAGAAAGGCATTATTAAATGTTATATAATTTTTTTTTATTTTTTTTTATCTGGTTGTTATGTGTTTGGTTATTACTTGAAGAGCTAGTTGGTTTTTATAGGTGGCGGCAATTGGGCAGTGATCTGTTCTCTTTTGGTGGTCAGCCAGGGCCCTTGAGAGTGGGCAGAGAGGGATATGAGTGACCTCCTGAGATGGGGGAGGGACGCCCACCAGGTGCCGACCTGGGGGTACTCCCCCTTATGAATCTTTGGGTGAAGATCTCTAGAGTTTGCAACTATCTCTCTCTCTGCCATTTGAGCGCAAGCAACCCGTGCTCCGCTGCAGTCCCCGAAGGGGGGCCCTGGTCGGCTGGCAGTAGGGGTTAGGTTAGGAATTAGATGCCGCCAGTAACTTTTACTGAACTTGTTACAAGTTACAAAAATTTGGAAAAGTTGCCTGATATGGCATTTTGCCGTGATAAAGGTTTATGCTAATAAACCGACCGTGACCAGCCTTTCCCCACATATGGTGTTGTGTATTTCTTTTAGTAAGGTATAATAGAAAAATTAAAGACGTAATAGGAGGTTTGTCCCTTATGAGGGTTAAATAAGAAACAATTTTGCAGGTAAGTTTTGGCTGCATTATATATTTAGAAACTTATGTTAGTTCATACAGTTTTATGTCCCTTTAAGATTGCAATTGTACGTTCTCAATATCCATAATTACATTATATTAAGAATGTGCAATCACATATATATTAATACATAACACGTTGCAATATTGTGAAATATGAAAAATGCAACATCGCGATCACAATATTAAGAAATATGAATATTGTGATAGTGATTGTGCTTTTTCAATATAACATAAATATGAATATTGAGATTGCACAATCCCAATCCTAAAATAAGTAAAAATACATGCCTAAGGACACAACAGAAGATTAATACAATCACACTTAACATTATAAGAAAAACACACAAAATGATGTGTATATATAGGAGCGCCCTGCGTATACAAGTTATATCAACAGCTGTTACAATATCAACAGCAATCAGGCATTAAAAGTACATGATATTAATAAAACCATCAAAAGGATATATTGCATACAAATACGATCCTATGAATCAGTACGTCAGTCAGGAGTTGCAGCCTCCTCCCATAAAACAGCACTGGAGGCTGGATGAAACTGAATATAAAGATAAAAAAGAAGAAAGAGGCGCAAACCCCTCTAAGTGCAGTTTTATGAACACAGCAGAAATTGTATTCAATGACGATAAAACACTCACACTACAAGCCCTCAAACATGTGAGGTATGTGCAAACACAGTAAAACCAAAAGCAATCAGATGCTCAATGGGATCAATTGTTAATGACCACTGAACTTCCTCTTCCCCAAACGATATGATTAATATGAAATCACAGGAGACCACAAAGTTTGCTGGTTCCCATGTACATTAGAAGTCACATAAAACAGTTCAGTACATAAAGCACGCCAAAACCAATACTGCACCAAACTGTTAGGTGAAAAAGCCGGCACCCATATAGCTGGTGTGTGCGGCATGGCGTGAAGATGGTGGGCGGGGCTTAACATGTTTCGTAGGATGTCTTCCTACTTCGTCAGAGGCTGCCCACACTCTGGCTAATCCGTCTTCTTATGCAAATCGTTACATTGTATACCAGATACGATTGGTTATTCATGCACAGCTGTTTAGGAAAACATATACAATGGACTGCACAATCTAACCTGTATTTAACTACTATTTAACAACAGATATGGTAAAACTTAATGCCTCATATTGCATAATCATACTAATTCGAAAAATATATACTCTACAGCACCAATTATTAAAAAACCTAAAAAGTGAAATAGACCTATACCTAAAATGTTATTAAAACATGAATAAATATAATAAATACTATATTTCATGTATTCTTATCAATCCACTGATAACTGATAAACTTATAAAACACATATATCAATGGTAATAATCAGATCCCACATTTTATATTAAAATTAAAATTATAATAAATATCAGTCTGATGAAAGTTTAATAAACAATACAATTCCAGATAATACATTTTTTTAAATTTAATTGATTAAAAATTCATATCTAAAAACCATAATAATATTTATATTTAAAAAACTATATTAAAATAACCCCTCCATACCAAATTCCAACTATATAACTAAACCCAAAAGTCCATAGAATAATTTAATAGTACTAACACAGATTTACCAGGATGGAATAACCAGATTAAAAGAATACATCCTAGTAATCCATACCCCGATATTTATTCATCAATAAGGAAGGCCGCAAGATCAATTTCTCTATTCATCCCCCTGGGCTCCATTGAGCCCAAGGTATGAATCCATAACGTTTCTCTGCATCTCAGAGTAATTAATCTGTTTCCCCCTCTGGTGTCTAGTGAAATCCTTTCAATAGCTTTAACTTTTAAGCTACTGGGGTCTTGGTTGTGAGATTCATAGAAGTGGGCTGAGACCCCATGGTTAAGAACCCCTTTCTCTATATTCACTGTGTTAGTACTATTAAATTATTCTATGGACTTTTGTGTTTAGTTATATAGTTGGAATTTGGTATGGAGGGGGTATTTTAATATAGTTTTTTAAATATAAATATTATGGTTTTTAGAATTTTTAATCAATTAAATTTTAAAAACTGTATTATCTGGAATTGTATTGTTTATCAAACTTTCATCAGACTGATATTAATTCTAATTTTAATTTTAATATGAAATGTGGGATCTGATTATTACCATTGGTATATGTGTTTTATAAGTTTATCAGTTATCAGTGGATCGATAAGAATACATGAAATATAGTATTTATTATATTTATTCATGTTTTAGCTATACTGAGTGTTAATAACATTTTAGGTATAGGTCTATTTCACTTTTTAGGTTTTTTAATAATTGGTGCTGTAGAGTAGTGATGTTACAAACCTAAAATTTTGGGTTCGCGAACGGCGAACGCAAACTTCCACAAAAGTTTGCGAACCGGTGAACTGCCATAGACTTCAATAGGCAGGCGAATTTTAAAACCCACAGGGACTCTTTCTGGCCACAATAGTGATGGAAAAGTTGTTTCAAGGGGACTAACACCTGGACTGTGGCATGCCGGAGGGGGATCCATGGCAAAACTCCCATGGAAAATTACATAGTTGATGCAGAGTCTGGTTTTAATCCATAAAGGGCATAAATCACCTAACATTCCTAAATTGTTTGGAATAACGTGCTTTAAAACATCAGGTATGATGTTGTATCGATCAGGTAGTGTAAGGGTTACGCCCGCTTCACAGTGCCCAGTGTAGGTGATATACCTGCCCTGACCATGCTTTGCAGACCAGGTATCAGTGGTCAGATGGACCCTTGCCCCAACACTGTGTGCCAGACATGCCATTATAGCAGACTTATATGGCTTTGGCGTTGCTTTTTGGTAATTAGAAGGCTGCTAAATGCCACTGTGCACCACACGTGTTTTATGCCCCGCAGTGAAGGGGTTAATTAGGGAGCATGTAGGCAGCTTGTAGAGTTAATTTTAGCTTAAGTGTAGTGTAGTAGACAACCCAAAGTATTGATCTAGGACCATTTTGGTATATTTAATGCCACCATTTCACCGCCAAATGCGATCAAATTTAAAAAAAACTTAAATTTTTCGCAATTTTAGGTTTCTCACTGAAATTATTTACAAACATTTTGTGCAATTATGGCACAAATAGTTGTAAATGCTTCTCTGGGATCCCCTTTGTTCAGAAATAGCAGAAATATATGACTTTGGCATTGCTTTCTGGTAATTAGAAGGCCGCTAAATGCTGCTGCGCATCACACGTGTATTATGGCTAGCAGTGAAGGGGTTAATTAGGTAGTTTGTAGGGAGCTTGCAGGGTTAATTTTAGCTTTAGTGTAGAG
Source organism: Bombina bombina (assembly GCF_027579735.1). NCBI lineage: Eukaryota > Metazoa > Chordata > Amphibia > Anura > Bombinatoridae > Bombina > Bombina bombina. The sequence continues at coordinate 961,070,868 of NC_069502.1, forward strand.
ATCAGCCTCCCATCTGACACATCAGACCCCCTGATCCCTCCCAAACAGCTCTCTTCCCTCCCCCACCCCACAATTGTCCCTGCCATCTTAAGTACTGGCAGAAAGTCTGCCAGTACTAAAATAAAAGGTTTTAATTTTTTTTAGCATATTTACATATGCTGTGGTGTAGCATCCCCCCTTAGCCCCCAACCTCCCTGATCCCCCCCAAAAGAGCTCTCTAACCCTCCCAATCTGCCTTATTGGCAGCCATCTTGGGTACTGGCAGCTGTCTGCTATTATTTCACAGTCAAAAAAGTGTTTTTTTTTTTTAAATGTACACTACTGTTACACCAGATATGAGTGGTGGCACTGGGCAAGTGGGCACAGTATACGCTGTAAGCCTGACACACACGCTGGAAGGCAGGCAACTGCAATTAGATTACACAGGGAAAGAAAAAAAAAAAAAGCAGACTGATGTTCTAGCCCTAAAAAGGACTTTTTGGGGTGCTGTCCTTACAGCAGAGATCAGATGAGTCCTTCAGGACTGTAGTGGACACTGAATACACTAGCCTAGCTATCGATTTCCCTATTAAATCAGCAGCAGCTACACTGTCCCTCCTCTCACTAAGAATGCAGCTTCCAAATGAATCTAAAATGGATGCTGTCCAGGAGGTGGGAGGGTCTGGGAGGGAGGGTCTGCTGCTGATTGGCTGTAATGTGTCTTCTGACTGTGAGGTACAGGGTCAAAGTTTACTCAATGATGACGAATAGGGGCGGATCGAACTTCGCATATGTTCGCCGTCCGCGGCGAACATGCTATGTTCGTCGGGAACTATTCGCCGGCGAACTATTCGTGACATCACTACTGTAGAGTATATATTTTTCGAATTAGTATGATTATGCAATATGAGGCATTAAGTTTTACCATATCTGTTGTTAAATAGTAGTTAAATACAGGTTAGATTGTGCAGTCCATTGTATATGTTTTCCTAAACAGCTGTGCATGAATAACCAATCGGATCTGGTATACAATGTAACGATTTGCATAAGAAGACAGATTAGCCAGAGTGTGGGCAGCCTCTGACGAAGTAGGAAAACGTCCTACGAAACGTGTTAGGCCCCGCCCACCATATTCACGCCACGCCGCACACACCAGCTGTATGGGAGCCGGCTTATTCACCTAAAAGTTTGGTGCAGTATTGGTTTTGGCGTGTTTTATTTACTGAACTGTTTTATGTGACTTCTAATGTACATGGGAAACAGCGAACTTTGAATCATATCGTTTGGGGAAGAGGAAGTTCGGTGGTCATTAACAACTGATCCCATTGAGTATCTGATTGCTTTTGGTTTTACTGTGTCTGCACATACCTCACATGTTTGAGGGCTTGTAGTGTGAGTGTTTTATCGTCATTGAATAAAATTTCTGCTGTGTTCATAAAACTGCACTTAGAGGGGTTTGCGCCTTTTTCTTCTTTTTTATCTTTACACTTAACATTATACTATACAATCTCCCAGCTCCTATAGTTTTAATAGAAAGTTTTTTTTGTTTTTTTGTCTTTATTAACAAAGTTGATTGCAGAAATAATAAATATATAGGCGTTCTGTGGGAGTTTACTAGGTGTTCAATGGGAGTAACCTGTATTTTAATTGGGAAACATCACTGTGGGTTTCTAATAAGCCATTTCAGTATCATCTGCTTTCCAGTGGTGATATTTCCCAGTGTGACAAATCTAGTGAATGTACAGTGAAATGGAATATACAGATTATAGCATGATTTGAAGTGTTACTACACAGAAAACATTTTACATTTTTGCAGACGCACAGTTTTTTATTTTTTGTAATACGCTTTAAAGACATAACTGCCCCCCCCCCCGCCTACATTGCAGCTCAGTGGCCGGCTGACTTTTACTAAAGTTGCGAACCTCATTATATCCTATGGGAGACACATCGCCATTCGTCAGCACAACAAGGTTCAGCCCACTTTTTTTTAGAATATATCAACAGAAAAACAGACTGCAAGCTTGGTTAACACAAACCAGGAATTTCGCGTCTGCATGATGATGTCTTGAATATCAAGGCTCCTAGCTCATGCCTATCTTGTCACACCAATTTTTAAACACTACACCTTTTCAGAGAGTCAGCAGTGGCTTGTATGACACACATTAAGTCTTCACAGACACAACACACATCATTGGCAGATCTCTACGCTTGAGCACTTGTGCACGGGCTCTCACAGCATATGTGCGTATGCTGCTAAAAGAAACTTGCTAGAAGCATTTTTGCTAATGGAAATATATTTTAAAAATGCCTAAATTTAAAACTGAAATGCGCCCACGCACATTTCAGTTTTGACATTTCTATCCCTTTAATAAAGAAGATTAGCGAGACTTGACATCCCCTTTTTCATGGAATGCAAAAAGTCCCATTTTAAAATGTGGCCATTTGTGCTTTCTGGTTTAAGATTTAGCCGGTGCTAAACATAATTGTGTCGCACCAGCCTTGTTCCTTCAGGACTACAGTTATTGGCTCTAAGAAAAGGAGAGAGAGCTACACAACTAGACAGATTAGTGTGTTCAGTGCACTTTGCAGCAAGAAAGAAAGCAATGTACAGACCATGCTACTATGCTGCAAGATGGTAGTGAAGGCAATTTGCAGCAACTGAATAGCAAAGTGGAAAAAGGTAGCTGCTAAACACCGGCATTGTAAAACTTTTTTTTTTTTGCAAATTCAGTGTGAGTATAAATATATTAAAGAAAGAGAGAACAATACTATTCTACTTATCTACCTACCTTTTTATGGCAGAATACATATTGGGGCATTCAAATTAGATTGACATGCATATAATCCATGGAAACCGTGTAAGTACAAATTTAATTTAATATCTCAAATTTCCTCTAATTGTGTTGAACTGTGGCTATTTCTTCCTTCTCATGCAAAAAACAAACTATGAAGCTAGAACTTGTTTAAAACAGGGTGCCAAGATGCTACAAGGAAATCCTTTATGATTTTCATATAAACTAGAGGGAATAAAGTAATAGGGTAAAGTATACAGATACAAAGCCCCTTCATCTATACTCCTTGGGACCAGAAAAGGTTTGGATTTTGGCATTGTTTGCATTTTGGAATATTTGTATATTTGCTTTTGTAAAAACATAATTTATGTAAGAACTTACCTGATAAATTAATTTCTTTCATATTGGCAAGAGTACATGAGCTAGTGACATATGGGATATACAATCCTACCAGGAGGGGCAAAGTTTCCCAAACCTCAAAATGCCTATAAATACACCCCTCACCACACCCACAATTCATTTTAACAAATAGCCAAGAAGTGGGGTGATAAAGAAAGGAGTAGAAAGCATCAACAAAGGAAATTTGGAAATATTTGTGCTTTATACAAAAAATCATAACCGCCATAAAAAGGGTGGGCCTCATGGACTCTTGCCAATATGAAAGAAATGAATTTATCAGGTAAGTTCTTACATAAATTATGTTTTCTTTCATGTAATTGGCAAGAGTCCATGAGCTAGTGACATATGGGATATCAATACCCAAGATGTGGATCTCCACTCAAGAGTCACTAGAGAGGGAGGGAATAAAATAAAAACAGCCATATACCGCTGAAAAAAATTAGTCCACAACCCAAAAAAATAAGTTTATTTTCATTTGAAAGAAAAAAACTTAAATCAAAAGCAGAAGAATCAAACTGAAACAGCTGCCTGAAGAGCTTTTCTACCAAAAACTACTTCCGATGAAGCAAATACATCAAAACGGTAGAATTTAGTAAATGTATGCAAAGAGGACCAAGTCGCTGCTTTGCAAATCTGATCAACTTTAGCTTCATTCTTAAAAGCCCATGAAGTGGAGACTGATCTAGTAGAATGAGCTGTAATTCTCTGAGGCGGGGCTTGACCCGACTCCAAATAAGCTTGATGAATCAAAAGCTTTAACCAAGAGGCCAAGGAAATAGCAGGGGCCTTCTGACCTTTCCTAGGACCAGAAAATATAACAAATAGACTAGAAGTCTTCCTGAAATCTTTGGTAGCTTCAACATAATATTTCAAAGCTCTCACCACATCCAAAGAATGTAAGGATCTTTCCAAAAGATTCTTAGGATTAGGACACAAGGAAGGGACAACAATTTCTCTACTCATTTTGTTAGAATTCACAACCTTAGGTAAAAATTCAAATGAAGTCCGCAAAACCGCCTTATCCTGATGAAAAATCAGAAAAGGAGATTCACAAGAAAGAGCAGATAGCTCAGAAACTCTTCTAGCAGAAGAGATGGCCAAAAGTAACAACACTTTCCAAGAAAGTAGTTTAATGTCCAAAGAATGCATAGGCTCAAATGGAGGAGCCTGTAAAGCCTTCAGAACCAAATTAAGACTCCAAGGAGGAGAAATTGATTTAATGACAGGCTTAATACGAACTAAAGCCTTTACAAAACAGTGTATATCAGGAAGTATAGCAATCTTTCTATGAAATAAAACAGAAAGAGCGGAGATTTGTCCTTTCAAGGAACTTGCAGACAAACCCTTATCCAAACCATCCTGAAGAAACTGTAAAATTCTAGGAATTCTAAAAGAATGCCAAGAAAATTTATGAGAAGAACACCATGAAATGTAAGTCTTCCAAACTCTATAATAAATCTTTCTAGAAACAGATTTACGAGCTTGTAACATAGTATTAATCACTGAGTCAGAGAAACCTCTATGACTTAGTACTAAGCGTTTAATTTCCATACCTTAAAATTTAATGATTTGAGATCCTGATGGAAAAACGGACCTTGAGATAGTAGGTCTGGCCGTAATGGAAGTGGCCAAGGCGGGCAACTGGACATCCGAACCAGATCCGCATACCAAAACCTGTGTGGTCATGCTGGCCCCACCAGCAACACAAATGATTGTCCCATGATGATTTTGGAAATCACTCTTGGAAGGAGAACTAGAGGCGGGAAGATGTAAGCAGGATGATAACACCAAGGAAGTGTCAGCGCATACACTGCTTCCGCTTGAACATCCCTGGACCTGGATAGGTATCTGGGAAGTTTCTTGTTTAGATGAGAGGCCATGAGATCTATCTCTGGAAGACCCCACATCTGAACAATCTTAGAAAACACATCTGGATGGAGAGACCACTCCCCTGTATGTAAAGTCTGGCGGCTGAGATAATACGCTTCCCAATTGTCTAACCCTGGGATATGCACTGCAGAGATTAGACAGGAGCTGGATTCCGCCCAAACAAGTATTCAAGATACTTCTTTCATAGCTTGGGGACTGTGAGTCCCACCCTGATGATTGACATATGCCACTGTTGTGATATTGTCTGTCTGAAAACAAATGAAAGGTTCTCTCTTTAACAGAGGCCAAAACTGAAGAGCTCTGAGAATTGCACAGAGTTCTAAAATATTTATTGGTAATCTTGTCTCTTGAGATTTCCAAACCCATTGTGCTGTCAGAGATCCCCAAACAGCTCCCCAACCTGAAAGATTTGCATCTGTTGTGATCACAGTCCAGGTTGGCCGAACAAAAGAAGCCCCTTGAACTAAACGATGGTGATCTATCCACCATGTCAGAGAGTGTCGTACATTGGGATTTAAGGATATTAATTGTGATATCTTTGTATAATCCCTGCACCATTGATTCAGCATACAAAGCTGAAGAGGTCTCATGTGAAAACGAGCAAAGGGGATCGCGTCCGATGCTGCAGTCATGAGACCTAAAACTTCCATGCACATAGCCACTGAAGGGAATGACTGAGACTGAAGGTGCCGGCAGGCTGCAACCAATTTTAATCTTCTCTTTTCTGTTAGAGACAGAGTCATGGACACTGAATCTATCTGGAAGCCTAAAAAGGTGACCCTTGTCTGAGGAATCAAGAAACTCTTTGGTAAATTGATCCTCCAACCATGTTTCCGAAGAAACAACACTAGCTGATTCATGTGAGATTCTGCAGAACGTACCAAGCTAGTACCAAGATATCGTCCAAATAAGGAAACACCACAATACCCTGTTCTCTGATTACAGAGAGTAGGGCACCCAGCCTTTGAAAAGATTCTTGGAGCTGTTGCTAGGCCAAATGGAAGAGCAACAAATTGGTAATGCTTGTCTAGAAAAGAGAATCTCAGAAACTGATAATGTTCTGGATGAATCGGAATATGAAGATATGCATCCTGCAAGTCTATTGTGGACATATAATGTCCTTGCTGAACAAAAGGCAGAATAGTCCTTATAGTCACCATCTTGAAAGTTGGTTCTCTTACATAACGATTCAAAATTTTCAGATCCAGAACTGGTCTGAATACATTTTCCTTCTTTGGGACAATGAATAGATTTGAATAAAACCCCAAACCTTGTTCCAGAAGAGGAACTGGCATGATTACCCCTGAAGACTCCAGGTCTGAAACACACTTCAGGAAAGCCTGAGCTTTTACTGGATTTACTGGGATACGTGAGATAAAAAATCTTCTCACAGGAGGTCTTACTCTGAATCCTTTTCGATACCCTTGAGAGACAATGCTCTGAATCCATTGATTTTGAACAGATTTTATCCAAATATCCTATTAGCAAGAGTAAAATAGCCCCATCAACTTTGGTGATCTTTTCCCAAAACTCTATAGATTTTTCTGGTAAAGGATACAATTTTTTTAAACCTTGAAGAAGGAATAAAAGAAGGCTTATTCCATTCCTTAGAAATCATATCAGAAATAGCCTCAGGAATAGGAAAAACCCCTGGAGAAACTACAGGAGTTTTAAAAACAGCATTTAAACGTTTATTAGACTGAACGTCAAGAGGACTGGTTACCTCAATATCCAAAGTAATTAACACTTCTTTTAATAAAGAACGCATATACTCAATTTTAAATAAATAAGTAGATTTGTCAGTGTCAATGTCTGAGGAAGGATCTTCTGAATCAGATAGATCATCATCAGAAGAGGATAAATTATTATGTTGTTGGTCATTTGAAATTTCATCAACTAAATGAGAAGTTTTAAAAGACCTTTTACGTTTATTTGAAGGTGGAAATGCAGACAAAGCCTTCAAAATAGAATCAGAAACAAATTCTTTAAAATTTACAGGTATATCATGCACATTAGAAGTTGAAGGAACTGCAACTGGCAATGTACTATTACTAAAGGATACACTATCTGCATGTAAAAGTTTATCATGACAACTATTACAAATGACATTCGGCGAGATAATTTCTACAATTTTACAACAAATGCACTTAGCTTTGGTAGAACAGATGTCAGGCAGCAATGTTCCAGTAGAAACTTCTGAGGCAGGATCAGGTTGAGACATCTTGCAAAATGTAAGATAAAAACAACATATAAAGCAAAATGATCTATTTCCTTATATGACAGTTTCAGGAATGGGAAAAAATGCAAATAGCATAGCCCTCTGATAGAGAAAAAAGCAAGAGGCAAACATCAATGGGGTATTGAAATAATGAAAAAAATAACCGGAAATGACACACTCGTGTCACTAATGACGCAACCGTGTGAAAAGTCTCGGCGTCAAGTATGTTGCCGGAAATGACGAACTTACGTCATAGACGTACTTTTTCGCGCCAAAATTTTTTTCGCGCCAAGAATAACGCAATAAAGTTTAGCATTTGGCGCACCCGCGGGCCTAATATCACCCGCAATTTGTAAGAAGTAGTCAATTGAAAAAAAGACTAAACCCCAGGTAAGAAATAAATTTCATTTTTAAAAGATGTTTATATTCCCCAAATATGAAACTGACAGTCTGCTGAAGGAAATACATGAACCTGACTCATGGCAAATATAAGTACAATACATATATTTAGAACTTTATATAAATGCATAAAGTGCCAAAACATAGCTGAGGTGTCTTAAGAAATAAAAAACATACTTATCAAAAGACACCCATCCACATATTGCAGATAGCCAAACCAGTACTAAAACATTTATTAGTAGAGGTAATGGTAAATTGAGAGTATATCGTCGATCTGAAAAGGGAGGTAGGAGATGAATCTCTACGACCAATAACAGAGAACCTATGAAAAAGACCCCCGTTAGGGAAATCATCGTATTCAATAAGTGATACTCCCTTCACGTCCCTCTGACATTCTCTGTTCTCTGAGAGGAATCGGGCTTCAACAATGCTGAGAAGCGCATATCAACGTAGAAATCTTAGCACAAACTTACTTCACCACCTCCATAGGAGGCAAAGTTTGTAAAACTGAATTGTGGGTGTGGTGAGGGGTGTATTTATAGGCATTTTGAGGTTTGGGAAACTTTGCCCCTCCTGGTAGGATTGTATATCCCATATGTCACTAGCTCATGGACTCTTGCCAATTACATGAAAGAAATGGGATATTTTGGAGATGGGATGGGACTAAACCCAATCAATATTTTGCGTAATTTAAGCAATATTTACATGTCATTATACAGCTTATACTTGCAACCTAAAGGTAGTTTTATCACATTTTTAATACTATTATATACATAGTACTATCAGAAAGATAGTATATTACTGTAATCAGAAAGGTATTAGTTGTAATTTTAAATAATATATACTATCGTTTTCATGTAAGAACACAAAAACCAAAGCAAAGATGCAGGTAGAGAAGATTGTGACTTACTGGCAGGCAAAAATTGTAATTTTTAATAATGTTATTTAAAAAAAATATGAATAAAAAAGCCTGGATTTTAGAATAATTCTGGATTTGGGTATTTGTACCTGTATTAAGATATGTAGGCGTTCCTATTTGTTCACAATTGATTCAAGAGGGTAGAAGTGTTATAGCTGTTATATCCAGCTAAAATTAGCCTGAAAACTAAGGAGGGATTCAGGATATTTGATAATGCCCAGGAAGTTGAGGAATTATTGAAGGAAGAAAGAAGTATGTAGTAATATTAATTATGTTAATGATTGTGAATATCTGGAAAGAGGGTAATTTGGATGATAAAAAAAAAACAGAACAAAGAGAAAAGGGAGGGAAGGGGAAGAAAGAAGGGGGAGAAAAAAAAGTACATCTGTCCGGATCTTTTATGTCCTATGAGTTATGATTTGTAGGTTAGGTTCCTGGAATGTTGGGGGGAACACCTCTCCGGTCAAAAGTAAAGCCATTCTACAGCATTTTAATAGATTAAAAATTGATATTGGATTGATCCAGGAAACTCATTTGAAAGAAGAAGAAAGTAAAAAATGTAAATGGGGATGGGTGGGGGAAGTAATTTACACCCCTTGTTCTCAAAGTAAAAAAGGAGTAGCTTTTTTGTTTAGGAAATCACTCCAGTATAGAATTAAGAAAAATATTTTAGATGATTGGGGTAAATTTATTATTTTAGAAATTGACAAAAAACAACAATATTTAATTTTGTGGCCCTATTGATAGGAATACGGATTTTTGGAAATCCCTTCAGAATATATTGGCTGAATATCCTTCTCGTAAAAAATATTATTGGGGAAATTTTAATAGGGTTAATTTGCCATTGTTAGATAGACAAAAACATAATAAGATGGGCTCATATTGGCCATTCTGAGAATCCAAAAGGCTGAAGTCTTTAATCTATAATCTGGAGTTGACGAGATATCTGGAGACATCTCAACCCAGATTTAAAAGAGTATATTTATCTAAATCACATAACTCCTTTTCCAGAATAGATATGTATTTAGTTGGTAATTCATTAATATCGGCGGTAAATTCAGTGACTATTTCCCCATTCACAATTTCCGATCACGCACCTATTTTATTAAAATTACAAATAAATGAAAAATGTCCTTCTTTTAATATTTTTTTTAATTCCTAAATATTTATTTAATAACATTAAAGATTGTAATTTCTTAAATTAAAGATAAACAGAATACTTTCAATTAAACAATGGTTCTGTTCAGGATCCTAAAATTTTGTGGGAGGCTTTCAAAGTAGTAAGCAGGGGAGAAATTTTGGCCTATGGAATAAGAGAAAATAAAAAATATAATAAGCGTAGGATTCAGCTCACAAATCAGTTAACAACAAACAAGTATAAACAATATATTTAAAACACATTGCATGTTAGGTGGGAAAGCTATTTAATGGCCAAAACTCAAAGATATGTTTTTATAGAAGGAAGAAAAGGCGGAGATTAAAAGATACGGGAATTTTATAAGATGTGGGAATAAGGCTAAATTTGTAAACTCTTCCAAACAATTTAAATATATCACGTCATTAAAAATTCAGAACTGTCAGGTTTTCAAGTCAGAGGAGATTTTCAAGGCATTTAATCAGTATTATGAAAAATGATACTCTCCTATTCATGTTGATGAAGAAAACAAAGAAAGCTTTTGAAAGGAAACTAAAAATACCTAGAATAACAGCAGATCAAGATTTGATGATTAATCATCCAATTCAAATAGAAATATCAATTAAGATATTGAGGCCTACTTATCAAGCCGTCAACTTTCTTGCATTCGATGGCACCAATACGCTCGCCTGACATCGCCTAACATCGCGGTCACGGACCTGAAAACGCTCTCCATATTTATATAAAAAGCTGTCAAAAAGCCACGCACCAAGTACGGGGCGATGAGTAGCAGACTTTTGTTAACTAACAGTTATGGATCTCTGCTATTAAGCTTTTTCCCAGCTTTATTTATATACTGTCACTAAACACCGCCATTATACTAAAATGTTTAACCCCTATCCCGCCGTTCCCGGACCCCACCGCAACTAAATAAAGTTATTAACCTCTATCCTGCTGCTACCGGACCCCATCGCAACTCTAATAAACTTATTAACCCCTATCCCGCCACTCCCCGACACTGCCGCAACTAACTAAATGTATTAACCCCTATCCCTCCGCTCCCAGAGCCCACCGTAGCTAAATAAAGTTATTAACCCCTAAACTCCTGGCCTCCCACATCACTGCCACTTACTAAACCTATTAACCCCTAAACCGCCAGCCCCCCACATCGCCATAAACTAAATTAACCTATTAACCCCTAAACCTAACAACCCACTAAATTTATATTAAATATTAACTCATCCCTATCTTATAATAAATTAAAACTTACCTTTAGATTTAAATTAAACTATATTAAACTAATAATTAACCTACCCTAAATGTTATACTAAAATTACATTAAACTATATTAAACTATTAATTAATCTACCCTAACTGTTATACTAAAATTACATTAAACTACAAATTAAATTAAATATATTATATAGTTAAAAACCTAACCCTAGTCAAATAATTTAAATCTAATATTAAAAATTACAAAGTTACAAAAAACTAACAACTAAGTCACACAAAAAACTAACTAAGTTACACAAAAAACTAATAACTAAGTTACACAAAATAACAAACACTAAGTTACAACCCCCCCCCCCACTAAATTACACAAAATAAAAAATAAATTATCAAATATTTAAACTAATTACACCTAATCTAAGAGCCCTATGAAAATAAAAAGCCCCCCCCCAAAATAACCCCCCCCCTCAGCCTACAATAAACTACCAATGGCCCTTAAAAGGGCCTTTTGCGGGGCATTGCCCCAAAGAAATCAGCTCTTTTACCTGTAAATAAAAATACAAATACCCCCCAACAGTAAAACTCACCACCCACACAACCAACCCCCCAAATAAAAACATAATCTAAAAAACCTAAGCTCCCCATTGCCCTGAAAAGGGCATTTGGATGGGCATTGCCCTTAAAAGGGCATTTAACTCTTTTTCCGTGCCCAAACCCTAATCTAAAATTAAAACCCACCTAATAAACCCTTAAAAAACCTAACACTAATCCGCAAAGATCCACTTACAGTTTCTGAAGACCCGACATCCATCCTCAACGAAGCGGCAGAAGTCCTCATCAAAGCGGCAGAAGTCCTCATCGAAGCCGGCAGAAGTCTTCATCCAACCAGGCAGAAGTCTTCATACAATCTGGCAGAAGTCTTCATCCAGACGGTGTCTTCTATCTTCATCCATCCGGCGCGGAGCGGCTTCATCTTCAAGACATCCGGCGTGGAGCATCCTCTTCTTTCGCCGTCTTTTTTACAATGAGGTTTCACTTTAAATGACATCATCCAAGATGGCGTCCCTTATATTCCGATTGGCTGATAGAATTCTAACCCCTAATAACTTTATTTAGTTGAGATAGGGGTTAATAGCTTTATTTAGTGGCGGTGGGGCATCAGATTAGGGTTTAATAAGTATAATGTAGGTGGCGGGGATGTCGGGGCATCAGATTAGGGGTTAATAAGTATAATGTAGGTGGCGGCGATGTTGGGGCGTCAGATTAGGGGTTAATAAGTATAATGTAGGTGGCGGCGATGTCGGGGCGGCAGATAAGGGGTGTTTAGACTCGGGGTACATGTTAGGGTGTTAGGTGTAAACATAACTTTTATTCTCCCATAGGAATCAATGGTATATCGGGCAGCAGCGAACATAAGCTTTCTCTGCTTTCAGACTCCCATTGATTCTTATAGCATCCGCGGCCTCCAGGGCGGCGGATTGAAAAGCAGGTACGCTGGGCCAGAATAGTGGCGAGCGTACCTGGTAGATATTTGTTAACTAGCAAAAGTAGTCAGATAGTGCCAAATTTGCATTTGGAACATCTGTAATGACGTAAGCATCGATCTGTGTTGGACTGAGACCAGCAGATTGTATGTTATGTCACTGATATCAACTTTTGCTGGTCTGTAGACTTTGATAAATAAGGGGAATCAGGCTCGCCACAATTACGCTGCGGACGGCTTGATAAATAGGCCTCTTTACCTCTTACTAAAGCCTCAGGTCCTGATGGGCTCCCTGCAGAATTTTATAAAATTCTTGAAGATAAAATCAGCCCGCTACTATTAAATATATATGATTATAACTTTCTTAAAGGGAAGAACCCACCTTTATATTTTAAAGAGTCTAGAATTGTTTTGATATATGAAACCGGTAAAAATGTGCGAAGAAGTCGAATCATATCGCCCCATTTCATTATTAAATACAGATTACAACGTTTTAACACAATTTTTTTGCAAATAGACTACAAAAAATCATGGCACCTCTCATAGATCTGGATCAAACCGGTTTTATGAAAGAGAGCACTCTGATCTCAAATATCAGAAAGCTTGAGCTTATTATTGATCATTTTTTTTTCTTTAAGGAAGAAAAGGGAGATATATGATAAAGATGTAGCAGTAATTACATTAGATACTCATAAGGCATTTTATTCTTTATCATGGGATCATTTATTCCCGTTCCTTTTTAAATATGGACTTACTGGTAACTTTTTGAATATTATACAAATATTATATAATTCCCAGACAGCGGTACTATGTGTAAATTAATTGTATTCACCTCACATTTTGTTAAGTAGGGTCTAGCCGTTTATCTTAGGGATAATATTACTGGAATAAAATGGAAAAAAATCTTTTTTAAGTTGGTCTTATATGCAGAGGATATGTGAGTGTTTACAGAAGACCTCTCCACTAATCTACTGATCGTTCTGAAGGCTTTAGAAGTGCTTAAATCCATTTTGGGTTTTTCAATAAACAAATATAAAACTGAAATAATTTGGTTAGTTACGTTTAATGTTCCCCAACGACTCCTTCTCAAGAAGCCCAAGAGGCAATGAAGTATCTTGGTTTAAAGTTTTCTAAAAATCAGAAGTGGTATACTTTGAACATCTCTCCTTTAATACAGTCTTTACAAAAAGATCTAGAAAATTGTACGGATTTTGCTTTATTGCTAGCGGGAAGAATACATTTATTTAAAATGGTTTGTTTTCCGAAATGTATTTATGTCTTTCAGGCTTTACCTATTTTTTTACTTAAGAAGGATATTGTTCAAATTAACTTATATATCTCGCTTTATTTAGCATAAAAAGAGACCAAGAATTGCTATCCATAGATTTACTGCTAATAAAAAATGTTTTTGGAAGGGCACTTCTGAATGTAGAAAAATATAATATTGATGTGCTTTTTGATTGGTTTATGGATATTGGACATTTTACACTATCAGATTATGAGAAAGCCTTGGTGTATCCTTGAAAGCCTTACCTCATATACCACTCAAAAATCTTTCCAAATTCATAAGAAATAATTGTATATTCAGAGAAACCTTTAAAGCATGGTACAGATTTTCTTCATTACTAGGTTTTAATTTAAAGGGACATTAAACCCAACATTTTTCTTTCATGAGTCAGACAGAGAATACAATTTTAAACAACATCCCAATTTACTTCTATTATCTAATTTGCTTCATTCTTTAGATATCTTTTGTTAAAGAAATAGCAATGCACATTGGTGAGGCAATAACATGAGGCAAATATGTGCAGCCACCAATCAGTAGCTACTGAGCATATCTAGATATGCTTTTCAGGAAAGAATATCAAGAGAATGAAGCAAATTAGATTATATAAGTAAATTAGAAAGTTGTTTAAAATGGTATTCTCTATCTGAATCATGAAAAAAAAAATTGGGGTTTAATGTCCCTTTAAGAGCTTCACCTTATTTAACTATTAAAGGAAACCCCAATCTTATTGCCGATAATGATTCCTTAAGGTTTGATAAATGGAGCCAGTATGGGGTTCACTTTATCTTCTATCTATATATCTATATATAGATAGAAACAGGAAATTAAGTCATTTAAGATGTGTAAAGCTGAATTTGGTATTTTTTTGTGCTGGCGCAATCGTTTTTTTGGGAGCCATTCTGAGTTCACTGATATTACAAGTGGAGCAAAATCACGATTGCACAAAAATAAGGGCTCAAAGATATGAGATCTCAGGTGTTAGAAAGAAAAAGGCAGGCAAATGGCTTTAACATTGAGACACATACAGTTCATATACATAGCTAAAGATGTATTTTTATGTACATATATATGTTGATATATGTGTACATATATATTAATGTATTTATATGTGTATATATGTATTTACAGTCATATATACACATATAAAAACATTAATATATATGTACACATTTACAAACATGATAAAACATATTTATGCAATATTCATATTTAATAAAGATTTTAACTATGGGGCATATTTATCAAGGTCTGGCGGACCTGATCCGACAGTGCGGATCAGGTCCGCCAGACCTCGCTGAATACGGCGAGCAATACGCTCGCTGTATTCAGCATTGCATCAGCAGCTCACAAGAGCTGCTGGTGCAACGCCGCCCCCTGCTGACTCACGGCCAATCGGCCGATCGTACTCAATCGGGTTGTATTGTGGCGATGTGTGTCCGCCTGCTCAGAGCAGGCGGACAGGTCATGGAGCAGCGGTCTTTGTGACCGCTGCTTCATAACTGCTGTTTCTGGTGAGCCTGCAGGCTCGCCAGAAACACGGGGCATCAAGCTCCATACGGATGATAAATATTGCCCTATGAATTTACTGTAAATATTTCACATTTGCTAATGCGAATATGCTATGATGTTTGCACGATGGGTGTTTGTTTTTTCAACAATTTTTTTCCCATTAACTTCTATGAGGAATACAAAAAGGTGATGAAAGAAAAGTATTGGCTTATGATTTGACTGACAGGAGCTGCATCCACATTTATCATTGCACAAGCATTTCTGGTGAAATGCTTGTGCAATTCCGCCCCCTGCTCACTGGTGGCCAATCAGCTGCTAGCAGGGGCTGTCAATCCTCCTGATCGGATCAGATTGGGATGATTTCAATCTCGGGTGTTAGTTTTTTCCCACTTTTTTTTCTCCATTGATCATTATAGGGGAATACATGCATGCACAAGCAAAAACTTAAGTTAGGTTTTTTTGCACTATTTGGTTTAAAGCTAGCACAAAATAAGTTTTTTGGAGCTTGTAATACGAACACAACTCGAAAAGCGCAAAAATGAAAATCCTAACAAAGTTTTTGCTTATGCAAAAAAATTAAAAATACAGCTCCACTTGTAATCTAGCCCTATGTTAACACATTTCTTAAAGAGGATAACATTGGCTGGTTGGGAAGAAACAGGAAATAAAGTCCTTTAAGACGTGCAAAGCTGAATTTAGTATTCACAATCAGTTACTGTTTTCTTATTTTCAACTTAAACATTATGTTAACAAATTACTTAAAGAGGATAATATTGACGGGTTGGGAAGACATTTTAATATAGTATCTTTATTGTTTAATGAAGGCAAACTTTCTATTTCCAGTATTTATAGGGCTCTACTAAATTTGCAAGATATTAGTCATTTGAAATATTTCTATATTATATGGGGTAGGGTTGGAATACTCCATGGTTCCTTAAATACAATGGCCCCTATTTATTAAAGGTCTTGCGGACCTGATCCGACACTGCGGATCAGGTCCGCAAGACCTCGCTGAATGCGGAGAGCAGTACTCGATCGGGTTGATTTTTGGCAATTCTGAGCAGGCGGACAGGGTTATGGAGCGGCGGTCTTTTGACCGCGGCTCCATAACTTGTGTTTCTGGCGAGTCTACGGGCCCACCAGCTCCCTACGGAGCTTGTTAAATGGGTCCCAATGGCTGAATTGATCAATAAAACAAATAAAGCTATAATTTTGGAAAACTATAGAGAACAACATTTGAATTTAGTATATATTACTTTACTTTGCTCTTATTTTTGTACTGATATGCTCAAAAATAGCTGTATGAAATGTAAATTCTTGTCCGCTGAGATTGTTTTTGGAAATGCCCATTGCTACAGAGATTTTGGGGTAAAATCAGTTTTGGGGCTTCCAAAATCAAGAAAACATACGTTTAAATTAACATTTCTCATGTGTTCTTTTTGACCAAACATGATGCATTTGGTAGTTAACATATTTTTTTGAATACAGTCATTCTCCTTGTGAGCAAAATGATCCTAAAATATTGGGCGTCTTCTAAAGAACCTATATTCTCTGAATTAAAAGTATGATCTGGCATCAGATGTTAATTGAACAAGTGGATGTTGAATTGTGAGATGAAACTAAAATTAAAATATTTTTTACGAAATGGGAGAGTTTTGTAACATCTTTGGGCCTTGAGCTTCAGAAACATATCATTTTTCCATATAGATCTACTAATTTTATTTTGGAGGCCAATTTAGGAGTAGAGTGGCTGTATGATTGGTCCAGATGGGGGAACCAATAGAGAGAAATGACTTGATCTAAATTGAGATCTCTTTTTTTGTTCTTTTCTCCCACAAATAGGATAGGAACTTAGACTGATTTATATATTTTTCTTTATCTTTTTTTGGAATAGAATAATTATATTATTTTGTGTAATTATTTTTATTTGTATTCCTCAAAAAGGATTGGATGTATAGAAAAATGAAAGAAAAGTATTAGCTTATGATTTGACTGACAGGAGCTGCATCCATATTTATCATTGCACAAGCATTTCTAGTGAAATGCTTGTGCAGTGCTGCCTCCTGCTCACTGGTGGACAATCAGTCTCTTGCAAGGGCTGTCAATCATCCTGATGGAGATGATTTCAATCTGCCACCTAAAAGGTAGCGGATATGTTAAGGCGCAGTGGTCTTACAACCACTGCTTCTTAACTTTTGTTTAAGGTGAGCCTGAAAAGATGGGCCTCAGAAGCAGCATCCGCTGCTTGATAAATGGATCCCAAAGTATCTTACATCTAATAATCTTGTGATTTTCCAGTGTCTTTGCAATCAAGGTCCCTCATTTATTTATGAAGCCACATAGGCAGTTATGCTGCAGGCTTGCTCGTGTGAGACTGCAACCAACATTAAGAGGGGCAGTCTACACCAACATTTTCATTGTTTAAAAAGATAGATAATCCCTTTATTACCCATTCCCCAGTTTTGCACAACGAACACTGTTATAATAATTTACTTTTTACCTCTGTGATTACATTGTATCTAAGCCTCTGCAGACTGCCCCTAATCTCAGTTCTTTTAACAGACATGAATTTTAGCCAATCAGTGCTAAGGGGCTTAAACATTAGCATATGAGCCTACCTAGGTTTAGCTTTCAACAACTAATACCAAGAGAACAAAGCAAATTTCATGATAAAAGTAAATTGGAAAGTTGTTTAAAATTGCGTGCCCTATCCGACTTGACTATCCCTTTAAGTATTGACAGGGTTTTTTTTTTTAAAAAAAGCTGCCACCAGTAAACTTTGACAATGTGCATGTGTGCAACAGACATGCTTACATCTGCATTGGCATCTGACAGAGACACTGAGGCATATTTAAGAAATGTCTTGCGGACCTGATCCGACAGTGTGGATCAGGTCCGCAAGACATCGCTGAATGCGGAGAGCAATACGCTCTCTGCATTTAACATTGCACCAGCAGCTCACAAGAGCTGCTGGTGAAACGCCGCCCTCTGCAGACTCACAGCCAATGGGCCGCCAGCAGGGGGTGTCAATCAACCCGATCGTACTCGATCGGGTTGAATTGTTGCGATTCCTGTCTGCCTGCTCAGAGCAGGCGGACACGGTTATGGAGCAGCTGTCTTTGTGACCGCTGCTTTATAACTGCTGTTTCTGGCGAGTCTGAAGACTCGCCAGAAACACGGGCCGTCAAGCTCCTTTCGGAGCTTGATAGATAGGCCCCACTGTTTGAATGGTCATTGTCAAATCTATGTGAGAGAGATGCATGTGTTTCTATTTCACATCAAGGAGTTTGACGGTCAGAGGACCCCTGGTCCCAAGCCATGTTTCTGACAACTCAATACACAACTGAGTGAACCATACTTTGCCATGAAAATTGCTGGAAAATTTGCCTCCCCATGAATTACAAGAATACTGAGTCTTATTGTTTCACTTTTGCCTTTAATCCTTGTGCTGTGAAGCAGAAATGCCTGACCATATTATTTGTGATCATAGAGTATAACCTGTGTAATATAATTGGATTTTTAAATTGGCATGCTGCTGCTTTGGACTGTGGTGCTATATATAATTACAGAATGAATTTAGCTCAATACGTCATTATTAGTATTAAAAAATATCCCCATAACAAGAAACCTTCTCATGTTTTGTCAGACATTTACAAATGTTCCCCTGCTATTTTCATAATTTAAATCTTATTTTATTTTTGTAAATGAAACATTTATGTGTCCGTCTGAATCCTTTACCCATACTGAACGTTCAAAAAGCGTCTTTACAGACAAATCATGAAAGTTCTAAATCTAAAGTGCAATGCTTAGAAACTGTGGCCACGGAGCTCCATGCCTGTGTTCAAATCATCCAATATATAACATGACAAAAAAATAACAATACTAGAGCAGGACAGTAAAGTAAAAATTAAACTTTTATTATTCAGATGGTATATACAATTTTAACACTTTAATGACATGAACATACCCTGTACGTCATGTGTCCTTAAGGGTTTTTTAGCCGTGTAATAGTGCGTTTCTCGCTGAAAGCAGCAATTTGCTCTATAACTACATGCTTCACTACAGGAGCCACTCAGGCTATAGTGCGGTTTCGATATAGCTGGTGTTAAGGGGTTAAACAACTTACTGTGGCCTAGATTTAGAGTTTTGTCGGTAAAAACCTGCGGTGCTAACGAGCCTTTTTTTTCCAGCTAGTGCACAATATCCCAATAGGATACAATGGGGTTGAGCTGGCTGAAAAAAAACCTAACACCTGCAAAAAAGCAGCATTCAGCTCCTAACGCAGCCCCATTGTTTCCTATGGGGAAACACTCTCTAAGTCTACACCTAACACCCTAACATGAACCCTGAGTCTAAACACCCCTAAACTTACACTTATTAACCCCTAATCTGCCGCCCCCGCTATCGCTGACACCTGCATAATGTTATTAACCCCTAATCTGCCGACCGGACATCGCCGCCACCTACATTATCCCTATGAACCCCTAATCTGCTGCCCCTAACATCGCCGACACCTACATTATATTTATTACCCCCTAATCTGCCCCCCCCCAACATCGCCGCCACCTACCTACACTTATTAACCCCTAATCTGCCGTCCCGACATCGCCGCCACTATAATAAATGTAATAACCCCTAAACCACAGCACTCCCGCCTCGCAAACAATATAATAATTTTTATTGACCCCTAATCTGCCCTCCCTAACATCGCCAACACCTACCTACAATTATTAACCCCTAATCTCCCGCCCCCAACGTCGCCGCTACTATAATAAAGTTATTAACCCCTAAACCAAAGTCTAACCCTAACACCCCCCTAAGTTAAATATAATTTAAATAAAACAAACTAAAATTACTATCATTAAATAAATTATTCCTATTGAAAACTAAATACTTACCTATAAAATAAACCCTAATATAGATACAATATAACTAATAGTTACATTGTAGCTATTTTAGGATTTATATTTATTTGTAACTTAGGTTAGGATTTATTTTACAGGTCATTTTGTAATTATTTTAACTAGGTAGCTATTAAATAGTTATTAACTATTTAATAGCTATTGTACCTAGTTAAAATAAATACAAAGTTGCCTGTAAAATAAATATAAATCCTAAAAAAGCTACAATGTAACTATTAGTTATATTGTAGCTATATTAGGGTTTATTTTATAGGTAAGTATTTAGTTTTAAATAGGAATAATTTATTTAATGATAGTAAATTTAGTTTGTTTTATTTAAATTATATTTAACTTAGGGGGGTGTTAGGGTTAGGGTTAGACTTAGGTGTAGGGGTTAATAACTTTATTATAGTAGCGGCGACTTTGGGGGCGGGAGATTAGGGGTTAATAATTGTAGGTAGGTGGCGGCGATGTTAGGGAGGGCAGATTAGGGGTTAATAAAATTTATTATAGTGTTTGCGAGGCGGGAGTGCAGTGGTTTAGGGGTTAATTCATTTATTATAGTGGCGGCAATGTCCGGTCGGCAGATTAGGGGTTAATAAGTGTAGGTAGGTGGCGGTGACGTTGGGGGGGCAGATTAGGGGTTAATAAATATAATATAGGTGATGTTAGGGACAGCAGATTAGGGGTTCATAGGGATAATGTAGGTGGTGGCGATGTCTGGTCGGCAGATGAGGGGTGAAATAATTTTATTATAGTGTTTGCTATGTGGGGGGCCTCAGTTTAGGGGTTAATAGGTAGTTTATGGGTGTTAGTGTACTTTATAGCACAGTAGTTAAGAGCTTTATGTTCCGGCGTTAGCCCATAAAACTTTTAACTACTGACTTTTTTAGGCGGCAGGAGTCTTGGCGGTAGAGGCTGTACCGCTCACTTCTTTCAAGACTCGTAATACCAGCATTAGGCAAATCCCATTAAAAAGATAGGATATGCAATTGACGTAAGGGGATCTGCGGTAGCCTCGAGTCGCGGAAAGAAAGTGAGCGGTAGACCCTTTCCTGCCTGACTCTAAATACCAGTGGGCATTAAAAAGCAGCGTTAGGACCCCTTAACACTGCTTTTTAAGGCTAACGCAGAACTCTAAAACTAGGCGTAAGTTTCTGCTATTATCAAATTTGCTTCATTCAAGTTGGACTCAGGAGCAACAATGCACTACTGGGAGCTAGCTGTTCATTGATGGCTGCTCACATATGCCTCACGTCATTGGCTCACCAGATGTATTCAGCTCTCTCCCTGTAGTGTGTAGATGCTCCTTAAACAAAAGATACCAAAAGAATGAAGGAAATTTGATAATAGAAGTAAATTAGAAACTTGTTTAAAATTATATTCTCTATCTGAATCTATGGCTGACACTCAGCCAGTATTTCTGAGTTATGCTGTATGATAATTTGTGCAAATTTATGCAAATGAGCATGGTGGGTATTTTTTGCAAGAAAGTTGGCAACCCTATATGATCATGAAATAAAAAGGTGGGATTTCATGCCTACCCATATCACATGTTACTTATTACTTAGGATAGCCTTGTACATGTCCCAGGCATTTTTTTGTTTACAGTCTTTGTGTTTATCACCTCTATTGGAAGTCTATTCCATGAACCCACTACCCTTTCTGTAAAAAAAACCTGTTTCCTTACATTTCTCCTGAATCTGCTACTCTCTAACTTAAGATTGTGAAATATATTTGAACGTTTATATGATGTAACATTTCCCTTCTCTCCATTAAACTAAACATGCTTAGGTAATAAACTCTATCTTTGTAAGTTTTATATTTAAAACCATGTACAATTTTACAAGCCCTCCTTTGACAGTTTCTAGTTATTTATTTCCTTCTGGAGATATGGGGGCCGATTTATCAAAGCTTCAACTGATAAAGAGCTGGAATTTGATCTGCCGTAGTTAACAAAGCGTCAAGATCGTCAAATGTTGAAATGTGTGAAATAATATGCGATCCCGCATTAACAATCCGATGCAGATTGATGCTTGTGTTATTCGAGCGGAATACTGATCATCCGCCGTCACATTTGACTCCATTTGACCCTCTTGCCAATTTATCAAACATTCAACAGGTACGCTCACGTCAATTCCGACGCAGCGTACCTATCGTACGCAAAAAGGTTATATTCAATGCTGCAAGAGAATGATGCATATTAGATAATAAAAGTAAATTAGAAACTTTATTAAAATTGTATACTTCTAAATCAAACAAAATTATTGCTCCAACTTTGATGCGAAGTATTACTCCAAATTTGGTGCACTAATAGATATAGGGATAAAAATGAAATAAATACATTACTACTTACGTCATGATTTGCCTGGCCCACCAGTACTGTTGCTGTCCCTTTAAGAACCTAATTTTTTCAAAATCTTATGTTGGATGCTTTGTGCCTTTAAGAGACAGCTTTGTCCATGTTCCATTAGATTTCTACATCTGTCAATCACCTTTCTGTGGGAGTTTCATTCACTGCGGAGATTCCTGTCTGTCTAATTGGTTTCACTTGAGTCCTTTATTAGTAGGGTGACCATATTGCCGCTTTTAAAAGGGACACCCTTATGAAAAATACATATGTCAGGGTTCTTACGCAAAACAATTTTTTAAACAGCCCTGAAAACAGCCCTGGCAAATGTATTTTTCATATGTGTCCCTTTTTAAAGTGGCAATATGGTCAGCGTATTTATACGGCTTGTTCAGAGACCTATTCTTTGCATTAGCTAGGTTATCACTGTCTGTGCAACTGCCATATTCTAGTCTCTGTTGTTTGGATTTCTTTAGCATTTGTCTGCATTTTTATACAACCTGCTCTGGATCATTCAGCTGTTATTCATCTTGTTTCAAAGCTTTGCAGGTTCCTGATTCCTGTGAGTTTACCTGCTTCAGTTCTAACTTATTTGCAGCTGCTTCCTGTTTGTGCACAAGCTATAGAATTGGATATATATCAGCTCTGCAACATATTATGCACGCGGTACTTGTATCACTCTGCATAAAGTGGATATCTGTCATTTTCAACTTGTCTCAACACCTATAAACTGCTGCATTTTGCTGACTGCTTCAGTTTGAACTGTACTACTCACAGCCTCAGTCTAATCTGCATTCAAGAATTCATCTGTGCTTGAAATTCACTTTGCAGCTCTTATACTACATTCCAGGGTCAAAACCAGTCCTGTTTTCTGCCGCCTTGAACTTTCTGTTTGCAACTCCTATACAATGAATCCTTGTCAACACCCATAATGTTTTCTGCAGCCTTGTTCTGTTTCTAACATATTTTCAGTTATATATTTCAGCAAGTTTACATATAGCCTGTATTGTTTCCAGTCTACTGATCTGAGCTGCAACTTTTCCATTCACCATTCTGTAACCTGACCAACAGCTCAGAGGCCAAGTGTGTTCATATCTTCCCACTGCATTGAGGGCCTGCTTCCAGACTGGTATATCTTCTGATTGTGACAACTTATGGATTATGTTACTTCTTTGTTTCTCATTACAAAGAAAGGGGACAATATTATTGCTCCAAATGTGGTGCATTAGTAGATATAGAGATAAAAATGAAATAATTCATAACATAATATACCTAACTTCCTTTTTTTTTTTTTTTTTTTTGATAAATCTATTTGCACCATGTTTAAGGCATGTAATACAAGTCTCACTCTGCACTTTGCACCAAATTTGACGCAACACTTTTCGCACCAAATTTGACCCAATACTCAAAAACAACCCACAAACATTTTCCACCATTTTTGATTGGGAAATGCATAATCACATGATTTATGTCAATCTGATTTAAAAATACACTTTCTACTATCACTAACGAATCAAATTGCTCGATACTTGTGTCATTGATAACTCATCAGAACTTGTAAGTGCCATTTGTTATATTGTATATTATACTTTCGCCTAGATTTAGAGTTTTGTCGGTAAAAAGCCGCGTAGCTAACGCTGCTTTTGACGGCTAATGCAGAACTCTAAATCTAGGTGTGTGAAAGTAAGTATATGTGAAATTAGTATTAAAGTTAAACATTGATGATGACATTAGGACACACATAGTAATATTTTAGGCAATGATTTTAAAATTTGAATGATGTTTGATTCACTTTACATTAAACATACATCAGATAAAGCAGAAATGTAAAATCAACTCTTTACTGTCATGCTATTTTCAGTGGGGTTTTTTTTTCCTTCTCTTGAACTTTATTTTCATTAAGAAATGCCATCTTATATGCCATCTTATATTACATGTTATATTCGCAATTATTCCTGCTCAGGATAATAAATTTACACTATATACATATAGTTGTATAAATAAACACAAATATATGAAAGAAAACATGTAAATATGTTTGCAAAAGATTTCTGACATAACACACACACACACACACATATATATATATATATATATATACTGTATATATATATATACTGTATATACTGTATATATATATATATATATATATATATATATATATACACACACACAAGTGCGTGCAAAGATATGTACAAATTCTAGCATTAATAATCATTTTAAAAAACAAAAAAACATGAGATAGGCATATCATGATTTCTAGAAATATAAATACACATTCATTTATGTTAAAATATCATATATCATTTTTTTGTATAACAAATACATAGAAAATAACTATCTACAAGATATTATTGATTGTTCAGGTATAAATAAAGCTATTTCTTGGACATTAACTATGAAAAATAAAAGATTAGCTTTAGAGAAATGTGCTTGTTCATGGACAGTAATGAAATGGTATAAAGTTGGAAAAAAACAGAATATCAGGAACATCAATGACTTATTTATCAACAGTCCAATGCTCATCGATCCGTACTTGATGCTCATGTTTTTGACAGACTTTTAATAAATAAGGCCATCGCATGTAGATTTGCGGCAGCGATATCTGGGAGCATATTGACTCCAGCGAATGCGTCGAGATTGACGCAATGATAAATAGGCCCCATGGACTCTAGAACTGTACACAGTATTCCATATGAGACAGTGTCAAATGCTTTGCTAAAGTCTAGATACGCTACATCTACGCCTCCTCCTTGGTCTATTAATTTAGTTAGATAGTCAAAACAATTAACTAGATTAGTCTGACAAGATCTTACAGCAGTGAAACTATGTTAGCCTTTGTCTGAAGGTAAAACACAAGTCTTTCCTTTAAAAGAGTTTCAATTAACTTTCCTGCACTTGAGGTCAAACTACTATCTTTTCCAGTCATCCAGAAAAACTCCTGTTAACAGTGACTGATTAAAAAAATCAGCTAATGGAGTAACTATCACTGATCACAGTTCTCTTAGAACCCTTGGATGAATATTATCTAAACCCACAGACTTATTTACTTTTATTTTTGCTAAAGCCATTAAAACTGTTTCCTTTGTAAAAAGAAAAATATTACCCAGATTATGAGTGGCGCACAAGGGAAATGGAGTTTATTGCAGTTGTTTGTGCACATCGGGTTTACTGCTCGTATTAAAAGTTGAAAGTAAACATGAATGCGTAAGTTCAATCGCGATTTATGCTAGAATAATTAAAGCATCCTCAAAGATCTGGTTTACTGTTTCGCTATCAAAAACGTGTCACAAAAACACATAAAAAATTAATTGCAAAGTATAGTTACAATCATAATAACACTGTCTGAAATTTTTTTTATTTTAAAAAACGCTAATTCTCTAGAAGATACCAGGCTACCTGCAGCTTATTGCGATTTTTTTGTTTTTTTTTCATATAGTGAAGCTTTAATCTTTTAAACTTCAATTTTTCCTTGTATAGAAGTGCATATATTGACTCTTTTTTTGCTTGCTCAGTTCACATATTAAAAAGCATTCTTTTTTGTTTGGTTTAATAAAAAATGTAAAATATAGCTCAGATCACACTATTAAACTCAAACCCAATTTAAATCTAAATATCATAATTTTCATATATATAGGAAACTTAAGTTAGCAAATTACTAAAAATGATATGATATTATTAATTGCACATGTCATGATTTGATATTAATCATTCATCTCCTAAATTAGTTAGGGCCAGATGACGAGTGGCACGTTAACAGTGCGAGGTAAAAGGGGTTTATCGTTGGTGTTTGCAATTTACATTAGAATGATTAGTGCATCTTCAGAGCTCTGGTTAACTGTGTCATGAAACAAAAAAGTGTCACAAAACACAGCAAAAATACATTACAAAGTACAGTTACAAACATAATAACATTGCCTGAAAAACATATACAAAAAAATGCACAAAAAAGTTATAAGGTCTCATAAGATATAACTTTCTTGCATTCGACGGCACCAATACGCTCGCCTAAGATCGCCTAAAATCGCTGCCGCGGACGTTCTCCAAAATTATCAAAAAAGCTGTCAAAAAGGTGCGATGAGCAGCGGACTGTTGTTAACTAAAAATCATCGATCTCGCTGCTCTTCGGCTTTTTTACAGCTTTCTTGGTACCCTGTCACTAAACACCCACACTATACTATACTCTTAACCCCCTATATTGCCGCTCCCGGACCCCGCCGCACCTAAATAAAGTTATTAACCCCTAAACCGCTGCTCCCAGAGCCCACTGTAACTCTAATAAATGTATTAACTCCTAAACCGCCACTCTCGGAGCCCACCGCAACTCTAATAAATGTATTAACCCCTAAACCGCCGCTCCCGGAGCCCACCGCCACCTACATTATACATATTTACCCCTAATCGTCCGCCCCCTTATACCGCCGCCACCTACATAAAGTTATTAACCCCTATCCTGCCGCTCCCGGATCCTATCGCAACTAAATAAAGTGTTTAACCCCTAAACCGCCACTCCCAGAGCCTACCTCCACCTACATTATATTTATTAACCCCTAATCTTCCCCCCCTACACCGCCGCCACATACATTATATTTATTAACCCCTAATCTGCCCCCCCTACACCGCCGACACCTACATTATATTTATTAACCCCTAATCTGCCCCTCCTACACCGCCGCCACTATATTAAATGTATTAACCCCTAAACCTAAGTCTAACACTAACCCTAACACCCCCTAACTTAAATGTAATTAAACTAAATCTAAATAAATTATTCCTATTTAAAACTAAATACTTACCTATAAAATAAACCCTAAGATAGCTACAATATAACTAATAGTTACATTGTAGCTATATTAGGATTTATTTTTATTTTACAGGCAAGTTTGTATTTATTTTAACTAGGTACAATAGTTATTAAATAGTTATTAACTATTTAATAGCTACCTAGTTAAAATAAATACAAATATACCTGTAAAATAAAACCTAACCTAAGTAGAATTACACCTAACACTGCCCGTCTGGAGGACCACTTCGCCCGACTTTGTGGAGGTCTTCGGCATGGCTGGGTGAAGACGTCTCAAGGTAGGGTGATCTCCAAGGAGTTAGTGTTAGTTTTTTTTAAGGGGGGATTGGGTGGGTTTTAGAGTAGGGCTGAGTGTGTGGGTGGTGGGTTTTAATGTTGGGTGGGTATTTTACAGGTAATAGAGCTGATTACTTTGGGGCAATGCCCTGCAAAAGGCCCTTTTAAGGGATATTTGTAATTTAGTATAGGGTAGGGCTTTTTATTATTTTGGGGGGCTTTTTATTTTATTAGGGAGATTAGATTAGGTGTAATTAGTTTAAAAACAGATTCATTATTTTATTATTTTCTGTAATTTAGTGTTTGTTTTTTTGTACTTTAGATAATTGTTTTTAATTGTATTTAATTGTATTTAGTTTAGGGAATTTATTTAATTATAGTGTAGTGTTAGGTGTAATTGTAACTTAGGTTAGGTTTTATTTTACAGGTATATTTGTATTTATTTTAACTAGGAAGTTATTAAATAGTTAATAACTATTTAATAACTATTGTACCTAGTTAAAATAAATACAAACTTGCCTGTAAAATAAAAATAAATCCTACAGCTTGACAGCTTGATAAATAGAGGCCCAGGTCTCAGGTGCAGGCAAAGGGCTTTAACATAGAAATACATACATATACATGTCAAAATATGCATATTTATGTATATGTTTATGTGTGTACTGGTGTATATATGTATTAACAGACATATATACACATATAAATACATATGTACACACATATAGATATAGATACAGATATATATATATATATATATGCATTGGAGTCCTTTGCAGTCAAGTAGATGAAAACATATAAAAGCATATTTATGCAATATTCATACTGTGTATTTGCTGTAAATATTTTATGTTCGATGTATTTTTAAATAGATATTCCTATATATATCTGTATACATATATATAACTATATATAATCATGTGTATATTTGTCCACATAGGTGTACTCCCACAAACCAATGTCCAAATACCAGGGTGCCAGAATATATTCAAAATCTGCACTTAATAGGTTTAAATTAATATATACATGTAGGTATAGATACAGTATATATTTACCAAAATACTATCAGATATATGTATAAATATGTATTTATGAATACATAGAACATATTCTGCTATGTGTAAAAGAATGGAATGTGAAATATTCATATTTTCATGTCGGGTTAGAGCCCTTAAGTATATGCGATCGAATTTGCACGTGAGTAGGGTGTTAAGTTCTTTTCCACTTTTTTTGCTCTATTGACTTCTGTGGGGGCATACATATATGTCTAGGGTGATTACATAAGCCTGTGCACCATTCACTTGTTCCCAGTTTATTGAATTGAGAGCTTGCATTGTGTGGCTGTTTAGGGTCTCAGGTTTTGGAAGAGACCTTGACATGGTACCTGGGCCAGATGCGGTAACTAACTATTCCATTTTTGCTTTTAATCTTAGCTGAGAGCTTGTAAGTGAGTGCTGGACTTTCTCTGTGTGTTGTATTAATTTGTTTTGTAATTTTCCCTATGGGCCTTGCACCCAGACCTGTCTGGGGTTAACTGCCTGTGGCATGGGATGTGTACCCGGTCTGGCCTGAGTGTGCAGTCCCCTTCCGTGTTTTGTGGCAAACTGTTTACTTTCAACTTGGAATATGAGTGCTACCTGATGCATCATCATGTATCATTTAAAGTAACATCCCTTAATAATATTCCAATATCTTTACAACCTGTTGTAAAGACTGAACAAAAGTAATAGTTTAGACAGTTTGCTCTTTGTTTATCTCCTTCCACTTCTCTATTATCATCAGTCTTGAGTCTTACTATCCCAATAGTTTTTCTCTTTTTACTGATATATCTAAAGAAGGTACGACAGTGTGGATCAGGTCCGACAGACATCGCTGAATGCGGAGAGCAATATGCTCTCTGTATTCAGCAACGCCGCCCCCTGCAGACTCGTGACCAATTGGCCACCAGCTGGGGGGTGTCAATCAACCCGATCATACTCGATCGGGTTGATTTCCGGCGATTCCTGTCCGCCTCACCAGAGCAGGCGGGCAGGGTTATGGAGCAGCAGTCTTTAGACCGCTGCTCCATAGCTTGTGTTTCTGGCGAGTCTGAAGACTCGCCGGAAACACGGGCCCACAAGCTCCTTATGGAGCTTGATAAATGGGCCCCAGTGTGTTTGAATTTTTATATTCTGAGTTTTTTGTCTTTACTGCATGTGCTACTTTTCTTAAAAACCATACAGATTTTCTTTTTCTTTTTTTAGTTATATATTTTATTGAGGTTCATACATGATAGCACATTAATCCAGTCACAACAAATTAGATTAATGCAGTTGCATTACAATACAAGAGTTGATAACATAAAGACAATTTATCTTACAAGATCAAAACTTATTTCGTTATAAATAATTCATCTGTATATGAACCTCAGTTTTCTACTTTGAAACAAATTGTAGGGCTACTCAAGGACCCTTGAAAATATGACAAAACCTACATTTTCTATTTTACATAGGTGAGCATAAACTCTAAATTAACTATGTGGTATGATAATTATAGACAATGTTCATATCTCTATCATCACCAAATATACATATATACATGAAAGACACAAGCAAATAATTTGCACTTTCTATTTGCCTACAAGTTACTCTTTTTAAAGCTGTATAAGGGTAGCACATATAGAATAAAAAATATATTTTATTTATATCAGTTAACTTACCCCAGTAGGCCACTCTTGGACCTCCTTGTCACAATAACATTTTATAGGGAAATACAATTTTGTCTATCAAACAAGAGGGAAATATAACTGTAAATAGAAACAAGTATAAATCAAGTACAATAATGAGTAAAAAGAAAGCACCAACTAGAATGGCATGCTTATTATTATTATTATCAGGTATTTGTAGAGCCCCAACAGATTCTGCAGCGCTATGAACATAGGCAGTATACAAGATAACATTTATAGGGATAAAATGAGTAGAGGGCCCTGCCCAGAGTTGCACTGTTCTAGTCGGCTCTTATGAAGGTGATCTACAAACAGCTGGGCTCATAGGCTTAAAGGGGGATAGCAATGGAGTTAGGAAAGGTTAGTATAGGTTGTATGCAGCTTTCAAAACTATCAAAAAGATAATTTTCCATAAGGGGGCAAAGACGATTTCTGATAGTCAGTAATAAAAAAATGGAATAAAGGCAATGCATCACATTGCAATATAGTAACTATCTATGCTGGACATGTATATAAGCACACTGGAAAATATAGGACACTTTAATCCTGAAATAAGTCATACCGTATGTATATTTTAAAATACTTACACCAGACATGTAGCCCTTTGACCAATCTTCCTAGGCTTCCAGTTAGAGATGAAAGAAAGGAAACACATTTCCCAATAAGAGTTAAGAAGGGGCAGACCTACATATTTCTATCTAATGTAAAAATGTATAAGAGTATACATGTCCTATATTTTTAGGGTGGGAAAATATGTAGCCTATATAATAGAGCTAGCTGATATCTCTATATGTGGAGATATCACTAATAAAGATCAAAACTAGTGTAACTTATATATAGTAAACAAATGATTCCCCTCCGAGCAGATGAGAATTACTGTCTTGTATAGCAAGCTCTCTCTAACTTGCCAAGAGGGAAATAATCAGTATTAGGCAAAAAGCAGTACAGGCACAGTAATAAACAGTGATCAATAAAATAATCTTTAAGTATCTCCTCAATAAGAAGATTTTGCATACTTATATAACAACAAGTGGGTCATAAATATAGGGGAAATGTTCAAAAAGCTGCTCCAACATTTTTTCTAATCTATTGATCTTTATGTAGAGGTAGCTAAAGTAGCTTAAAGGGACAGTCTACTCCAACATTTTTATTGTTTCAAAAGATAGATAATCCCTTTATTACCTATTATCCAGTTTTGCACATCCAACACGGTTATATGAATATACTTTTTACCTCTGTGATTACCTTGTATCTTAGCCTCTGCATACTGATTCCTTATCTCAGTGCTATTTAAATACTTCCATTTTAGCTAATTAGTGCTGATTTATGAATAAATCCACGGGAGTGAGCACAATGTTATCTATATGGCATACATGAACTAGCATTGTCTGGCTGTGAAAAGCTATAAAAATGCCCTGAGATAAAGGCGGCCTGCAGGGGTTTAGAAACAGGCAGAAATTTAGAGGTTTAATGGTTATAAAGTAAATTAATATAACAATGTTGGTTGTGCAAAAGCTGGGCAATGGGTAGTAAAGACATTGTAGAGTTACTCCGTTACGGGTCTCCCTTCCTTTGACCAAACCCTGGGATGGCACCCGGATAGTGGGACCAGAGCTATCGTTGCTGAGACCGGGGTCAAGCCAGCAGCTGGACTGGTCTCAGTGGGCTCCCAGACAGGTAAAGTCCCCTCTGCCAGTTTGCTTCTAGGCAGGAATAGATACCTCTGCCTCCGGATAGTGGGACCAGAGCTATTGTTGCTGAGACAGGGGTCAAGCCAGTGGCTGTATCTCCCCAGCTGGGCTGGTCTCAGTGGGCTCCCAGGCAGGTATCGTCCCCTCTGCCCTGCAGCTCTTTCCTGGCAGGTATCTTCTCCTCTGCCATGCAGCTCTCTTCTGGCAGGTATCATCCCCTCTGCCTGTCTGCTTCTAGGCAGGAATAGATCCCTCTTCCTCACCACTCCTTTCAGGTAGGTAATGTCCCCTCTGCCACACTCCTTTCTTCAGGTAGGTATTGATTCCTTTCCCTGCACTGTCTTTAAAAACACAATTGGGGCTTTCAAGGCCAGCTCTTTGCTTACAGGCCCACAGACTCTGTAACAGGTCTCTCATGCAGGGAAAGGTGCCGCCAGAATGCAGGGCCAGAACCTCTACTACTGGTATTCTTGAAAGAATAAGACAGGACCAACTGTTCCAGAAGGAACTACTACTAATGCTTTATTTGACCCAGGACTAGCTTCTACAAACATACCAGTAAGCTTATGGCGACACACAGTCCATAAAATATAAACATGGGGAAACATATAGAAAACAATATAATAAGGGAATAAAACTTTGCCAACAGGATGGAGGATTCAGGTTGTTCTAAACAGTAAAAATAACAATCATCTGTTTGTATTTACGCCTATGCAAATATATGCAAATTAGACATCCCATCTCCTGTATCCATTTTGGTGGTGAACTTGCAACCAATAGAGGGCGCTGTGTTATAATGTTTTTGGGATAGTTCAACCAATAGATGGCAATGTATCACACATTGTCCATGTATGTGACTATGGAACTGTCACAGTGCCCCCCCCCCCCACCTTGACCAACGGTCCAGCAGACTGGGCTAGATCTTGAACGGATTGGCTGCAAGCTGTCCGGGGAAGAACAACCACCAAGGGAGTTACCATAAAATGCAACATTATTCAAACAAGCCCCGTAATCCTCATAGTTCTTTCTGCCGTGACAATCCCTTGGCATTGCCATTTTGTTTCCCAGGTCTCTACTGGATGGAAATTTTTTAAGGCTGGAGGGTTAAGCTCCATCTCAACAGCCTGGCAATGTCCTCAGCCACTTGATTCAGCCAGACCAGGGGGTTGTGATCTGTGAGCACAGTAAATGCTCAGCCATACAGATAAGGCTGCTGTTTCTTTAGGGCCCAGACCAGTGCCAAACATTCTTTTTCAATGGCTGCATAGCTGACTTCCTGTTGCAGGAGCCTCCAACTGATGTAGGTGACAGGATGTTTCCCATCATCCTCCCCAACCTGGCTCAATACCGCTCCCAGTCCAAACATGGAGGCAATTGTGTGCACAAGAAATCGTTTAGATGGATCAGGGGCAGCCAGGACTGGGGCACATGTCAGAGCTGTCTTTAGCTGCTAGAAGGCTATCTCACACTCAGGGGACCACTGGATCTGCCTGGGGAGGAATTTCTTAGTCAAGTCCGTCAGGGGTTAGGCTAGAGTACTATAGTTGGGAACAAACTTTCTGTAATGCCCTGCCGTACCCAAGAAAGCTAGGACCTGGGTCTTGGTTTTGGGAACTGGCAAGTTGGCAATAGCCTCTATATAGCCTCTATTTTACCTGATTCTGGTTGTTGCTTCCCACAGCCCACCCAATGGCCAAGCACCTGTACCTCTGCCTTGCCTATGTGACACTTGTCTGGCTTTAAGGTCAACCCTGCAGCCCTGATCCTGTCCAATACTTCCCCTATGTGACCTAAGTGTTCCTCCCAGGAAGCACTATATATATATATATATATATGGTAATATCATCTAGGTAGGCACAGTCAAAGTCTCGGAGGCCATCCAGGAGGTGACCCACCATACTTTGGAAAATGGCTGGGGCATTTTTCAGATAGAATGGCATGACCCTAGACTG
This sequence comes from Bombina bombina, assembly GCF_027579735.1. Taxonomy (NCBI): domain Eukaryota; kingdom Metazoa; phylum Chordata; class Amphibia; order Anura; family Bombinatoridae; genus Bombina; species Bombina bombina. The sequence goes on from NC_069502.1 coordinate 961,104,784, forward strand.
ATAAAGACCAAATGGGCCAGATAATGGCATATCTGGCCAGAAGTTTTTCTTTTACCTGGCTGTAGTCCAGGCTATCTTCATAAGGGACTGCCTGGTAAGCTTCAGCAGCTCTCCCCATCAACTTACTGGCCAAAATTGTAACCCATTCTGTGGAAGCCACACCTTGTAGAGTACACTGCCTCTCAAAGTCCTGCAGGAATGCATTGATGTCCCCATCGGCCTTGTTGAAAACTTTAAATGCAGGAAAGGGCAGCTTCTTTGTTCCATTGTTGCCCCCCTGGCAAGAAGAGGCCCCATTTCCTGGTTGATACTGTATTTCAGCCATGCGGAGCTTAAAGTCTCTCTCCGCCTGCTGCATGGCAGTCACATCAGCCATATCTTGTTTTTATATTTTTAAGGCTTTTACAAACGTACATCAGATAAATACAAATCTCTATTTGTTATAATCAGGTTTATATCATCTGAGGATTGGTTATTGAATATGCTTGCTGTACTGTAATATAGGGAGAGAGGGGAGGGAACAACTCAGGGGGAAAAAAGGGAGAGATATAACTGGGTAAACCAGTAAAAACAAAAGTAACAAACATACAATGCTCACTATCTGTTCTTCTGATCTTTTAAGACCTTGTCCATGAGGTAGGTTCTGTCACTCACTTTCCATGATATCACAAAGTGCTATCCCTTTTCTCTATATGCTGCACATTGGTACTATTTCCATGCAATAAGAATAAAATTAAAACAAATGTCCATACATATAAAAAAAAATGTGCAATAACATAATTTATCCACCCGATGTACCGCCCCAACAATTCAAGGTCTAGGGGCTCTGTGCCAGGAACTGCAGGAGCTGGGAGATTTGCCCATCATTAAATCGTTAAGTCGTCTTTAATTGTTATGGACAATATATGTTATGTGTAGAGACAGGGGGGGGGGGCGTAAGCTCTGGTGGAGGTTTTTATGGATTCTTCCCAGTAGAATCTGGCGTCTAAGAAGAAGGCCAGTTTGTTACGTCTGAGGTAATCATATTCCTCCAGTGTGAATAAATCTGAAACTTTATTGTTCCACATGGATGCTGTAAGGGGCTGCAGATATTTCCAGTTATAAGCAATTAATGATTAACCCAATTTGGAAGAGGAGCAATTTAATTTTACATGTTTTTTTGGGTACGTTGTTTAGTAGTGTCACGCTAGGGCTTAATTTAAAACTTCTCTCAAAGATATTTTGGAAGTGCTGTTCAACAACCTCCCATAAGGGTTTTATAATCTTGCAGTGCCACCACATGTGTAGTAGGTTGTCGTTTCTCCCCTTCCCCTCCAACAATCCTGCGGTGAATTTGGGTAAATTGTTCAACCTGGTAGGGGTAAAGTACCACCTGAGTAAGATTTTATAATTAATTTCTAATATTCTTGGGGATGAGGATGATTTTTTTCTCAACTGAAACACTCTGTCCTAGTCTTTTTGTTCTAGTTGTATAGTCAAGTCATTGTTCCACTTTACTGCATAAGGTGGTTTGTATATCTGTAAGGAGAAGTTTATGAGACAGGGAGAGAGGGCTTTTTATTGGCTTGCCTCTATCACATAATGTTTCGAATTGGGTTAGTGGCCGTAGGAGATCTACTTTGTGTGGTGAAGTGTGAAAAAAATGTTGCAGTTGAGCGTACTTTATCCAGTTGGAGAATCTGCAGTCAACTATTTCCTTTAATTTGTCCCTGTCTATTAGTGAGCCTTTGTCTACAAATCTAATTTGGGGTAATGTATAGCCCCATTCTGTTAATCGTTTAAACCCATTATCTAATCCTGGTGACACACACTAAATAAAACCTAAACATGGGAAAACATATAGAAACAATATAATAAGGGAATATAACTTTGTCAACAGGATGGAGGATTCAGGTAGTTCTTAATTGTAAAAATAACAATCATCTGTTTGTATTTTCGCCTATGCAAATTAGTAATTCCTTCTCCTGTATTCATTTTGGTGGTGAACTTGCAACCAATAGAGGGTGCTATGTTATGATGTTTTTGGGATAGTTCAACCAATAGGTGGCACTGTATCACACATTGTCCATGTATGAGACTAGGGAACCGTCACGGGCATCATCTATCTTTTTTTTTTAAACAATAACAAATTTGGAGTAGACTGTTCCTTTAAGTGGAGATATCACCCATCTAACTGACCCCAGTTTTAGAATGTCCGCAGTATTTAATCTCAGCACTTAATAATACTGTCTGGCAGTCCACCTCCAGATACCAGGAAACACTGCCGCAGCACACCCACAGCTGCAAGCTGCACCCACTGACACAGCTGCCCAGTACAAAATAACATCAAGGCCCTGGTAAACTTCAAACCAGCACAGGGATCAAGGAGCAGCAGAGAGCTCTCTGTTGTAGCCAGGGGTTTAATAGGGAAGCCTGTGAGTCACTTCTACGTAAAGTCACTGTGAGTAAACCAACCTCTGACTGGAGCCTGTAGGTTTCTCACTTATCTCTATTCCCGGGCATGGATATTCCACCTGATTGTAGCAATAGGATAAGTTCTCTCTATTTCCGGTTTCCTGGGGGGGGGGTGCTGAGGCCTTTCTCACTAGGACCCATTGTCCTCAGTTGTCCAGCCTGGAAAGTTCTATAGTAAAATATAAAATTAAGATATCTCCAGATCCAGTTAAATATTCTCTTCTAGGCAGCCTGACAAATTATGTTGGATGGTAAAAAATAAATTAGATTGCACGGCGGAATGTAAATCTATTGAGCAGAGCCTCCAGTTTAGAGGTAATTTTCGGCCATAACCCGGGCAAGCTTTTTCTTTTACTTTTACAAACAAGAGTTATACAGTGTTTAGTTGCATCTAAAATAGCATTCTTAAAATATCCCCTCTGTTCTTGTGCTCCTGTAATCTGTGTTATCCCTTTAAGAGAATCATAGTAACATAGTAGATGAGGTTGAAAAAAGACAGAAGTCCATAAACTTCAACCTATACAAATCTAAAATACTTGCAAGCTCCATTTAAGCTTAAATAATCCCACTAAAAGGTGACCCATTTAATACTAGCAATCATATCTATGAATTTTGTTTATAGACAGAAATGTATCCAAACAATTTTTAAATGTATCTAGGGTATTGGCATTCACTACCTCCTTTGGTAATGAGTTCCACAATTTTATTGCTCTTACAGTGAAAAACGTTTCCGTTGCAGGAGATTAAATCTCCTTTCCTCCAATCTTAAATTGTGACCTCTTGTCACAAACTATTTTCTTGGAATAAACAGAGCTTCTGCCATCTCTGTATATGGGCCTTGAATATATTCATATAAAGTAATCATGTCACCTCTGAAGTGCCTCTTTTCTAAAGAAAACAGACCCAGTTTGGCTAGCCTCTCCTTATAGCTTAAATTATCCAATCCCCTTATTAGCTTTGTGGCCCTTCTCTAAACTTTTTCTAGTTCTGCAATATCTTTTTTGCGATTGGTCCCCAGAACTGCACTCCATACTAAAGTTGAGGTCTTACCAGGGCTTTATATAGTAACATAATTATTCTTTCCTCCCTTGAATCAATGCCTCTTTTACATAATACATTGCCTGCTTATTTTTACTTCCAAAATGTAGAACCTTGCATTTTCCCGTATTAAATCTCATTTTCCATTTACCTGCCCATACTTCTAATTTTTGCAGGTCCCTTTGCAACAAAAGTTCATCCTGCTCTGACCTAATGACCTTACTTAACTTAGTATCATCTGCAAAAATAGATATGTCACTATTTAATCCTTGCTCCATGTCATTTATAAAAATATTAAAAAGAACAGGGCCAAGTACTGATCCCTGGGGGACTCCACTGATTACCTTTGTCCAATATGAGTATGATCCAATTATTACTACTACTCGTTGCTTCCTATCTTTTATCCAGTTATTTATCCATGAGCTAATATTTTCAACTATTCCCAGTCCCTTAATTTTGTGCATTAATCTATCATGTGGCACTGTATTAAACGCCTTTGCAAAATCAAAGTATCACATCAATTGCTTTCCCTTTATCTATATTTTTACGGATGAAGCTTGAGGGGCCCGTGTTTCTGGCGAGCCAGCAGGCTCACCAGAAACACCAGTTATGAAAGACCGCTGCTCCAAAACCCTGTGCGCCTGCTCTGATGAGGCAGACAGGAATCGCCGGAATTCAACCTGATCGGGTTGATTGACACCCCCTGCTGGCTCACAAGAGCTGTTGGTGCAATGCTGAATGCAGAGAGCGTATTGCTCTCCGCATTCAGCGATGTCTGTCAGACCTGATCCGCACTGTCGGATCAGGTCCAACAGACATATGATAAATAGGCCTCATATAATCTAATTAGATTAGTTTGACTTGATCTATTTCTCATAAAACCATAAAAAAAGTCTAAGTTCTCACCTACAGACACTTTAGAAACTATATCACATTGTAAGTACTAAATATAAGATAGCTCCTTTACGCGTTGGTTCTTTTACCAGTTGTTGGGGACCAGTTGTCTCCTTGCAAAGATTCCAGAATATTCTTACTACATAAAGCATATTAAAGTACCCCACCACTATAACCTTGTCCTTCATTGTAATTAATAATAACTATACCTGCTATCAGAAGCAATTTATTTAACAATAGTGTTTGTTTGTTTTTTAAGAAAATGCAGAATACCAATTTGCAACTACATTCAATTGCATTCAGATATATGATAAAAAAAAAAAAACTTTGTCCCCTTAGCTGGAATGCATTCTAGTTAGGTGGTTAAGGTGACTTAAAGGTCTAAAAACCCAAAATGTTTCTTTCATGATTCAGATAGAGCATGTAAGTTTAAACAACTTTCTAATTGTTATCAAATTTGCTTTATTCTCTTGGTATGAAGGAAAATACTTTTTTAATTAAATAACGTCTAGATTACAAGTGTATTATTTCAGGCTTTTAACACTGAAATAATGGCCATTCTAGCGTAATAGCCAGGAACGCATATTACAAGTCGTGCCGGTATAGCTATACCGTGAGCATTTTAGCCTGTAACGCAACGTCCATTCCGCACCCAAAAAAATGACATTTTAGTGTGGAATTTTCATAGCGCCGGTTTTACAGGTTGTACGTTGAGGCTAAAATGCTTGCGTTACAGCCTATACTGACACGATCCATACTGCCATCTGAGAGCAGTAGTTATGGATTTTGCGCAACAAAAATGTTTAACAAAACTCATAACTAAACTGTTACAAAGTACACTAACATCCATAAACTACCTATTAACCCCTAAACCGTTGCCCTACTGCATCGCAAACACTATTTAAAACATATTAACCCCTATTTTCTCACCCACCCACATTGCGACTATTAAATAAACAGCCAATAGGATTTCAGTGGCTCTCATCCTATTGGCTGTTTTGAACAGCCAGTAGGAAATCATAAGCTCTCATCATATTGGCTGATTTGAATTTGAAGAATCAAATCAGCCAATAGGAATGCAAGGTATGCCATTTTGAAACGGCTACCTTACATTCAACTTCAGTGTACGGCGGTGACCGTATGAAGAGGCTGCTCTGCGCAGGATGGGATCGGCTTCCAGGATGGCTCCGTGCCACCAGAATGAAAATAGAAGATGTCCCTGAGATGGATGAAGGTGTCGCCGCCTGGATGATGACTTCTCGCCACATGGATGAAGATGGATGTCCGGACTTCAGGAACCGTGAGTAGATATTCTGGGGTTAGTGTTAGTTTTTTTTTTTTTACAGATGCCCCTTTAGTGACAATGGGTAGCTTAGGTTTTTTTAAGAGTTAGGTTTTTTTTATTTTAGGGGGTTGGTTGGATGGTGGGTTTTACTGTTGGGGGGATTTTTTTACAGGTAAAATAGCTGTTTAATTTAGGGCTTTTTTTATAGGGCTATTAGATTAGGTGTAATTGTTTTTATTTTTGATCATTTTGTTTATTTTTTGTAAGCTTAGTGTTTTTTATTTTTTGTAATTTAGTGTTTATTATTTTTGTAATTTCAGATTATTATTTTTTCCGTAGTTTTAGGTTTTTTAAAATGTTGTAATTTAGATTTTTTAATTTGTAGTATTTTTTTTATTTTATTTTAATAGTTAGGTTAATTTATAGTTTAATGTTAGGTTTATTTTTATTTCACTGGTAAGTTTTTATTTATTTAAATATAGTTATATTGTAATTTTAATTTAAAGTTGGGGGGTGTTAGGTTTAGGGGTTAATAGTTTAATTTAGTTTTTGGGATGTGGGGGGCTGGCGGATTAGGGGTTAATAGGTTTATTTAGTGGTGGCTATGTGGGAGGCCGGAGGTTTAGGGGTTAATAACTTTATTATAGTGTCGGCGATGTGGGAGGCCAGAGGTTTAACAATAACATTATTATAGTGGCGGCGATGTCAGGGAGAAGCGGAATAAGGGTTAATAACTTTTATTAGTGTCGGCGATGTCGGGGGTGGCGGATAAGGGGTGTTTAGACTAAGGGTTTATGTTAGGGTGTTAGGTTTAAACTGAACTTTTTTTCCCCATCAATGGGGTTGCGTTACGGAGATTTTTCATTCCGCACTTCAGGTGTTAGTTTTTTTTTCTAACACTCTCTCCCCATTGATGTCTATGGGGGAAAGTGTGTCCACGAGCACCTCAAAGAAGCCCTTGGATTTTGTGTGGTGTGGAGCTTAACGCCACCATATCGCATGCACAAGCAGGCTTTTCAGTAACTTGTAATGGCAGCGCTATGGAGAGTGAAATAACGCAACTTTTTTGGCGTTAGTTTCGCACCCTGTTTAGCGCAAAACTCGTAATCTAGGTGCTTATTTGTCATGTTTTTTGTTATACATTTTTTAACCGTTAACATTTTACATCAGGTCCCAAAAAGTGCATTTCTTTTCCAGTGCTATTTTGTGTTGCTTGAGCGCTTAACACTTAAAGGGATAGTCTAGTCAAAATAAAATCTTTTGAGATGTATATGTATCTCAATGTTAAATTTCTTTGCCTGCCTTTTTTTTCTAAGTGTAACTATGCTTTGTAATGTATATTTGATGTGTTTTGTGACACTTTTTAGTTTTGCGACACAGTTAAGCAGAACCCTGAAGTTGCGTTAATCATTCTTGCATAAATCGCGATTGTGCTCAAATGATCATGTTTTTTTGTCTTTCATGATTCAGATAGAGCATGTAATTTTAAGCAACTTTATAATTTACTCCTATTATCAATTTTCTTTGTTCTCTTGGCATTTTTTTTTGAAAAAGCAAGAATATAAGATTAGTAGCCTGAACATTTTTGGTTCAGCACCTGGACAGTGCTTGCTGATTGGTGTCTAAATGTAGCCACCAATCAGCAAGTGCAACCTAGGTGCTGAACCAAAAATGGAACGGCTCCTAAGCTTACATTACTTTTTTTTAAATAAAGATACCAACGGCTAGATTTAGAGTTTTGTTGGTAACGACCAGCGTATCTAACGCTGGCTTGTGTCTGGCCGCACCTTTAAAATAACTCTGGTATTGAGAGTCCACAGAATGGCTGCGTTAGGCTCCAAAAAAGGAGCGTAGAGCATATTTAACGCCACTGCAACTCTCGATACCAGAGTTGCTTACGGACGCGGCCAGCCTCAAAAACGTGCTCATGCACGATTCCCCCATAGGAAACAATGGGGCTGTTTGAGCTGAAAAAAAACACCTGCAAAAAAGCCACGTTCAGCTCCTAACGCAGCCCCATTGTTTCCTATGGGGGAATCGTGCACGTCTGCACCTAACACTCTAACATGTACCCCCGAGTCTAAACACCCCAAACCTTACACTTATTAACCCCTATTCTGCCACCCCCGCTATCGCTGACCCCTGCATATTATTATTAACCCCTTATCTGCCGCTCCGTAAACCGCCGCTACTCACATTATCCCTATGTACCCCTAATCTGCTGCCCCTAACACCGCCGACCCCTATATTATATTTATTAACCCCTAATCTGCCCCCCACAATGTCTCCTCCACCTGCCTACACTTATTAACCCCTAATCTGCCGAGCGGACCGCACCGCTATTATAATAAAGTTATTAACCCCTAATCCGCTTCACTAACCCTATAATAAATAGTATTAACCCCTAATCTGCCCTCCCTAACATCGCCGACACCTAACTTCAATTATTAACCCCTAATCTGCCGACTGAAGCTCACCGCTATTCTAATAAATGTATTAACCCCTAAAGCTAAGTCTAACCCTAACACTAACACCCCCCTAAATTAAATATAATTTTAATGATATTGGATCAGCCAATCGGATTGAACTTGATTCTGATTGGCTGATTCCATCAGCCAATCAGAATATTCCTACCTTAATTCCGATTGGCTGATAGAATCCTATCAGCCAATCGGAATTCGAGGGACGCCATCTTGGATGACGTCATTTAAAGGAACCGTCATTCGGCTAGTAGGCGTCGGGAGAAGAGGATGTTCCGCGTCGGATGGAAGATGATGGCTCCTGAAGAAAGAAGATTGAAGATGCCGTTGATAGAAGACTTCATCCGGATCATGGACCTCTTCAGCTCCTGCTTGGATGAAGACTTCAGACGGATCATGGACCTCTTCAGCTCCCGCTTGGATGATGACTTCAGCCGGATCATGGACCTCTTCAGCCCCCCGCTTGGGCTTGGATCAGGACATCGGAGGAGCTCTTCTGGATCGATCGGTGAACCTGGTATGGTGAAGATAAGGTAGGAAGATCTTCAGGGGCTTAGTGTTAGGTTTAGGGGTATGTGGGTGGTGGGTTGTAATGTTGGGGGGGGGGTATTGTATGTGTTTTTTTACAGGCAAAAGAGCTGAATTTCTTGGGGCATGCCCCGCAAAGGGCCCTGTTCAGGGCTGGTAAGGTAAAAGAGCTTTGAACTTTAGTAATTTAGAATAGGGTAGGGCATTTTTTTATTTTGGGGGGCTTTGTTATTTTATTAGGGGGCTTAGAGTAGGTGTAATTAGTTTACAATTGTTGTAATATTTTTCTTATGTTTGTAAATATTTTTTATTTTTTGTAACTTAGTTCTTTTTTATTTTTTGTACTTGAGTTAGTTTATTTCATTGTAGTTATTTGTAGGTATTGTATTTAATTAATGTATTGATAGTGTAGTGTTAGGTTTAATTGTAACTTAGGTTAGGATTTATTTTACAGGTAATTTTGTAATTATTTTAACTATTTTAGCTATTAAATAGTTCTTAACTATTTAATAGCTATTGTACCTGGTTAAAATAAATACAAAGTTACCTGTAAAATAAATATAAATCCTAAAATAGCTATAATATAATTATAATTTATATTGTAGCTATATTAGGATTTATATTTATTTTACAGGTAACTTTTTAGCTTTAAATAGGAATAATTTATTTAATAAGAGTTAATTTATTTCGTTAGATTTAAATTATATTTAACTTAGGGGGGTGTTAGTGTTAGGGTTAGACTTAGCTTTAGGAGTTACTACATTTATTAGAATAGCGGCGAGATTCGGTCGGGCAGATTAGGGGTTAATAATTGAAGTTAGGTGTCGGCGATGTTAGGGAGGGCAGATTAGGGGTTAATAAATATAATATAGGGGTCGGCGGTGTTAGGGGCAGCAGATTAGGGGTACATAGCTATAATGTAGGTGGCGGCTCTTTGCGGTCGGCAGATTAGGGGTTAATTATTGTAGGTAGCTGGCGGCGACGTTGTGGGGGACAGGTTAGGGGTTAATAAATATAATATAGGGGTCGGCGGTGTTAGGGGCAGCAGATTAGGGGTACATAAGTATAACGTAGGTGGTGGTCGGCAGATTAGGGGTTAAAAAAATTTGATCGAGTGTCGGCGATGTGGGGGGGCCTCGGTTTAGGGGTACATAGGTAGTTTATGGGTGTTAGTATACTTCAGAGCACAGTAGTTAAGAGCTTTATGAACCGGCGTTAGCCCAGAAAGCTCTTAACTACTGACTTTTTTCTGCGGCTGGAGTTTTGTCGTTAGATTTCTAACGCTCACTTCAGCCACAACTCTAAATACCGGAGTTAGAAAGATCCCATTGAAAAGATAGGATACGCAATTTACGTAAGGGGATCTGCGGTATGGAAAAGTCGCGGCTGAAAAGTGAGCGTTAGACCCTTTTTTGACTGACTCCAAAATACCGGCGGTAGCCTAAAACCAGCGTTAGGAGCCTCTAACGCTGGTTTTCACGGCTACCGCCAAACTCCAAATCTAGGCCCAAGAGAACAAAGACAAATTGATAATAGGAGTAAATTAGAAAGTTGCTTAAAATGACATGCTCTATCTTAATAATGAAAAAAAAAAAAAAACATTTGGGTTTCATATCCCTTTAAGATGGATTTGAGGTTGTGACCCTCACTACTTTTTATTATTATTATCAGGTACTTTCTTTTTATATCTGTTTACCACAACTTTAGATCATACATGAATAATAAATACTCACAGTCTTTGCTACAGGTAGGGAATTTTATTTATAAATGAGAATAATATTAAAATATTTTTTCCCTACAGATTTTTTTTTTGTTTAACCCATATATATATATAAAAATAAATTGTGCTTTTTTTTGTCATTTTTAAAGCTCTTAATTTAAAGCAAAGGATTTTCATTTAATATAAACATTTACATATATAGCAATAAGATTAGTGCTGTAGTGCTGTCAAAATATTCCCTCATGAGCACATGGGATACACGTTTTCCCATATCTTTATAACTCCAAAGCAAACTGAACCAGCTTCCATAAATATAAGGTTTGTAGTTACAACTATTGTCTTGTAAGCCCCAAATTGTCAACAAGACTCATTAAGACAATCAAGAGTTATAAGCATTTGAAAAATGACATGAAATATACAATGCTTGAGAGAATGTTGTTTTGGTGCAGCTAAATTATCATAATTGCAAAGTGCAGTACATAAGATAAATAATGCATCAATGAGCACCCTTTTTAATAGCAAAGTCATAAGAAAATACAGAAGAGCCAATGGAAAAGTAGTATATAAAACATATTTTAATGTTTTTTATTAAAGACAAAAAGATTATAAGGAAAAAATAAAGAACAATGTTTACATGATATTTGTAAAACACACAGTAGTGAACATACAACACAACAGTCCCCATTCCCCCCCCCCCCTTTCTAGCATGTGGAGGTCACTCTTAGTCGACCTCTGGTTTGTAAAAAGTTAATATCAGTAAGGGGTAAGTGTAACATAAGGATTGCTTTAGGATCATCAGCATATAGAAATTGAAAGATATACACAAAGGAAAAAGAAGAAAAGAAAAAAGCAATGGAAGTAAAGACCGTTCCTGGACCTGCTATTTGTACACGTTGTAAATTAAAACGTAGATAGATTACTGCCTTGTGAATAAAGAGAGTGCAAATAGGGATGCGGAAGTGTTAACTATAATCTAAAACAAGACAAAGGGGGCCTATTTATCAAATGTCTTGCAGACCTGATGCGACAGTGCGGATCAGGGTCCGCAAGACTTCGCTGACTGCGGAGAGCATTACGCTCTCCGTATTCAGCATTGCACCAGCAGCTCACAAGAGCCGGACAGGGTTATGGAGCAGCGTTCTTTGTGACCGCTGCTCCATAACTTGTGTTTCTGGCAAGTCTGAAGACTCGCCAGAAACACGGGCCGTCAAGCTCCATTCAGAGCTTTGATAGATAGGCCCCATATACTCAACAGCAAAATTTATAATGGGCTCTATGAGTTGCCAGTAGCACCATAATATCTATTAATGTGAATTATATCGCTACTAAGTATTTAAATAGTAAATGATAACTACTTCAAAATGTTACTGTCAAATCTTGGGGTATAGGTTAGATGTAGTTGGTTGCAAGTGAAACTAGGGAACAAGATGTTTGGGTAATGAGATTTATAAAACGAAAGAGGATTGAACATATACTAAGTCAAGTTCTATAAAATAGTATGCTAATTGTGTTGTGTTTGAGACCGCAGAATCACTCTCTGCTATGGTCCGTTACCCTTGCTGCTTACCCGCAGGACACAGCAAGAGCCCTATATATAAATGTATAATAATAGATCCTCAAGTTTCTAGTTCAAAAACATAATAAGACTGTTTCTTTCCGTAATAGTTATATGGTAAACCCTGGGTATTAACCTCTAGCACTCCTAGGTCTAAAAAATAAATTGAATCTAACTGGATGATACAAATTATTCCCTAAGGAATAAGTGGAAGGGGAGGAAAACAGATTGCAAATAAAATATAACTTTTATTGGGTTACGTTTAAAATAGGAATTACACTTAAAAATCACTCTTAAGCACCGATTTTACTGATGTCAGCAAATAAGTCCAAGTAAAGGTTATTGCTCCTAGTACTTTAGTGTTAAATGTGGGCTGGAGTAAGAGCTGCTATATACTTGTATCTGGAGATCTGATACACCAAATTATCTGTGTCCGAAGTTACTAATTCTTATGTAAGAATTAAGTATATAATGAATTCTTTATGTCTCCATAGTAATATATCTTTGCGAAGCTTAATTTGAATTGAACATTGGGTATATAATTTTAAATATTTCTGCTTGTTACCAGCTGAGATTATATATACCCAACTTACTATTTCTCTAACTTTAACTTTCAAAAATTATGTTCTTTATTCTATGGCACTTGAGTTGTATGTGCTTAAATATTTCGCAGATACCTTAGTTAACCAAGGTGCACAAAGTATATTCAGAGCGCTATTATATTAGCCTTGGGTTAGATGACTAAGTGCAGCTTGATCACGTAAGCATAATTTCTGCCGTTAATACGGCTTATACAACAGAGCAGTGCTATGAACCTAATCTGGGGCAATCCTGTTTGTATGCAAGGTGGAATGTACACAGACTAGTATAATTAGCTGTGAGTGTGGAAATCCATACGAACATTAGGTTTTAACGCTATAGACTCACAATACAAGCGGAATTTTTTGTACGTCTATCTGCTAAAACTCTGTTATCACTGAGAACAGATACGTTTCATTGTACTAAGAAACTACACTATTTAATCACCGGTACACAGTGAGTTATCCAAATAGGTACTCAATTAATTCTGTGATGTTAGGAATCAGATAAGCTCCATTGTTGCAAACATATAAGATTATTTAACTGCCGCATCACAGAGAGCTATTTAAACTGGTATTAAAGAAACGGTGAGCAGAATAAATTTTACCGAAGTTCGTTCATAACATACAAACTATGTATGATTCACAAGTCGTGTAATATACCACTCAGGCATATCCTGAACTACAGCTTTAGCACACGCCACTTACTGGACCAAAACAACCAGTTTCAAATATATAATATTATGAGCAATAGCAAACTGAATCAAACTACGCTCAAAAACAACATATAACAATTTTAGGGCACTTCCTTTAAAGACTGAGTTTTTGGTAAGCAAAACAAGTGATACTGACCACCACTTAACTAAGGTATCTGCGAAAATATTAAGCACATACAACTCAAGTGCATAGAATAAAGAACATAATTTTTGAAATTAAAGTTAGAGCACACCAAACAGCAACGGGTCGTCATAGACAACCGCAGAGGAACCAAACACATAAAAGTCTATTCAGTAGAACAACAATATACATTGTTTCAAATAAGATAAAATTGTATTATAATCCAATTCAATTAATTTAGATACAATTTAAAAGCGTTATGTAAGTTAGCTTTTTGATACTGTGGAGGGAACAGCCTACTCTTCAATCTTTAGGTAGGCAACTGCTAATACTAAAAAAGCGAAGTAAGAGATTTTATTCAGAATCCAAATAGTAAGTTGGGTATATTATAATCTCAGCTGGTAACAAGCAGAAATATTTAAAATTATATACCCAATGTTCAATTCAAATTAAGCTTCGCAAAGATATATTACTATGGAGACATAAAGAATACATTATATACTTAATTCTTACATAAGAAATTAGTAACTTCGGACACAGATAGTTTGGTGTATCAGATCTCCAGATACAAGTATATAGCAGCTCTTACTCCAGCCCACATTTAACACTAAAGTACTAGGAGCAATAACCTTTACTTGGAACTTATTTGCTGACATCAGTAAAATTGGTGCTTAAGAGTGATTTTTAAGTGTATTCCTATTTTAAACGTAACCCCAATAAAAGTTATATTTTAATTTGCAATCTGTTTTCTCCCTTCCACTTATTCCTTAGTGAATAATTTGTATCATCCAGTTAGATTTCAATTAATTTTTTAGACCTAGGAGTGCTAGAAGTGTATACTTTCTCTTTCTTTGCTAAATACGGTTCTATACACAGCACCCACATCCTGACAACTATTGAATAAGTGTAGGAATTAAGGTCTCATACTTTAGTAGTGCCATTGGTTTCTTTTCAAATTCTGGGTATTACCTATAAAATTATAAATTGTTTATAGCATACTAATATGGAGACCAAATTAATCTAGGTTCAATAGGTCCTATATAAAGGTTAGCCTACACAAAAGTATATTAAGAAACAAGATTTGACATAAGAAAAGAAGCCATCATTTAAGGGTAAGGTAAATACAAACATTTAAACACTGCAAGCATAGTTTATTACTGGTGACCTAAAAGAAAATAACGTATTAACAATTTCACATATCATAAAATAAGATAACATTTAAGAAGTTATTTACCTAAACAAAGGAGACTCCTAATAAATTTGCAATGAACAATGAGTGAAAAACACCACTATGCTATACTACTTCAAAGTGTTTTTCTAGTATGAAGCATAATAATCAAAAATATCTTAGCCACTTCCCGATTTTCCATTTGCAAGTATAATAAGACTCAGGGCTAGGTTTGTAAAAAAAGTTCCTGATGTGATAAAGTGTCGACATGGGAGTCTTTCACCAAGATTTCTGCTGGGCATTAAAAATTAGAAGTATATGATTTATGTGATAGAAACTAGTTCTTTCTGGCTTAGCAACTATGTAGTAATGTAAGGCAATGGGGCCTATTTATTAATGTGCGAGCGGAAATGATACAATGTAGAGTATCTTGTCCGCCGCACATCGATAAATGCCGACAACATACGCTGTCAGCATTTATCATTGGGTTGATTTCTGTCCACGGCCTCAGAGCAGGAAGACAAGTTATGGAGCAGCGGTCTTTAAACTCCTTCAGGCTCTCTGGAAACAAGGGCATCAAGCTTCATTCGGAACTTGATAATTCGCTCCCAATATGTGAATTTGGAGAATGGATAATGTCATTAAACAAAAGGTAATTAGATTCGCAATTTACATGAGTGTCCCCTGGTTCACCAGAGGTGGACTGCTATATTTAAAATGGTGTAGATGTTTATCCAGTGTTATATCTCTGAAGTTATCAGTATTTTTAGTATAGTCAATTATGCCATCGCCTACCTCTGTTATGGCATTGTTAGTATGTTGGTCTGTGCAATGAAACCGACATTATTAAGGATCAAGTTAGTGTTTCTGCTGGCGAGCAAGAGATTTTCTTGTTTTAAGTATTGCATGTCTGAATGGCTTAGTGAGTCTTTGCCCCTCATGACTGATCTTATATTGGCAAGTGCAAGAATTTGTAAGAATTGTTATAATTTCATTGGAAAGTATTTTATAGTCCAAAAGTGGGAATGTAACCCCGGAATTACAGGGGGCGTGGGTTACGGTCATGTGAAGAGCAGCGATTGCAGGCCTCTACAATCCGATCCACCACTCCAAGGTCATTAATGCAGCAAATATTGTGATTATCAGATCCCACAATGTGAAGCCTGTATAAATTCTCTTTTTCTGCTTTCAATGCTGTGGATTTAAACTATAATTGGCGGATTATTAATTATTACATAGGACTCATGGAGATGTGTTCTCTCTGGAACCGTGCTTGTACACGCCCCCCCTCTTGTATTTTTTTAACCTATGTATTTCCATTATCTACCCTGCCTTATTTCCTGTTAATTAATTTAGTATTGTGGTTTAAAGATAGACCTCTCCCATTTGGACTAATCTTCTGTAACTAGTTATCGCCATATTTCTTTCTTGTCAAGTTAAATTACATGAAACCCAAACATTTTCTTTCATGATTCAGATAGAGCATGACATTTTAAACAGCTTTCTAATATACTTATATGATCAAATTTACTTTGTTCTCTTGGTAGTTTTTGTTGAAAACCAGAATTGTAGACTCAGAAGCATGCACATGTCTGGAGCACAATATGGCAGCATTTTACATGAATGTTATACTTTTGCAAGAGCAACTAGATAGCAGCAATATTTCCTGCCACGTATTACTTCAGATAAATACCTAGGTATCTCGTCAACAAAGAACACCACCATGGGAGCTGAGCAAATTTGATAATAGAAGTAAATTGGAAAGTTATTTTGTAATTGTATGCTGTGTCTGAATCCCAAAAGAAAAAAAATTGGGTTTCCTATCCCTTTAATGAAGCTGGCATTATGGTTGGAGGTGGGATTCTCAGATTTGTTGGTGGTAATCTATTTCCTACAAATTGCCCATTCTAGTATATATATAGTTTCGTTAAATGGTTTTAAAGTTTCTAGATTTCACCTGCATTTGATAATGAAATCTTTAACTTTCATCCCATCATAATACCATCAACAAATTGAATAATGGTCAAAATGTAAAGCTCAACAAATTCTTTGTTAATTATGATAAATTTCAAACATCTTAGATACCTTGTTGTAAGGTGAACTACTCACAAGGGATAGTCTCAGCACTGTCAGTTGGGTTGATTACAACTTATATCTAGGAGGCTGTTAATTTACATTTGTTGCTCTGTGTCCCAAAACTCTTGTGGGCTTGTCATAACGCTAAAGCCTTACCAGTAGGCAGAGAGACTCATCTTTTCAGCGTCCAGGTTGCTAAGGAGTTGCTTCAGCAAACCAAATGCTACTGCCCGAGGTCCCCTCTGCAATGCTTGTGCTGTGGATTTTACCTCCGTCAGCAGAGCGCTTCTCTCCCTCTGTCAACCTGCGGCAACCTCTGATGACGTCATCCAGCTGGATGGATCCTTCAAGCGGGACTTCAATAACTGTAAGTGGATCGTCGGGGGTTAGTGTTAGGTTTATTTAAGGTTTTTTGGGGTTTTTTTTTTTTAGAGTAGGGTCTGGGCAGGTAAAAGAGCTAAATGCCCTTTTAAGGGCAATGCCCATACAAATGCCCTTTTCAGGGCAATGGGGAGCTTAGGTTATTTTAGATAGGGTTTTTATTTGGGGGGGGGTTGGTTGGGTGGTGGGTTTTACTGTTGGGGGGTGTTTGTATTTTTTTTTACAGGTAAAAGAGCTGATTTCTTTGGGGAAATGCCCCAGAAAAGGCCCTTTTAAGGGCCATTGGTAGTTTATTGTAGCCTAGGTTTTTTTTATTTTGGGGGGGCTTTTTTATTTTGATAGGGCTATTAGATTAAGTGTAATTCTTTTTTATTTTTGATAATGAGGGTTTTTTTTTTTGTAATTTAGTAATTTTTAATAATGTTTAATAGTATATTTAAATAATTTAAGTAGGGTTAGGTTTTTTTTAATATGTAATTTAGTTAATTTAATTGGTAGTTTAATTTAAGTGTAGGATAATAGTTAGGGTAGGTTAATTAATAGTTTTAAAATAGTTTATTTTAATTCTACAGCTATTTATTTGAAGATAGGGATGTTGTAATTTTAATTTAAAGTTAGCGGGTTGTTAGGTTTAGGGGTTAATAGCTTAATTTAGTTTATGGCGATGTGGGGGGATGGGGGTTTAGGGGTTAATAGGTTTAGTTGGTGGTAGTGATGTGGGAGGCCAGAGGTTTAGGGGTTAATACGTTTATTTAGTGGCGGCGGGGTCTGGGAGAGGCAGGATAGGGGTTAAACATTTTAGTATAGTGGTGGCGTTTAATGACAGGGTATAAAGTTGGTAAAAAGCCAAATAGACACAAGATCTATGACTGTTAGTTAATAACAGTCCGATGCTCATCGCCCCGTACTTGGTGCGCGTTTTTTTGCCGTCTTTTTTTATAAATATGGAGATCGTATTCAGGTTAGGCGAGCGTATTGGTGCTGTCAAATTCAACAAAGTTGACAGCTTGATAGATATCCCCCATAGTGTTTACCTAGCACTATAATACTGGGTACCTTTTGTTTGGAATTTTCACTTTCAAACTGCGGAAATTCCATTACAAATTCTCTTGTTTTAAATTTTGTCATTTAAAACCAAATCATACCTTCACAAGACTTCATCTATAATCTGCTGTGAATCTCAATGTGTATTTGCACTTTGCTTGTTGTTGAGATTAGCGTCTATTCTCGTGTGCATGTATTTATTGCTTTTGTTTTCATTTATTTTCATTTTCATTTATATTTCCATCTTTATTTTACCACTTATTGTTTATTCCTGTTTTTGTTCACTGTTTTCTGTCATTATTCTTTATCAATTGGTCCTATTTACCTCTGCACTGCTATACCTCACTTCATATCATACTAATGTTCTCAGATGATACTCCAGAATCACTTATAATAATGATCTAAACAGAGAACGAAAATAAAATAAAACAACACAAAGGTGAAACTAAACAGAACATAAAATATAAAAACAGAAATAAACACCTAAATAAAGTTTCTCATCAGAGCTATGTATTTCTTATTTTAACACCAATAATTGATTACATCATACTGTGAGTTTAGCCCTTGGGGTATTCTGGTCTTAAATTTCTGTATCCGGAATACTTCCCTAAGGGCCAATCTTGATTCTTTGCTTTCCCCTCTCCTGCTGCAAACTTTCTCAATAATGGTCCATTTCATGGACTCAGGATTTTTTTGGTGATTTTCTTTAAAATGTTGAACTAATGGTGGGGTTAAGGAGCCATTCTTGATGCTAGTGACATGTTCCCTGATTCTTTCACGTACCTCTCGGGTAGTGAGACCTATATATTGTAGGTCACAAAGGGTACAAGTAAGTAAATATACTGTATGTGTATCTCTACAATTTAGGCACATTTTATGTTTAAACATTCCTCCTGTAGCTGAACACCTAAATCCATCTCCTTCTTGTAGGAACTCACACGCCCGACAAGTTACATTACTGCAGCAATATGTTCCTCTGAATCTTAACCAGGAACTTTGTGTGCTATATGATTTCCTAGTGACATTCCTTTCTTAAATGAAAATCTACAGCCTTGGCGTGCTATCCCAACTAGTTTCTCATCTGCCTGGAGAAGTGGTAAATGTTTTCTTATGATGTTACAAATCTCATGGCATTGGTTACTATAAGTAGTCACAAATGTGACTCTCTCCTCTGATACAGTCTGTATAGTCTTATCCTTTAAAAGATCTTCTCTATATATTTTGTCTACTTAGGATTTGGCTTTGTCCGATAGTTCTGATCACCTGAAAGGAAAATAAAAAGAAAGAAACAAGACAACACTTCCACTAGAAGGTGGCTTCGCAACATAGGCGAAAAATGGGCACCATAGTGATCCTTGAGGATCTATGCTTGTTTAACTTAAAGTCTCCAAAACCAATAGATTACATAAACAAAGTACTTTTAAAGTATTAGTAAAAGACAGCATCAATTAAGTACATATGTTATGAAAATCCAGCAACACCTCCACCAGAGGGTAGCTTCGCTTCACAAGCAAAAAAATGGGCTACCTTAGTGATCCGTGAGGATCTACACTGGGATTAACATAAGTAATTAACAATAAGGTACATCTGTTTTTAAGGTGGTAAGCGTAAATGATAAGGGGTGTGTAAAACACCTATTTATAATAGTACACGGTATCATGAACCAAATAATTTATGTAGGATCTTTGTACACCCCCAGTTAAATCAAGTCACTACCAAAACAAGGTTGGATACAGTATAAGTTGTTACAACAACATATTCTTATGCATACATGACACTTTTAACCATGACGTTCTCAAATGGGCATCTGTGGAGACTTGTTAGTCCATCATGAAACAAAGGGCAGCTCAGCATATTAAACTGTGTTTTTCCACTGTCAGTAGGTGTATATATAGTTACCACCTTAAGTCCTCCAAAGTTACAGCAGAGCTCCTGAATTCACTATCAACAGATGGGATGTCCGTGATATATCTGGTAGGTGTTGTAAATATCCATCCTCTTTAACAAACTCCCCATAGCTTGCTTTGTATAGGAACAGACTACAAGTTGCACGAAGCTGAGACCTACCATAAAGGTAATCACTGCTGACATACGTTTCACCCCCACGTGACTACAACATCATTGGGGCTTCCTCAGGGCCTCTGAGTGCGGTTCATATTAATTATGGTTCATTTGTCTATAGTTTAAACAAAGGTTGTCAGTACCTGTAGCTTAATGGGGCATGATAAAACAATTCACAATATATAAGATCTGTATGGAAAATCAGAAGAGTTGGAGTGACAGATGAACTTTAAAATTTAAGATTAAAGCAATAGATAATTCTCTGATTGTATTATCCCATTTTGTTTTTTTGTTTTTTGGTATTTTATTCTTCTTTGTGTTATTCTCTGCATTAAAGGGACAGTATAGTGTAAAATAGTTTTTCCCTTAAAGGGACACTGTACCCAAATTTTTTCTTTTATAATTCAGACAGAGCATGCAATTTTAAGCAACTTTCTAATTTACTCCTATTATCAATTTTTCTTTGCTCTTTTGCTATCATTATTTGAAAAAAGAAGGCATCTAAGCTTTTTTTGGTTTCAGTACTCTGGACAGCACTTTTTTATTGGTGGATGGATTTATCCACCAATCAGCAAGGACAACCCAGGTTGTTCACCAAAAATGGGCCAGCATCTAAACTTACATTCTTGCATTTCAAATAAAGATACCAAGAGAATGAAGAAAATTTGATAATAGGAGTAAATTAGAAAGTTGCTTAAAATTGCATGCTCAATCTGAATCATGAAAGAAAAATTTTGGGTACAGTGTCCCTTTAATGTGTTTCCAATTACTTTTTTTTACCAGCTGCAGAGTATAAATGTATGAATTTGCTTTTCTAAGGCTTTTTTGTGTATATGAATTAGCTGATTTTGTGTTTTGAAGCCACAACCTAATAAAATGGGCTGAGCTTGTAGGTATAATCAGATCTCATTACTTTATCACATTGTGTACTTATACCTGCTTATTTATCTTATATCTGTCCATAAACCAATCACCAATACTTGGAGAGAACAATGGAATATTAAAATTGTATTACCTTATCTCTTCTATAACCCACTGAGAGTGTAATTTCTTCTATTGGCTGTGTTTACACAGCTTGGCCTTGAGGCCAAAAACTTTCAGGGTGGGTGGGGATACCACAGGCTAAATAATTTATTTCAAATGCCAATATAAGGGCAATGGAAATACTTGTAAACAATTTAATTCACCCCAGCAGGTAAAGTGGATCATTGGGAACAAATTAAAGGGGAGAACATTTTGAGTAAACCGTCCCTTTAACTCAAATGGAGCAAAATGTTTAAGCAATGTGAGTTTTTTTGGATGAGATGTTTTTCCTTTTTGCTAATTTTCTGGGACCCTTTATCTCCATTTTACTTGCCTGTTAAAATAAGGAAGTTGGCATTATGGTTAAAGGTAGTCTTCTTAGATTTATCTGATTTTCACTGAGATTTAAGTATTTTGCTATCTTTGTGGAATCAGTTATCTCCATATGACATTGCTATAGAAATTTGGAACCCATTTACTACAAGTTGCACTTTTTATTATGTACAGGTTTGTAGCTTGCATGTTTCACCAGCATTTTATAACCAATCCCTTCTTTTTTCATTCTCATCATACCGCCTTTAACACATTGATTTGTGGTCTAAATATAAAGCTATCTATTTTTTTTCCTTCTTTCTTTTTGTGTGGGAATTCTATTCTATTTCAGATATCTTAGGTATTGTGATAGATTAACTTGTCACAAAAGCTTTAGTGGGTTTTTCTGCAGTACCTAGGCTTTTGACATTATACCTGTGAGTATAAGTATAGGGCAACTGAGGGGCTTTCTTTGGTTATGTAGAATTTGTTAAAAAAAAAATCTAGTCAGCAACTCTAACTTAATGGTAAATGGTAATGGTAAAACAACTCGCATGTATATGTACACAGAATCAGATGATTTAGAATGACAGTCTCAAGATTAAAACGATGGATGATTCCTAGAATGTATTATCCTGATGACATAATTACCAATTTACAACCATTAACAATCAGAAAAAAATACCAGTTAAAGATCACTGATTATTTTGAACATTCCATTGTCACTATAGCAACTAGATGCCTGAACATGTTGCTATAGCAACCATATGATTAAATGATAATAAGCAAGCACAATTTATATGAGATCTATAATGCAGGAGTAGGGCCATTTCATGGTTATTAGGATTTTTACTTATGAGGCTGCTGTTTAGACAAATAAAGAGTATGATACAAAAATGAAATGTAAATTTAAAGATATTGATTAAAACGTTTAATAAATCACTCCAACATCGATATTTTAGAAAAAATACGAGCTAGATTACAAGTGGCACGGTATTTTTTATTCCCCGGTCGCGAAAACTTCGCTAGAGTTAAAGCTTTTTGCCCTAGTTGGGTTGCGTTCATATTACAAGTTTCAAAAAACGTATTTTACGCAAGTGGTAACCCAAATAGCGCAAAAATCCTAACTTAATTTTTCACCTGGGCATTCATGTAAAATCAATAGAAAAGAAAAAGTAGGAAAAAACCTAACACCCGAGAATGCCCAAACACGATTGCATGTTCTCATTCCCCATAGAAGTCAATGGAGAAAAAAACAGCATATTTGCATTAGCAAATGTGAAATATTTACAGTAAATACATAGTTAAAATCTTTATTAAATATATATATTTACATCTTTTTGTCTACTTAATAGCAAGGTTTTATGCTCCTTTAAGTAACTGGTGATCTCAGTAAAATTGGCGATTTCCTGTAGCAGCAATTAAAATGCTGTTTAACCTGAGGGAACTTTAAAGATGCCCCAATCTCCTCCCCCTGTTTGGGCTAGGGAGGCAAGTGAATCCTGATTTTCAACAAGGAGAGTCTGCCCTTTCAAGTAAACAGTCAAATACCACTGTAAGCAGCAACATTTAATATTCTGTTTAGCCTGCGGCAAAGCTATAACGGAGTCCTTATCTCACCCCTATATGGACTAGAAGGACCAATGCCCCCTCATTCAAAAAAGGGAAGTATGTCCTTTGAGGGGTCAAATGTAAGTTACAGGAGATCACCATAAAATCTGTGATTACAGCAGCACTTAAAATGCTGTTTAACTTAAGGGGCCCCTAAATCTCACTTGCTCCCTTAGGATGCAGCTGATCACCATTAAAAATGGTGGTCACCTGCCTCAATAGAAACAAAGTTATTTCTAGTTGTGGGGAGCAGGGTCAACTACAGAGTCCCCATATCCCTGTCGGATTTAACTAGAGGGATGAGAACCTTCATGTGAAATCTGGTGTTTTTTCTTCTCCTGTAACTCTCTTTTGGTACGTGAATAAAGTCCCTGTCAATCTGCAAACTATGCACTGCATTCTGGTGTTTTTTCCTCTCCTGTAACTCTATTTTGGTACGTGAAAAGAGTCCTTGTCAATTTGCAAACTATTCACTACACTCTGGTGTTTTTTCTTCTCCTGTAACTCTCTTTTGGTTTGTGAATAGAGTCCCTGTCAATCTGCAAACTATTTACTGCACTGCACTCTGGTGTTTTTTTCCTCTCCTGTAACTCTCTTTTGGTACGTGAATAGAGTCCCTGTCAATTTGCAAACTATTCACTGCACTCTGGTGTTTTTTCCTCTCCTGTAACTCTCTTTTGGTATGTGTACATGTATATTGGGCAAATAATTTTAGGTTGTTAATTTAATCCTGCATTTGTTTTAATATTATCCAATGTCTTACTACTAATGTTTTGTTAATTGCCATGTGATGTTCAATCCTTATCAATACTTGTTATTATTCTTAAATTTATAGCTGTCTTATGCCATAGTTTCAACCTCCTCCACATTTTTCTGTCTGTTTACTTAAAGGGACACTGAACCCACATTTTTCCTTTCATGATTCAGATAGAGCATGCAATTTTAAGCAACTTTCTAATTTACTCCTATTAGCAAATTGTCTTCATTCTCTTGGTATCTTTATTTGAAAAGCAATAATGTAAGTTTAGATGCTGGCCTATTTTTGGTAAACAACCTGGGCTGTTCTTGCTAATTGGTGGATAAATTCCCCCACCAATAAACAAGTGCTGGCCATTAGCTTGGGCTGTGCATTGCACTGGGCTGTTGCATTGCCTGGGCAGTGTGCATTATTACATATGTTCACATTTTTGAAGTGAACATTTTATAAGTGAGGCATTAAGAAAATAATTATACAAGAATTCAACAAGGATTTGGCAAGGGGCAAGACACAAGGCAAGTACTTTTGTACTTTTGTTTGCAACAAGCTCACTTCTATACATGACCTCTTTATCTCCCGCTCCCTCAACCTTCTGGCCCTAACAGAAACCTGGCTCTCTCCCCTAGACACAGCATCCACTGCTGCTCTGTCACATGGGGATCTCCACTTCAGCCACACTCCTAGGTCTGGTAATAGACAAGGAGGTGGTGTAGGTATTTTACTTTCCTCTCCTTACACCTTTAAACAAATACAACCCATCTCTTCCCTCACATTTTCCTCATTCGAAACCCACATGATTTGGTTATTTTCTCCCCTCTCTATTTGTGTTGCAGTCATATACCGACCCCCTGGCTCCTTAACTCAATTTCTAGATCACTTGGCTGCCTGGCTACCTCACTTGGCTGCCTGGCGTCCTTTCCTCAGACACCCCTGCCCTTATTCTTGGCAACTTCATCATCCCTCTTGACAATTCCACTGCCTCCTCTGCAAAACAACTTCTGCAACTCACTTCCTCTTTTGATTTGTCACAATGGACTGATTCTCCCACTCACAAAGACGGTCACTCCCTTGACCTGATCTTTAGCTATCAATGCACTATTTCAAACTTCACAAACTCGCCTTTTCCTCTTTCTGACCACCATCTCCTCACTTGCAACATATCATCCCTCCCTACAACTCTCCCTCCTTCTACTCCTCACACCAAACTTCACAGAAGCATTATGTCACTAGATCAGCAACAGCTTGCTAATTCCCTTGAACCTCTCCTCTCATCCTCCTTCTCCTCCTTTTCCTGCCCTGATCAATATATCTGCCACTATAATTCCACCCTTACATTTGTACTCGATAATCTGGCCCCTCTTACCATAGCTCGGAAATCACACACTCATCCTCGACCCTGGCATACTCCTCTGACATGGTGCCTGCGCAGATGTTCCCGTACTGCTGAGTGGCACTGGAGAAAATCTTGGAGTTCAGCTGATTTTCTTCATTACAAATTCATCATGAACTCCTACTATTCTGCCCTTAATCTTTATAAGCAACATTACTTCTCTACTCTTATCTCTACTCTTTCTTCAAACCCAAAACGTCTGTTCTCCACTTTCAATATTCTTCTCTGCCCACCCCCACCTCCTAATACAACTTCTCTGTCAGCTCAAGACTTTGCCAGCTACTTCAATAACAAAATTGACTCCATCAGAAACTAAATCAGCTCTCAACATACTTTCATTCCCTCACCCCCTCAAACGCTCGGAATCAACCACAACCCACATAGACATAAGCATAGTTCTTTCTTCCCTGTTATTGAGGAAGAAGTTTCTGCACTTATACTGTGCTCCCACCTCACTACCTGTCTCCTTGACCCTATCCCCTCACAGCTACTCCCATACCTCTTTTCTACCCTTACCCCTATACTCACACACATTTTCAACCTCTCCCTCAGCACTGGTATATTTCCCTCTTCTCTGAAACAAGTACTGGTCACACCTATCCTCAAAAAACCTCCCCATCCAAATACCGCCCTATTTCCCTCCTCCCTCTTGTTTCTCGAAAAGCTAGTATATGCACGCCTATCCCATTTCCTTACATTAAACTCCCTCCTTGACCCACTGCAATTTGGATTTCATCCCCATCACTCCACAGAGTCAGCAATCGTTAAGGTTATCAACAACCTACTTACAGCAAAATCAAAAGGCCACTTCTTTTTGCTTCTCCTCCTTGATCCGTCTGCAGCCTTTGATACTGTTGACCACCCTCTTTTGCTCCAAACCCTCCAATCCTTCTGCATTTGTGACACAGCCCTCTCGTGGTTCTCTTCCTACTTGTCAAACAGTACCTTTAGTCTAGCCTTCTCTGAGGCCTCCTCTGCCCCGTCACCACTTTCTGTCGGGGTACCGCAAGGCTCTGTCCTCGGTCCCCTTCTCTTCTCAATCTAAACGTCATCATTAGGTTCCTTAATTAAGTCCCACGGTTTCCAATATAATTTGTATGCCGATGACAAGCAAATCTACTTCTCTGCACCAGACCTATCTCCTTCCTTGCTAACCCGTCTCACTAACTGTCTTTCTCACATCTCTTCCTGGATGTCCTCACTCTACCACAAGCTAAAGCTCTCCAAAACTGAGCTCCTTATTTCCCCCCCTTCTTCCAAAATCTCCACCCCCAATCTCTCTATAACTGTCGAGAACTCCATCATTACCCCTACCCCACATGCCTGATGTCTTGGGGGTCACATTTGACCCAGATCTTTCTTTCACTCCTCGCATTCAGTCCTTGGCTAAAGCCTGCTGCTTCCACCTTAAAAACATCTCTAAAATTTGAAATTTCCTTACACAAGACACAACTCAGATTTTAATCTAGTCTCTCATCCTTTCCCGCCTCGATTACTGCAACTCTGTCCTCTCTGGTCTCCCCAGCTGCTGCCTAGCTCCTTTACAATTCATAATGAATGTCTCTGCCAGTCTCATCTTCCTTACACATTACTCTTCATCTGCTGCACCTCTCTGTCAATCCCTTCACTGGCTTCCTCTTTCCTCTAGGATTAAACACAAAATTCTCACTCTGAGATACAAAGCCCTCAACTGTACTGCTCCCCCCTATATCTCAGACCTTGTCTCCAGATACTTTCCCTCCTGTCCCCTTGCTCTGCTCATGACCTCCTACTCTCCTCCTCTCTTGTTACCTCTTCACACTCCCATTTACAGGACTTCTCTAGACTGGCTCCCATCTTGTGGAACTCTCTGCCTCACTCCACAAGACTCTCCCCTAATTTTGAAAGCTTCAAGTGCTCCCTAAAGATTCTACTGTTCAGGGATGCACACAACCTACACTAACTTTTCTTTATACCAGTTCCTCTCCTCCATTGCTATCCCCTGAACCCCCTTAGCATGTAAGCCTAAGGGTCCAGCTGTTTGTAGATCACCTTCTTAAGAGCTGAATACAACAGTGCGACTCTTGGCAGGGTCCTCTACCCATTTGATCCCTATAAATGTTTTGTTGTACTCCGCATTTGTTTATAGCGCTGCAGAATCTGTTGGAGCTCTACAAATAACCTATAATAATAATAATCAAGAGGAGATTTTTTATCACTTGCCCCAAGTAGACAGCCGTACATTGTTTGAGGAGGGGGCAGGTTTCGATTTTTCAATACATGACATGAGACCTTGCAGTAACTGCTAACCTCATTTTTTTGTACTGTTGCTGTTAGGGCTCATAAATTAATCTTTGTTTTCAAATTATATTATATTTTTGCAATTTTTTCAGCTAAACCAATTCATTTGGTTTTAAAGTTCTAAAGGATTGAAAACCTATAGAAAAGAAATCCAAGAACCGCCTCTGAATATTAACAATTTTACACTGTTTGCTGTTTCCTTTGAAAAATACATTAATAAACTGCTGTTTATTAAGAGCAGGCCAGGAATTAAGACAGAAAATTGTATACATTTGAAAAGAAGTATGGCTAAATATAGATGGAAAATAGCTAAAATGTCAGGTGTTGATTTATTTAAATATGTTGAAGAATACAATAATTTAAACTGATTAATTAAAATAAATTTAAGAATATAAATAAGGAATCTGAGATGAAAACATTTTTAGTTAATATGGAATAATTTTAACATAGAAGTGATTAAAACATATCTTGCGATATCCCAGCATGTCAACTTTAATTGACCTCAGATTGTATATTCATATAAAACAATGTCTCTGTCACTTTATTTATTTTTATTTTTTGTAAAAATATTTTTTATTGAGGTTTCAGAGCAATAATTACAAACAATAATAGATCAGATAAAATAAGAGACAGTCTGGGAAACAATATACAACACAAAGTATGTATACATTTTTAGAATACATACAAATAAGATGTCCGCAAAAGAATAGTACAAGCATAAATAAAACCTCCATTTTACATATAAGGGTCCCCTTAGAAAACAAAGGGCCACTCTTGGACTTCCATTTACATACCCAGTTAACATAAGGTGGCCTATCAAGCTTGTAGGCTGCTCTAAGATTATATAACAGTACAATATGTGATCAGAGGCATAACTACAAACCACAGGGCCCAGGTGCAAGAATCTAAGAAGGACCCCCCACCCCCAAAAAGTGAATTTGATACATATCTTTTTTTTTTTTTACATTTAACACAGAGAAAAAAATGTGAATCAGATTATATGTCTGCAAAAGGAGGTACCCTGTGCCCACAGTCTGTGAGATGGTCTGACCCCCCATCACTGTATATAGTGACACTGTTTAACCCACCAGTGCTGTATATAATGAGTCAGTGACACAGTCTGTAATCTGCTGGTGAGATGGATGGCCTGACCCTACCTGCCCCAGTACTTTATAAAGTGAACACAGTAGTCTGTGACATGGTCCAGCCCCGTAATGTATATAGTGGTACTGTATAGACTGACGCTGTTTACCCCCCGCCCCCCCAAGCTGTAGTAACAAGGTCTGTAATTTGCTGGTTCCACAAACACACACACACACACACACATACATGCATAAATACACACCCAGTCACATACATACATACACACACCATACACACACACATACATGCATAAATACACACACAGTCACATACATACATACACACACACATAAACACCAATGGGTAAAACAGAAACACTAACCCCTGTAGTCAGAGACACTAGTGAAGCATCATGTCACACTCACATGATATCAGTGCAGGCAGTGGCAGGTCAACGTTTTTTATGAAGCCACTCTTGCTCAATAAACCTAATCAGGGGGGGCGGAGCTAGCCGCAGCACAGCCTGGACGTGTTTGCACTGAGCTCCTGGGCTGAAAAGTGTTTAAGTACATTATTAACTGAATAATTTGCTATAAATTTGGACCAAAGTTTATGTATATGCAGCCCACTACCTTATCCTACAGACTGGCCGACTTTCCTTACAATCAAGAAGCTGGATTGGGGCTATCGAGCTTGTGGCAACATATCTCTACACTGCTCTGGGGGAGATCTGGAAACTTGCGGCCACTACGCACTTTTATTAGGACGTGTTGCTGAGATCCTCTGTCTCCGGAGGGTCGGGGCTCCGCTCCGGAGACCTGGATATTATTACCCTCTGTTACTACCAACCGCCTATCTCTCACCGCATTGCTCCGGAGGGCCGGGGACCCGCTCCGGAGCACTTACCCAGAAAACCAGACAGCCGCCGCATAGAGACAGTGGGACCGGGTGTCCCGCCTGGCCGCACTCAAAAGACTTTGCTCCTTTTCGCGGAGATCAGCCACCAGCTTACCTTCATCTGCACTGCTCCGGAGGGTCGGGGACCCGCTCCGGAGCATATACCCAACAGCTCAGACATCTGGGGGAGAAGATTGTGCGGCTGGGAGCCTTACCCGATTGTAACCAGGGACCCTCGAAGGTTAGTGCTGCCTATGAAGTGGGCTTCAGGGGGTGAGCGTCTGTGCTCTCCGATCGAGAGGGAGAGCCTGCTGAATTAGACAGAGCGGTGGCTGGGCCTATCTGTTGCGCACTTGTTTAGAAAAAGGCGCGAACACCCGCCATCTTGGGCCTTAGAATACCTATAACCACAGCTCCGTTTTAGTACGGGGCCTACCACGCAGAAGGGGTCTCTTGGGACTATTACCTAACCAATAACTACCTGATGTTCACTTCCACTGGTAACTTATAGAGTGTTTTAAAGGAAGATATAGACGTGAACAAAAAAAGGCCCTTTGAAGCACAGACGTTATCCCCCTGTCTACATTAAGCTGGGACCCAGGCTATACCTACATAGACATTCAGTTCACCATAAGGCCTGCATTAGCTCTCCCTGAGAGAGAGCACAAATAAATCAGCTGGGGTATCAGCCTTAATGTCCTGTGTCTTTTTCATCTGAACCCACGCAGCTTGCCCACACACACAAACTTTCAGTACAGGGAGCTGCTGATACTACTTAGGAAAAACTGATTGTGTCATTCTCCCAGGATCTCTACACAACCTCCTTACTGGCACAGACCAACATTTAACAAGCTGTAACTGTGACTCTACAGGTCTCTCCCCTCCCTTTCCCGCCGGCCCAGTTTGCCTGCGGGTCATACCCCTATACCTTCACCCACATCGTCCTGAGGGGACAAGCTCCCAGGGGAGAGACCAGACCAGAATACACGTTCCAGTGAAATCCACTTCAACTCTTGGGCCACAGAGCCCAGCTCTTAACCGGCCTAACCTCAATATATATGTGGCACCAGGACCTGTGTAAAAACAAAATGTGCTAACCTCCTCCACTGATGTCCTGGCCCCAGTCGGCCCTACAGCAGATTTCTTTATAGTGCAAAACAGTATTTCTCTTTCTCCACTATTTGCCTTCCATATCTCATGTCACTACAATTGCAAAAGTACAAGATGCCGCAATCCTTTAAAAGAAAACAAAACTCTCTACAAAACTGGTCTGGAACCCGGTGCTAGACAAGAAAAGGAACACAAGCCACCCAACAGACCGTAACCTAATTTCTCTATCGATGGCCTTCCGACGACTCATGTATCAATTTGGGCTGTTTGATGTATGGAGATGCCTAGCTCCGACTGAACTAGACTACACACACCATTCGGTGCCCCACAATTCATATTCTCGGCTTGATTATCTGCTCTGTGACTCTTGGACACTCGACAACTTTGCTGCATCAAAGATCAGGCCCTGTCCATGGTCGGACCATGATATGGTCAGTGCCCAACTCTTGGCCTTACAGTCCCTTGACTGTAGACCGTCTTGGAAACTCCCAGACCAGTGTCTCACAGAAACAGAGGTACCACTCTTACATGAAACCATTTTAGATTTCTTAACACACAATGATACTGGAGATACGAGTCTTGAAATAGTTTGGGCCGCCCTTAAGGCGTACCTGAGAGGCCATTTCATAAAGAAAAAGGCCCAGTGGAAGGAGGTCCATAAGATCCCCTTATCTAAATTATATACCGAACTAAGATCCCTGGAGATGGCCAATAAAAATGCCCCGGACCCTGCTCTTGCCACCCAGGTGGGTGCAATAAGGGCTGAGATCAATAAACGAGAGCTTTTAAGAGTGCAAACCAACCTATTCAAATTAAAACAAGTATATTACAGCAAAGGGAACAAAGCCGATAGGCTCTTAGCTCGTAAACTACGTAACAGGGCGGTCGCCAGTAGGATCCCGGCCATCAATTCAGCTCGGGGCATGGTCTGCTCTCCTAAGGAGATTGGCCAGGCCTTCTCGGACTATTACGCTGCTCTTTACAGCCTAGACAGCGGTGCCAATGACCCACCGGCGAGCGGTAAGGAGTTGAGGCAATTCCTAACCAAGTTGCAATTACCACAGCTAAGTGAGGAGTCTGTGGCAGACCTTGATAGACCATTTACCTTGGAGGAGGTGAAAGCTGCCGTCCTGTCCCTTAAGCCTCATAAGGCTCCTGGTCCGGACGGTTTCTCCACCCTCTTTTACAGAACCTTTGTGTCTCTTATCTCTCCTCTTCTGCTCCGACTGTTTAATGATGTGGCTAAAAGAGGAAAGATGTTAGGAGAATTCCTGGAGGCTACTATCATGGCCATCCCTAAAGAAGGAAAAGACCCCAAGGAATGTGGGAGCTATAGACCTATTTCCCTCATCAACGTGGACATTAAGATATACTCTAAAGTTCTCGCGACGAGACTAGGGAAACACCTCCCCTCTATAATCCACTTAGACCAAGTTGGATTTGTCCAAGGCAGACAGGGCTCTGACAACACCCGTAGACTGCTGAACATCTTCGCTGAATCGCATGACATGGGCTTGCCCCTTCTCACCCTGTCATTAGATGCCGAAAAGGCCTTCGACAGGGTGAGATGGGAATATATGTTTGAGACTCTGAGAACATTTGGGGTCCCGCTCTCGTTCTGTGGGGCCGTAGCGGCCCTCTACACCCTCCCCACGGCTGTGGTCAAGGGGTTAGGCTTTTGCTCCCCTAAAATACACATACGAAATGGGACGAGGCAGGGATGCCCCCTGTCGCCACTCCTTTTTGCGATGGTCATGGAGCCACTGGCGGCAGCCATCAGACAGGACGCCCAAATTCAGGGTCTGCTGCTACATGATTCAGTCCAAAAGGTGGCGTTATTCGCGGATGATCTTACACTTTTCATCACAGAGCCGACCTTATCGCTCCCGCCGCTGATGGCACTTATCGAAAGATTCGGTATGCTCTCTAACTATAAAATAAATGTAACCAAGACGGAGGCGTTCCCGATACATTTGGACCATCTAGAACAGAGAACCTTGCGACAGCAATACTCTTTCAAATGGTCCACCAAAGGTATCCGGCACCTAGGTGTCTTCTTGTCTTACGATAAGGAGATGGTTCTTCATGAGAACTACCACACTTTGTTGAAGACTGTAGACAAGCATCTGAGAGCAAAGAAATATGACGAACTCTCTTGGATGGGTAGAATTGCGGCTCTGAAGATGATGCTACTTCCCAAGCTGACATACATTATGAGATGTATTCCCCTCCCAGTCCCAGATAAACTACTGAAAAACTTTCAGACCCTATTCAACAGATACGTCTGGAACAACAAGAAACCCAGAGTAGCGGCCGCAATCTTACAGTCCCCCCTAGATCAGGGAGGGCTGGGATTACCGAGTGTGAAGATGTACTATGAGGCGGCTATGATCTCTCATGTCTCTGCTTGGGGACGAGACCTCCCCCCCGCGAGATGGAGGGACCTGGAACAGGCTTCATTGCCCGCCTATATAGATCTGGCTGATTTGCTATGGTTTCCCCCGCATCTCGCCACCGCTTACACCATCTCTAATTCATTGTTAGAGGATGCCAAATGCTATGGTATAAACTGCGACACCACATTCAGATCGCCCCCCATCCTTCTCCTATCCAACCTGTACTCCCCATACTTCAGACCCTTCCCAATATGAGGCTGAACTTATGGCGGCAGGCCGGAATTTTGACAGTAGGTGATTTTTATGTAGCAGATCGGCTTCTAACACAAGAAGAGATGGTGACGAACTTTGAGATCCCGAGGCAACTGACATTTGAACTTTTAAGACTAAGATCTCTACTGAAAGCCTGGGGATTCCTGAGTGATGCCCCACGGCCTCTTACTGCTTGGGAAACACGATGGAAAACGGGCCTTCAGACCTATAAACCCCTTACGGCACATTATCGTTGCCTTTTGGTTCCCCCCGTAATTCCTAAGACGAGACATATGCTTTCCTGGGAGGTAGAGCTGCAAAAGGTTTACTCACCTAAGAAATGGGCATTGGCTATTGCTACAACCAAGGCCGCCTTACATTGCACCACGATGTACGAACTCTACTTTAAAATGCTCACTAGGTGGCATCTGGTCCCGACCAGATTGCAAACCCTCTACCCTAATCACCCTCCAACCTGTTGGAGGAATTGTGGTGACATTGGCACCCCACTGCACACCTGGTGGACTTGTCCTAACCTAAAGTCACTCTGGGATAAGACCAGTAAGATCTGTGGTTTGATGGGTCTCCCAGAGATAAAAGACTCTGGAATGGCTCTCCTACACCTGGGTTTGGAGAAAATGCCTCCTCACCAGAGAACCCTTCTTATCTACATACTCACCGCAGTTAAAATGACAATTGCCAGGAACTGGAAAAAAGTGCACCCCCCAAAGTGGCAGAGTGTCTTGGAATACCTGAATTATGTCAAGTCCATGGAAGACTATGTCTACAGAATCCGGCGCAAGTCGGAAATTTTTTGTCTTGTTTGGGAACCCTGGGAAGCCTACCTGCAGAGTCTCAGACCTAAACCCTAGGACTTCCTGCCTCCCTAATACCACTGGCCTTTGATCTGGGTACGGGATGATCTGTTCACCCTCCTCCCCCTCCCCCCCCCTCCCACTCGATGAGCCCCCCCTCCCCTCCCCCCCCCTTACATTCTACCCTCTCCCCCCCCATTGGGGTTACTTTCGCCCACGACACTACAAAGATGATTGAAGCTTAATCTCACTTCTTTGGTGCGATGGCCCCCATTGGCCCTTGCTTCCGCTCCATTGCTTATACAGGAAATACCCACAGGATAACTAGCTCCTAGCGTAATTCCGCTTTTAAAAAAAAAAAAAAAAGAAAGCAGAATAAAAGGCGAGATAAACTCCTAAATCTTACTAAGCCATCTGATCACGATTCACCCAATCTGTGCACACTGCTATTCACTCCTCATTTCACCTTCCACTAAGTTATAGTTTGATCCTTCGGTCTTCTGGGAATGGAGACGAATGCCTTGTCTAATTATGCAATATTTATGTCATGTTGATGCCATGTGAGATATCTTTTTTTGTGATTGCTGTGTTTACCCTATATCTGTAATGTTTCAAAGAATTGTGATGACTTATGTTTACAATAAAAATCATTTAAAAAAAAAAAAAAAACCTAATCAAGCAGATAATAAAATGATTTGGAAATTTCTCAACAATGTCATAAAGCACATAAATATGGGTTGATTAGAACCCTAGTTCTATATGTTTTCTCAAATGGAGTAATACAAGAAAGAAAAAATACAGAATATAACCTCATATAGTAACATTGGATATCATCTGGCCTTTGTAAATTCAGGTATAGAAATTAGGGAAAGGGTTGCATGTACCTTCACATCACATTACATATAGGACTAAAAAATAAATACATATGGAAATAAAGCAAGCTAGGCCCATTAAACTACATAGAAGGAATCACTAGATCAGACTAAAGAGAGAGCGGATTATCTCCTGAATGTAGAGGCATTCGGGATATAAAAATAGCTATATGTTAAGCAATTACATTTGATGAAACTAGTATGGAGCGAGCTAAAGCTTCAAACTATATATTCTAATGATAACCACAACATAGGCATCTACAAATTATTCCTAAGAATTAAGCAGACATCCCAACCTGCAAAAACTTATTTCAGGGAGGTACACCCCCCTCCTGCCCCCCCCCACCCCACAGAAAAAAATGTGAAAAAAATACTGGCAATTTTGAGAGGACAGCTCTACTCTACTACACTCAACAGTGTAATCATTGTAAAGGCAGCTTTACCCAACTTCATGACAGTGGTGCATAACTGGAGCAGTTGTATTGCTGTAAGGTCAGTTCTATGTTACATTACACTGAAGCATTACAGTATGGGCAACGATACTCTGCTCTATAACACTGGTGCTTAATGGGAGTCTCAGCCATACACTTCTTCACAAGTTGTTGTGTTCCACCCTTATCTCTGTTACAGGCATAGTTTGCTCCACCTGACCTCTTATCGGCCACTTGACTTCAATGAATCTTCTGTGTTATCTGACTATACCGGCATTTACACTGCAACATAGAACACAAACGAAGCAGCCAGATCTTTCCTAAAACCAAGCTCAAATGCGGTGACGTCACGGGACAAGAGGATGGACTGTAGTTATTCAGCCAATCACAAAACTGCTGAACGGAAAGGGCCAACAAGCTATTGCACAGACCAAAAAAAAACAGGGACTGGCTAGTAACAGAGCGTGCATAACGGTTTGTTTTATGTGATCACACAAAACAAACCGTTATGCACACTCTGTTACTAGCTGAAGAATGAATTGTATAATAAATTACCATAAATGTTGTATTGGTTAGTTGCCGTAGGTTGAACTTTAATTACGGGATAGTCTAATTGATTTGCGGGCGTTTGGGAGCCGCTATTTCAATGCGGGAGATTCCCGGATCTTCCGGGAGACTTGGGATGTCTTAATTTAAGCAGACAATCAAGACACTATATACATTCATAAGGGAAAGATTATAAATAACCAGTGGCTGATAAGATATAAGGTCTCATGCTAAACATAACTACATATTACCCCCCCCCTCCAATGCGAAAATAAATCATAGTCTAGATTACAGATGTAGCACATAATATTAGTTTTGCTAAAGCTACTTATTTTTTTGTTATCTCAATATTCAGAACCAGCATGGAAAAATCATGGATACTATATAACACCGAAAAGAAGGTATGCAAAAAAAAAATGAACAAGCGCTACATAGCATAGTGGCTGTCAGCAGTCTATATCGTACAAATGCAATAATATAGGGACATATAGTGTATATGTATATAGTTAAACTTTTCAAAATCTCAGACTTTATGCAGTCATCAACATAAAGAACTTTGCAAACTCTTAACAAAGCTTTAAATATATACTGAAACAACCAGAGAACCCAAATTCCCTCAGTTTCCCTGCATAGTATGTCCAGTACTTTACAGCATACTGCCTCTAATATGAAGCAGGCATGGCAGTTGTGAAATATCCTGGATTCACGTGAGACATTTGTGAGGTATTGTCTGTATTAAACTATAATGCTAACTGCTATGGGGTACGCTTAGAGAGAGAGATCAAATGGTGAAATGCGTGTGTTATGTTAAGGGTCATTTTTCTGTGAAAATGACCACTAAACAGAGGGCGCCTCTGTTTGTGGTCATTTTCAAGAGAAAAGTTTCAGTCTGGATTTTGTGAAGAGGGGCAGCTCACATTTAAGACTGACAAGAGAGAGAATTTGAAGTTTTCGCCCACACATATCACCTGATCCAAGAAAGATTCTTCTCCCATTCGAACTGTCTGGTAAACCAGATAATAACATATACTGTATATCCTAGACAATCTTATTGTTTTTACTCATTCTGAGTTTTGGTCCATTTTTTACCTTTTAATATTTTCTATATCTTTTGATTTGTATTTCACATTAGCATCTGTAGCTTGGGGTTGTGTTCATTTGTCTGGTTTTATCATGCGCATTGGTAAATGCTTATGAAACGAATCCACTAATTCTTGCTAATAATGTAAAATTTTCCACATGCCATGCTATGTTCTTATCAGTTATTAACATAAGTTCCTGCATTTCAATAAGAGTTATAATTAAAAGTAACAGGGTTGCTAGGAAATAATTGTAATAACAGTTGGAACTTGCAATTAGCTAATTAACAAGTAATTTGGTCTCCTGTTATGTTCCATTTCCAGGACTTCAGTACATTTTCCTGCATAGGCCTAAAAAAAGAAAAGGACAAAAAAACAAATTCATAAGGTCAATCCTTACAAAAAAAAAAATCCTTTTTTTTTTCTTTCAAACAGGTCCAAGGTGTAAGATCTTCAAAATCATGCTGGAAAAGCTTTTAATTTTTTGAGACATTGAGCTATAGTGCATGAATTAACTTGAAAGCCTTGTAAAAAATTAGTTATAGATTTTCAAATGAAATGGAGTGGGTTTAAATTTAAAGGGCCACTGTAAGTAAATATTTTCTATGCCTGTTACTAACTAACTACCCCAAATACGCATTTTATCAATAGCATTTCATTAACATATCTCTACCGTATATCAGAAATCTTGTCTGCAAACTTAATTGTTTTCCAAACCCACTCCGTGGGTATCCTTTGCTCTGTACCAATACGTTTACAATACCTAGGTTTCAAAATGGCGCTTTAAACACAAAGTTATTGGTTTAAGTATTTTGAACACACAGTGCTGAAAATAGTGGGCAGGATAACGTGACATCATCGGCGAATAAAAGATATAACTTTTAGAACGTTATGAAACTTCGTTTTGGAGAAAATATAGGTCAGTAGGTCTTAATTAATGTTTATTAACTTTAATATGTTAGTTGTTTAGCTTAAAAATTATAACAGAAAGTAATCCTTTAAAAGGCCCATTGAATGCCACATATGTGTGTGCATGTAATTTAGAGCTTAGATCAAATGCATAGCCCCTGAATATTCTTCATACCTGTTATATGCTCAAATTACACCTGAGAACATTTGCATGGCTTCCAGCATCCTCTTGCAGTATCCAATCATTGAGGCCCCAGGCGTTTTGCTAGGTTTAAAAAAGACCAGTGTCTTAGGCCCATGGGTAAATGTAATGACTCGTTTAAAGATTCCACTATAGACCCTGCAACCCAATTCTACAAAATATATTAATTACAACTGAGCAAATGAAACAGCAGTATTCTACTGAACCGTTTTGTATTAACCGATTTCTTTCATCAACATACATTACAGTAATGTTGGCACCCTTGTTACCAGTAACAAAATAAATAAATAAAAAGCATATCTGTTATTTTATCTTCAATAATTTAAAAACAAGAGTCATTCATATGTTTTAACTCTCTTGATGATAATACCTCTCAGAGTTTTGGTGCATCCAGACTAGGGATGGGTGAATGTTTTGCAACATTCGAAAAATGAAATGAATTTTAACACATTTGTTCATTTGTTTTAAATTTAGAATATTTGTACAACATTCAAGCATTTGTTTATCGTAATAGTATTTCTAATGCTATCTTTACATTTAATATTTGAATTAAGCAATATTTGAATTAGAAAATTGTGAATCAATATATTTATCTATTATGTATCAATTTACTAAATTCCCTTACACATGAACTATTTAACTTCTGAATAGTATTTGTTAAATTGAATGTTACATTCAACATTTTGAATGTAGATAATTATGAATATAATAATGTGGAAAATTATGAGCATTTGAAAATGAATGAAACATTTGAAATTTGGAATTGACATTCATTTAACAAATTTTAAGGGGTTTTAGTCCTAATCAACATTTGTTTATCCAAAATGAATGTCCACAGGACTATTTGTTTGACCAAAGAAATAGTACTTTCAACATATTTGTCCATCCCTAATCTTGGCAATCATACACAGGTGAGCATTTAACTAAAATTATTCCAATAATAGAAAGGTGGTTTTAACCTATTTGATGCCAATAGCAAAGAAAACTTAATTTTAATGAATGTATGCCAGTAACACAGAAAAGTGATTTTGACCCACTTGATGTCAGTAACAGTTGAATAGTAACCTCTCAATGCCACTACCATAGTCCAGTGTTTCTCAACCGCGGTCCTAAAGTACCCCCAAAAGCTCATGTTTTCATTATAGCTGAACTAGAGCACAGGTGAAATAATCAGTTGATCCGTAACCATGGTTACTAATCTGCCATCACCCATCACCTAATTATTTCACCTGTGCTCTAGTTCAGGTATAATAAAAATCTGGCCTTTTGGAAGTACCTGAGGGCCGTGGTTGAGAAACACTTGGCTAGATTACGAGTTGTGCGTTAGGGTAAAAAAGCAGCGCTAAGAGGTCCTAACGCTGCTTTTTTACACCCGCTGGTATTACGAGTCTTGAAGGTTTAGGTGTACCGCATATTTATTTGGCCTTACCGCAAAATGACTTACGTAAACTTTGTAAAGTCTTTTTTCTATGGGACTTAGCGCTGATATTACGAGTCTGTCCTGGGAGGCCAAAAAGTGAGCAGTACAGTCTACCCTGTCAAGAGTCCTAACGCATTTTAAAGTCAGTAGTTAAGAGTTTTATGGTACAACGACGTAACATAAAACTCATAACTAAAGTGCTAAAAAGTACACTAACACCCATAAACTACATATTAACCCCTAAACCGAGGCCCTCCCGCATCGCAAACACTATAATAAAATTTTTAACCCCTAATCTGCCACTCCGGACACCACCGCCACCTACATTATATTTATGAACCCCTAATCTGCTGCCCCCAACATCGCCGACACCTACATTATATTTATTAACCCCTA
This sequence comes from Bombina bombina, assembly GCF_027579735.1. NCBI lineage: Eukaryota > Metazoa > Chordata > Amphibia > Anura > Bombinatoridae > Bombina > Bombina bombina. The sequence goes on from NC_069502.1 coordinate 961,144,664, forward strand.
ATCTGCCGCTCCCAATGTCGCTGCAACCTACCTACACTTTTAAACCCCTAATCTGCCGCCCCCAACGTCGCCACCACTATAATAAACATATTAACCCCTAAACCGTCGCACTCCCGCCTCGCAAACATTAGTTAAATATTATTAACCCCTAATCTGCCATCCCTAACATCGCCGCACTACCTACATTTATTAACCTCTAATCTGCCGCCCCCAACGTCGCCACCACTATATTAAAGTTATTAACCCCTAAACCTAAGTCTAATCCTAACCCTAACACCCCCTAACTTAAATATAATTTAAATAAATCTAAATAAAATTACTATCATTGACTACATTATTCCAATTAAAAACTAAATACTTACCTATAAAATAAACCCTAAGCTAGCTACAATATAACTAATAATTCCATTTTAGCTATTTTACCGCTAGAATACGAGTTTTGCGTTAAAACGCAGCGTTGAGAGGTCCCAACGCTGTTTTTTAACGCCCGCTGGTATTACGAGTCTTGCAGGTACAGGTGTACCGCTCACTTTTTTGGCCAGACTCGGAAATACCGCAAATCCACTTACGTCAATTGCGTATCATATATTTTCAATGGGACTTGCATAGCGCCAGTATTACGAGTCTGAAAAAAGTGAGCGGTACACCCTCTCCTGTCAAGACTGGTACCGCATTTAACAGTCAGTAGTTAAGAGTTTTACACTACAACGCCTTAGCATAAAACTCTTAACTAAAGTGCTAAAAAGTACACTAACACCCATAAAATACCTATTAACCCCTAAACCGAGGCCCTCCCACATCGCAAACACTAAAATAAAATTTTGAACCCCTAATCTGCTGAACCGGACATCGCCGCCACTATAATAAACATATTAACCCCTAAACCGCCGCACTCCCACATCGCAAGTACTAGTTAAACATTATTAACCCCTAATCTGCCGTCCCTAACATCGCCTACACCTACCTACATTTATTAACCCCTAATCTGCCGCCCTCAATGTCGCCGCCACTATAATAAAGTTATTAACCCCTAAACCTAAGTCTAACCCTAACCCTAACACCCCCTAACTTAGATATAATTTAAATAAATTTAAATAAATATTACTACAATTACCTAAATTATTCCTATTTAAAACTAAATACTTACCTATAAAATAAACCCTAAGCTAGCTACAATATAAATAATAGTTACATTGTAGCTATCTTAGGGTTTATTTTTATTTTACAGGCAACTTTGTATTTATTTTAACTAGGTACAATAGTTATTAAATAGTTATTAACTATTTAATAACTACCTAGTAAAAATAAAGACAAATTTACCTGTAAAATAAAACCTAACCTAAGTTACAATTACACCTAACACTACACTATAATTAAATTAATTACCTAAACTAAATACAATTAATTACAATTTAAAAAAATTATCTAAAGTATGAACCCCCCCCCACTAAATTACATGAAAATAATAAAATAATTACAAGATTTTTAAACTAATTACACCTAATCTAATCCCCCTAACAAAATAAAAAGCCCCCCAAAATAAAAAAAGCCCTACCCTACACTAAATTACAAATAGCCCTTAAAAAGGCCTTTTGCGGGGCATTGCCCCAAAGTAATCAGCTCTTTTACCTGTAAAAAAAATTACAAATCCCCAAAAACATTAAAACCCACCACCCACACAAGCAACCCTACTCTAAAACCCACCCAATACCCCCTTAAAAAAACCTAACACTAACCCCTTGAAGATCACCTTACCGGGAGAAGTCTTCACCCAACCGGGCTGAAGTCCTCAATGAATCTGGCAGGGCTTTTTTATTTTGTTAGGGGGATTAGATTAGGTATAATTAGTTTAAAAATCTTGTAATTTGTTTATTATTTTCTGTAATTTAGTGTTTGGTTATTTTGTACTTTAGAGAATTATATTTAATTGTATTTAATTGTATTTAATGTAGGAAATTAATTTAATTATAGTGTAGTGTTAGGTGTTAGTGTAACATAGGTTAGGTTTTATTTTACAGGTATATTTGTATTTATTTTAGCTAGGTAGTTAGTAAATAGTTAATAACTATTTAGTAACTATTCTACCTAGTTAAAATAAATACAAACTTGCCTGTAAAATAAAAATAAATCCTAAGCTAGCTACAATGTAACTATTAGTTATATTGTAGCTAGTTTAGGGTTTATTTTACAGGTAAGTATTTAGTTTTAAATAGGAATAATTTATTTAATGATAGGAATATTTATTTAGATTTATTTAAATTATATTTAAGTTAGGGGGTGTTAGGGTTAGGGTTAGACTTAGGTTTAGGGGTTAATACATTTAACCCCTTAATGACCACAGCACTTTTCCATTTTCTGTCCGTTTGGGACCAAGGCTATTTTTACATTTTTGAGGTGTTTGTGTTTAGCTGTAATTTTCCTCTTACTCATTTACTGTACCCACACATATTATATACCGTTTTTCTCGCCATTAAATGGACTTTCTAAAGATACCATTATTTTCATCATATCTTATAATTTACTATAAAAAAAATTATAAAATATGAGGAAAAAATGGAAAAAAACACACTTTTTCTAACTTTGACCCCCAAAATCTGTTACACATCTACAACCACCAAAAAACACCCATGCTAAATAGTTTCTAAATTTTGTCCTGAGTTTAGAAATACCCAATGTTTACATGTTCTTTGCTTTTTTTGTAAACTATAGGGCCATAAATACAAGTAGCACTTTGCTATTTCCAAACAATTTCTTTTCAAAATTAGCGACAGTTACATTAGAACCCTGATATCTTTCAGGAATCTCTGAATAGCCATTGACATGTATATATTTTTTTTTAGTAGACAACCCAAAGTATTGATCTAGGCCCATTTTGGTATATTTCATGCCACCATTTCACCGCCAAATGCAATCAAATACAAAAAATCGTTCACTTTTCACAAATCTTTTCACAAACTTTTGGTTTCTAACTTAAATTATTTACAAACAGCTTTTGCAATTATGGCATAAATGGTTGTAAATTCTTCTCTGGGATCCCCTTTGTTCAGAAATAGCAGACATATATGACTTTGGCGTTGCTTTTTGGTAATTAGAAGGCCGCTAAATGCCACTGCGCACCACACGTGTATTATGCCCAGCAGTGAAGGAGTTAATTAGGGAGCATGTAGGGAGCTTTTTGGGGTAGTTTTAGCTTTAGTGTAGTGTAGTAGACAACCCCAAGTATTGATCTAGGCCAATTTTGGTATATTTCATGCCACCATTTCACCGCCAAATGCGATCAAATTAAAAAAAACGTTAATTTTTTCTCAATTTTAGGTTTCTCACTGAAATTATTTACAAACAGCTTGTGCAATTATGGCACAAATGTTTGTAAATGCTTCTCTGGGATCCCCTTTGTTCAGAAATAGCAGACATATATGGCTTTGGCATTGCTTTTTAGTAATTAGAAGGCCTCTAAATGCCGCTGCGCATCACACGTGTATTATGGCTAGCAGTGAAGGGGTTAATTATGTAGCTTGTAGGGAGCTTGCAGGGTTAATTTTAGCTTTAGTGTAGAGCTCAGCCTCCCACCTGAAACATCAGACCCCCTGATCCCTCCCAAACAGCTCTCTTCCCTCCCCCACCCCACAATTGTCCCCGCCATCTTAAGTACTGGCAGAAACTCTGCCAGTACTAAAATAAAAGGTATTTGGCCCTTTAAAAAAAAAAAAAAAGCATATTTACATATGCTGATGTGTAGGATCCCCCCTTAGACCCCAACCTCACTGATCCCCCACCAAACAGCTCTCTAACCCTTCCCCTCTGCCTTAATGGGCGCCATCTTGGGTACTGGCAGCTGTCTGCCAGTACCCAGTTTTGTAAAAAAATTTGCCTTTTGTTAAAAAAAATGCCCTTTTCTGTAGTGTAGCTTCCCCCACACACCAAGACCAACCCACAACCCCTTCCAGGTCCCTTAGATTTATTTTTAATATTTAGATGTATTTTTTTTTTTTAGCTTTTAACTTTTTTTTTTTCTGTAGTGTAGCGGTTCCCACCCGCTCCCGCCCCGTGCACGCGCCCGCCCGCCACCCCCCGTGCACGCGCGCGCTCCCGTGCGCGCCCCCGTAGATCCCGCCCCTGATCCCGCCCCCCTCCACTTCACACAGAGCACCGATGGCCGCCCACCCGCCTCCCACGTAAGCTCCCACCCACCAACGATACCGGCCATCGATGTCCGGTGCAGAGAGGGCCACAGAGTGGCTCTCTCTGCATCGGATGGCCAAGGGGGGTTATTGCAGGATGCCTCCATATCGAGGCATCACTGCAATAACCGGAAAGCAGCTGGAAGCGAGCAGGATCGCTTCCAGCTGCTTTCCAGACCAAGGACGTACGCCACACGTCCTCGGTCATTAACTGTATTTTTTTTGAGGACGTGTGGCGTACGTCCTTGGTCGTTAAGGGGTTAATATAGTGGCGGCGGTGTAGGAGGTGGCAGATTAGGGGTTAATAAGTATAATGTAGGTTTCGGCGGTGTAGGGGGGCAGATTAGGGTTTAATACGTATAATGTAGGTGGCGGCGGTGTAGGGGGGGCAGATTAGGGGTTAATAACTTTATGTAGGTGGCGGTGGTGTCGGGGGGCAGATTAGGGGTTAATAAGTATAATATAGGTGGCGGCGGTGTAGGGGGGCAGATTAGGGGTTAATAACTTTATGTAGGTTGCAGCGGTGTTGGGGCAGCAGATTAGGGGTTAATAAGTATAATGTAGGTGGTGGCGGTGTAGGGGGCGAAGATTAGGGGTGTTTAGACTCGGGGTACATGTTAAGGTGTTAGGTGTAAACATTACCATAGGAATCAATGGGATATCGGGCAGCAGCGAACATGAGCTTTCGCTGCTTTCAGACTCCCAGACTCAGGGCGGTGAATTGAAAACCATGTACGCTGGACTGGAATAGTGGTGAGCGTACCTGGTAGGAATTTGTTAACTAGCAAAAGTAGTCAGATAGTGCCGAATTTGCATTCGGAACATCTGTAATGACGTAAGCATCGATCTGTTTCGGACTTTGCCCAGCGGATTGTATGTTACGTCACAAAATTCTACTTTTAACGGTCTGTAGGGTTTGATAACTAAGGGGAATCAGGTTTGCCACAAATACGCTGCATAATTCCAGCGTATTTGCGGTTGACGGCTTGATAAGTAGATGCCATAGAGTGGTGCCAATCATGTAAAAATGAGTTACAAAGCCTTTAACAAAAAAGAGTGCGTTACCCCTACAATTATATAGGAAAAATTGTCACTGAATTATACACGAACGATTTTTAACCATTCATACTTTATCTTTATTGGTTTAACTATTCAATCATACACGTTTAAAAACACTTAGGCCCCTATTTAACAAAGGTCTGTCGAACCTGATCCAACAGTGCGGATCAGGTCCGACAGACCACGCTGAATGTGGAGAGCAATACGCTCTCCGTATTCAGCATTGCACCAGCAGCTCTTGTGAGCTGCTTGTGCAACGCCGCCCCCTGCAGATTCACGGCCAATTGACCGGCAGCAGGGGGGTGTCAATCAACCCAATCAAACTCGATCGGGTTGAGTTGCGGCGATGTCTGTCCGCCTGCTAAGAGCATTCGTACAGGTTATGGAGCAGCAGTCTTTAGACCGCTGCTTCACAACTGGTGTTTCTGGCGAGCATGCAGGCTCGCCAGAAACACGGGCCCTCAAGCTCCATCCGGAGCTTGATAAATGGGCCCCTTAATCTCTCTAGATATCAATATATAGCATAGGTGTGTGAATAATACCTCTGAAAATCATGTATCTAGATGTGAAACATTGTACTTGATTTGTATAATATCAAGCAGTCAGATACAAACAATATATTTTGTAGCCGGCTATTAATAAATTCTGAAATAACTTTGTAACAAGAGCACCTGTTAATATGTGGGATGTCAGATTATGAGATTAAAGCTATCTAGCTAATACTCTAACTGTAATTATAAAGTCATTGCTTGCACAGTTAACTTTAGCACAGCTGCTCAGTGTAATATATTCTGTCTGTGTAAACGCTCTAGATATCAATATATAGCATAGGTGTGTGAATAATACCTCTGAGAATCATGTATCTTGATGTAAAACATTGTACTTTGTTTGTATAATATCAAGCAGTTAGATACAAATAATTCTGTTAATATGTGGGATGTCAGATTGCAATGTCTGATCTTAGAATATAACACACATTTACAAGCTATTGGCAATCAACAATTATCATAGGGAGTAAGTGGTTATAAAATGAGATTATAAACTCTTTGAAGCCAGGCCCCTGACACGTGTTTTGCTCACGCTTCCTCAGAGGGGTTACATGCCAGCTGTTTGGTAAATCTATTTACTGGTTCATAAGTCCCACCTTGTGTGTGGGATTGGATGATCATGAGGAATTATATTGATTCTGATTGGTATGACTGCATGTCAATCATGTTAAGGTATCCAATGGGGGTACAATTTTCATTCAAAGCCTTATGCTATACTCAGTTACATGTTGCAAACGTATGCATGTTGGTTACGATAATATATGTTGCTGCTGAAGAATAAGTTCTAAATGTTCTTATTGTACATACTTTCAAGATTACGTAGAACACTGTGTATACCATTTCTGACATATTTTAAGAGTGTTATAGGGGTATGGTGTCTATTAAAGTTAGTATTTATCTACAGTTAAGTGGATTGTTTATACATTTCTAGAGCAATAGATACCTGTGCTGTTTTGAAGAGGAACGTAGTTTAATTTGGTTCACATTAGTGTGTGTGAATTTTAAGGGTGCAGGAATAGATATTTCCAAATATTATGTGAAAGTCAGTTTCTATGAATTTGTTACTTAAAAGTGTGTTGAAGAGAAGAGTGATTGTGTGCACATATAGTTAAAGAGTTAGGTCACATAAATAAAAATTATCGTAATAAAGTGAAGTGGATGTGAACAGTGTTCCCTCTAAAGCCAATTTTGTTAGAGGCCCAGCAGTGAAACAGTTAATAAGGCAACCACACCTTAAAGTATGCATTGTGTAGTGTTTGCTTATCACTCTAATTAACTGTTTCACTGCTGGGCCACTCACAAAAATGGCCTTAGAGGGAACACTGGGTGTGAAGTATATGAACAACTTAGTGATGGAGTGTCAAAAATGAATTGCATTATTGAATATTGTGTATTGTTGCTTACAAAGTATGCATACTTGGATAGTAAGGTATTAATTAATTAACACAAATAATTATTTAGAAAATAAGTGAAAAGTGCCTAGGAAATGGATGAAATCCTTAATCAAACATTATTTTGTAAGTAGCAATGAGCTGCGGTCAATGTGCAGAACAAAATATATTTGGTTGTGATGTACTATAATTATAGGTATACAAAGTAATTGTTACATTCATTGAGTCCTTTAGGTTGTATGGAGTCTAATAGATATATCCATCTAAATTCTGACTTTCAGGTTTCCTTCTCTTATGGCCAGAGAGAATTTCTGTAACACAGCATATTTCAAGTCAGTGATTCCACTTTTGTGAATTTTTAGAAAATGTTGTGCCACTGATGTGATAGATTTACCTTTGGATACATCCTTTGAGGCATTTTTGATATTATTGGCATGCTCCAAAATTCTTACCCTGGTTTTGTGAGTTGTCATGCCTACGTAAACTTTCTTGCATGAACAAAAAAGAACATAGATCCCTCCTGTCGACTGACATGTATAGTGTTGTTCTAATTTATGAATTTTGCCTGTTTTGTCAGTGATTTGTTTGATTTTAGTTACATATGTAAATGCTGAACATGAACCACATCGATATATTCCTGCCTTATGCTAATACTGGTGTTTTCTTTGGAATATGAATGTAGTGGCTTTGAACCAATTGATCTTTTAGATTTCTGGGTCTTTTGTGCCCTGTGGTTATTTTATGCCCTATCATAGGTGCAAGTGTAGTATCATTTTGTACTATGTGCCAATTTGTATTCATAATCCCAATTATTTGTTGCATTTGGGGATTGTATGTGGTAATTAATCTTGGACATATTTCTTCTTGATTTTTGGCTTTAGTTTTTAATACATTGTTTCTATCTTGTTTTAAAGCTGCCATTCTGGCTGATTTCACTGATTGTTTACTAAATCCTCTTTGGATTAGTCTCTCCATTATTGCAGTGCTTTCTTGCAAATATATTTGTACATTGCAGAAATTTCTTCGCAGTCTTATGAATTCCCCTTGGGGTATTGCTTTGAGTGTACTTGGAGGGTGGGCACTTGTATGGTGCAAGAAGGTATTTATAGATGTTTCTTTTCAATACATTTGTGTGTCAATGCTGCCATCTTCATTTTTCTGATGGTAAGATCTAAGAAATTCACTGTACTTAAATCATGCGTCAGGAAAGGAATATGCCTTGCATAATTTACTTTGATACTGTACTTCTAGGATAGATTGTTGATAGATGAAGAATAGTGGTACATTTCAAAATTGTCTTGCTAGGACAGATGTCCAGTGTGATATTGATCTCTGTTTAATGTTAAAAAGAAAAGTAAGGGGCGGAGCTTGGCCACGCAGGAAGATGGCCACACTAGCTTAGAGCTACTGCAAAGGCCCATGATTGTTATTCACCTATTAACCCCTTAACGACCGAGGACGTGCAGGGTACGTCCTCAAAAAAAAGGCAGTTAACGCCTGAGAACGTACCCTGCACGTCCTCGGTGTAGAAAGCAGATGGAAGCGATCCTGCTCGCTTCCAGCTGCTTTCCGGTTATTGCAGTGATGCCTCGATATGGAGGCATCCTGCAATAACCTTTTTAAGCCATCCGGTGCAGAGAGAGCCACTCTGTGGCCCTCTCTGCACCGGAGATCGGTGGCTCACTGCGTTGGTGGGTGGGAGCCGGACCGGGAGGCGGGTGGCGGCCATCGATGGCCCTGCTGATGTGGAGGGGGGGCGGGATCATGGGTAGGGATGGCCGGGGGCGCGCACGGATGCGCGCGCGTGCACGGGACGGCGGGGGCGGGCGCGTGCACGGGGAGGGAGCGGGTGGGAACCGCTACGCTACAGAAAATCAAATAATAAAAAATGTTAACAAATGTTAAAAATGGCTAAAAAGTTAAAAAAAAAAAAAAAAAAAAACGATCAGCAAGGTGGTGGGGGTTTGTCTGTGTGGGGGGGGGGAAGCTACACTGCAGAAAAAAACAAAACAAACAAAAAAAAAGCACTTTTTTTTTTGCAAACTGGGTACTGGCAGACAGCTGCCAGTACCCAAGATGGCCCCCAATGAGGCAGAGGGAAGGGTTAGAGAGCGGTTTTGGGGGGGATCTGGGAGGTTGGGGGCTAAGGGGGGATCCTACACAGTAGCATATGTAAATATGCTAAAAAAAAATATATATTTTTTAAAAACCCTTTTATTTTAGTGCTGGCAGACTTTCTGTCAGTACTTAAGATGGCGGGGACAATTGTGGGGTGGGGGATGGAAGGGAGCTGTTTGGGAGGGATCAGGGGGTGGGATGTGTCAGGTGGGAGTCTGATCTCTACACTAAAGCTAAAATTAACCCTGCAAGCTCCCTACAAACTCCCTAATTAACCCCTTCACTACTAGCCATAATACACGTGTGAGGCGCAGCAGGATTTAGCGGCCTTCTAATTACCAGAAAGCAACGCCAAAGTCATATATGTCTGCTATTTCTGAACAAAGGGGATCCCAGACAATTATTTACAACCATTTGTGCCATAATTGCACTAGCTGTTTGTAAATTATTTCAGTGAGAAACCTAAAATTGTGAAAAATTTAACTTTTTTTTAAAATTTGATCGCATTTGGCGGTGAAATGGTGGCATGAAATATACCAAAATGTGCCTAGATCAATACTTGGGGTTGTCTACTACACTACACTAAAGCTAAAATTAACCCTACAAGCTCCCTAAAAGCTCCCTAATTAACCCCTTAACTGCTGGGCATAATACACTTGTGGTGCGCAGTGGCATTTAGCGGCCTTCCACTTACCAAAAAGCAACGCCAAAGCCATATATGTCTGCTATTTCTGAACAAAGGGGATCCCAGTGAAGAATTTACAACCATTTATGCCATAATTGCACAAGTTGTTTGTAAATAATTTCAGTGAGAAACCGAAAGTTTGTGAAAAAATTTGTGAAAAAGTGAACGATTTTTTGTATTTGATCGCATTTGGCGGTGAAATGGTGGCATGAAATATACCAAAATTGGCCTAGATCAATACTTTGGGATGTCTACTAAAAAAAATATATATATACATGTCAAGGGATATTCAGGGATTCCTGAAAGATATTAGTGTTCTAATGTAACTAGCGCTAATTTTGGAAAAAGGTGGTTTGGAAATAGCAAAGTGCTACTTGTATTTATGGCCCTATAACTTGCAAAAAAGCAAAGAACATGTAAACATTTGGTATTTCTAAACTCAGGACAAAATTTAGAAACTATTTAGCATGGGTGTTTTTTGGTGGTTGTAGATATGTAACAGATTTTGGGGGTCAAAGTTAGAAAAAGTGTGTTTTTCTCTTGTTAAGTGTATCCAGTCCACGGATCATCCATTACTTATGGGATATTAACTCCTCCCCAACAGGAAGTGCAAGAGGATTCACCCAGCAGAGCTGCTATATAGCTCCTCCCCTAACTGCCATTACCAGTCATTCTCTTGCACCCAACGAATAGATAGGATGTGTGAGAGGACTGTGGTGATTATACTTAGTTTCATACCTTCAATCAAAAGTTTGTTATTTTATAATAGCACCGGAGTGTGTTATTCCTTCTCTGGTAGAATTTGAAGAAGAATCTACCTGAGTTTTTCTATGATTTTAGCCGGAGTAGTTAAGATCATATTGCTGTTTCTCGGCCATCTGAGGAGAGGTAAACTTCAGATCAGGGGACAGCGGGCAGATTAATCTGCAAAGAGGTATGTAGCAGCTTATTATTTTCTGACAATGGAATTGATGAGAAAATTCTGCCATACCGATATAATGTAAACTCAGCCTTAAATGCAGTAGCAGCAACTGGTATCAGGCTGTCATGTATGTATATTTTACACTTCAGTATTCTGGGGAATGGCACTTCACTGGAATTATACTGTATGCATAAAACTTTAGCCTAATTTGCAGGGACTAGCAACAGGCTTTTTAATAACACTCAATTTATTAATGTTAAACGTTTTTTGCTGGCATGTAAAATCGTTTAATTTTCTGAGGTACTGGGTGAAAAAATGTTTTGGGCACTATTTTTTTTCCACGTGGCAGTCGTTTTATTTAATTTATGACAGTTTACTGATCTCTCTCACTGTTATGTGTGAGGGGGAGATTCAGTCAGAAGTTTATTGTCTTCCCTGCATGATCCGGTTCATCTCTACAGAACTCAGGGGTCTTCAAAACTTGTTTTGAGGGAGGTAATCACTCACAGCAGAGCTGTGAGATTGTAGTTGACTGTGATAAAAAAACGTTTATTTCTGTATTTATTTTTTTTATTTTTCTGCTATCAGGGTTAGTTATCCTTTGCTAATGGGAGCAATCCTTTGCTAAAATTGTGTTTTTTACAAATATTTGATGCTATAACTTTTCAGTTTATTAATTTTCAACTGTCATAACTTTTTCTGTGCTTCTTATAGGCACAGTACGTTTTCATATTATAGTAAATTACTTGAAAAGTATTTCCAAGTTGCTAGTTTATTTGCTAGTGTGTTAAACATGTCTGATTCAGAGGAAGATATCTGTGCTATATGTGCTAAAGCCAAAGTGGAGCCCAATAGAAATTTATGTACTAACTGTATTGATGCTACTTTAAATAAAAGTCAATCTGTACAAATTGAACATATTTCACCAAACAACGAGGGGAGAGTTATGCCGACTAACTCGCCTCACGTGTCAGTACCTGCATCTCCTGCTCGGGAGGTGCGTGATATTGTAGCGCCGAGTACATCTGGGCGGCCATTACAAATCACATTACAGGATATGGCTACTGTTATGACTGAAGTTTTGGCTAAATTACCAGAACTAAGAGGTAAGCGTGATCACTCTGGGATGAGAACAGAGTGCGCTGATAATATTAGGGCCATGTCAGACACTGCGTCACAATTTGCAGAACATGAGGACGGAGAGCTTCATTCTGCGGGTGACGGTTCTGATCCAAACAAACTGGATTCAGATATTTCAAATTTTAAATTTAAGCTGGAAAACCTCCGTGTATTACTAGGGGAGGTGTTAGCGGCTCTGAATGATTGTAACACAGTTGCAATACCAGAGAAAATGTGTAGGTTGGATAAATATTTTGCGGTACCAGCGAGTACTGACGTTTTTCCTATACCTAAGAGACTTACTGAAATTGTTACTAAGGAGTGGGATAGACCCGGTATGCCGTTCTCACCCCCTCCGATATTTAGAAAGATGTTTCCAATAGACGCCACCACACGGGACTTATGGCAAACGGTCCCTAAGGTGGAGGGAGCAGTTTCTACTTTAGCTAAGCGTACCACTATCCCGGTGGAGGATAGCTGTGCCTTTTCAGATCCAATGGATAAAAAGTTAGAGGGTTACCTTAAGAAAATGTTTGTTCAACAAGGTTTTATATTGCAACCTCTTGCATGCATTGCGCCTGTCACGGCTGCAGCAGCATTTTGGTTTGAGTCTCTGGAAGAGACACTTGAATCAGCTCCATTAGATGAGATTACACACAAGCTTAAAGCCCTTAAGTTAGCTAACTCATTTATTTCAGATGCCGTAGTACATTTAACTAAACTTACGGCTAAGAATTCCGGATTCGCCATTCAGGCACGCAGAGCACTGTGGCTAAAATCCTGGTCAGCTGACGTTACTTCTAAATCTAAATTGCTTAATATACCTTTCAAAGGGAAGACCTTATTCGGGCCCGGGTTGAAAGAAATTATCGCTGACATTACAGGAGGTAAAGGCCATGCCCTGCCTCAAGACAGAGCCAAACCTAAGGCTATACAGTCTAATTTTCGTTCCTTTCGTAATTTCAAAGCAGGAGCAGCATCAACTTCCTCTGCACCAAAACAGGAAGGAGCTGTTGCTCGCTACAGACAAGGCTGGAGACCTAACCAGTCCTGGAACAAGGGCAAGCAGGCCAGGAAACCTGCTGCTGCCCCTAAGACAGCATGAATCGAGGGCCCCCGATCCGGGAACGGATCTAGTGGGGGGCAGACTTTCTCTCTTCGCCCAGGCTTGGGCAAGAGATGTCCAGGATCCCTGGGCGTTAGAGATCATATCTCAGGGATACCTTCTAGACTTCAAATTCTCTCCCCCAAGAGGGAGATTTCATCTGTCAAGGTTGTCAACAAACCAAATAAAGAAAGAGGCGTTTCTACGCTGCGTACAAGATCTTTTATTAATGGGAGTGATCCATCCGGTTCCGCGGTCGGAACAAGGACAAGGGTTTTACTCAAATCTGTTTGTGGTTCCCAAAAAAGAGGGAACTTTCAGGCCAATCTTGGATTTAAAGATCCTAAACAAATTCCTAAGAGTTCCATCGTTCAAAATGGAAACTATTCGGACAATTTTACCCATGATCCAAAAGGGTCAGTACATGACCACAGTGGATTTAAAGGATGCTTACCTTCACATACCGATTCACAAAGATCATTACCGGTATCTAAGGTTTGCCTTTCTAGACAGGCATTACCAGTTTGTAGCTCTTCCATTCGGATTGGCTACGGCTCCGAGAATCTTCACAAAGGTTCTGGGTGCTCTTCTGGCGGTACTAAGACCGTGAGGAATTGCGGTAGCTCCGTACCTAGACGACATTCTGATACAAGCTTCAAGCTTTCAAACTGCCAAGTCTCATACAGAGTTAGTACTGGCATTTCTAAGGTCGCATGGATGGAAGGTGAACGAAAAGAAGAGTTCTCTCTTTCCACTCACAAGAGTTCCCTTCTTGGGGACTCTTATAGATTCTGTAGAAATGAAGATTTACCTGACAGAAGACAGGTTAACAAAGCTTCAAAATGCATGCCGTGTCCTTCATTCCATTCAACACCCGTCAGTAGCTCAATGCATGGAGGTGATTGGCTTAATGGTAGCAGCAATGGACATAGTACCCTTTGCACGCCTACATCTCAGACCGCTGCAATTGTGCATGCTAAGTCAGTGGAATGGGGATTACTCAGACTTGTCCCCTACTCTGAATCTGGATCAAGAGACCAGAAATTCTCTTCTATGGTGGCTTTCTCGGCCACATCTGTCCAGGGGGATGCCATTCAGCAGGCCGGACTGGACAATTGTAACAACAGACGCCAGCCTACTAGGTTGGGGCGCTGTCTAGAATTCTCTGAAGGCTCAGGGACAATGGAATCAGGAGGAGAGTCTCGGATTTCTTAAGTCGTCAGACTTTTCATCCGGGGGAGTGGGAACTTCATCCGGAGGTCTTTGCCCAAATACTTCGACGTTGGGGCAAACCAGAGATAGATCTCATGGCGTCTCGACAGAACGCCAAGCTTCCTCGTTACGGGTCCAGATCCAGGGATCCGGGAGCGGTTCTGATAGATGCTTTGACAGCACCTTGGACCTTCGGGATGGCTTATGTGTTTCCACCCTTCCCAATGCTTCCTCGATTGATTGCCAGAATCAAACAGGAGAGAGCATCAGTGATTCTAATAGCGCCTGCATGGCCACGCAGGACTTGGTATGCAGATCTAGTGGACATGTCATCCTGTCCACCTTGGTCGCTACCTCTGAAACAGGACCTTCTGATCCAGGGTCTCTTCAAACATCAAAATCTAATTTCTCTGAAGCTGACTTTGAACGCTTGATTTTATCAAAACGTGGTTTTTTTGAGTCAGTTATTGATACCTTAATACAGGCTAGGAAGCCTGTTACCAGAAAGATTTACCATAAGATATGGCGCAAATACTTATATTGGTGCGAATCCAAGAGTTACTCATGGAGTAAGGTTAGGATTCCGAGGATATTGTCTTTTCTACAAGAAGGTTTAGAAAAGGGTTTATCCGCTAGTTCCTTAAAGGGACAGATTTCAGCTCTGTCCATTCTTTTACACAAACATCTGTCAGAAGTTCCGGACGTTCAAGCTTTTTGTCAGGCTTTAGCTAGGATCAAGCCTGTGTTTAAAACTGTTGCTCCACCATGGAGTTTGAACTTAGTTCTTAATTTTTTACAGGGGGTTCCGTTTGAACCCCTTCATTCCATTGATATCAAGTTGTTATCTTGGAAAGTTCTGTTTTTAATGGCGATTTCCTTGGCTCGAAGAGTCTCTGAGTTATCTGCCTTACATTGTGATTCTCCTTATCTGATTTTTCGTTCAGACAAGGTAGTTCTGCGTACTAAACCTGGGTTCCTACCTAAGGTGGTCACTAACAGGAATATCAATCAAGAGATTGTGGTTCCATCTTTGTGTCCTAATCCTTCTTCGAAAAAGGAACGTCTGCTACACAATCTAGATGTAGTCCGTGCCCTGAAATTTTATCTACAGGCAACTAAGGATTTTTGACAAACGTCTTCCCTGTTTGTCGTTTATTCTGGTCAGAGGAGAGGTCAAAAAGCTTCGGCTACCTCTCTCTCCTTTTGGCTTCGTAGCATAATACGGTTAGCCTATGAGACTGCTGGACAGCAGCCTCCTGAAAGAATTACAGCACATTCTACTAGAGCTGTGGCTTCCACTTGGGCCTTTACGAATGAGGCTTCTGTTGAACAGATTTGCAAGGCTGCAACTTGGTCTTCTCTTCATACTTTTTCCAAATTTTCCAAATTTGACGCTTTTGCTTCTTCGGAGGCTGTTTTTTTGGGAGAAAGGTTCTTCAGGCAGTGGTTCCTTCCGTATAAAGAGCCTGCCTGTCCCTCCCGTCATCCGTGTACTTTAGCTTTGGCATTGGTATCCCATAAGTAATGGATGATCCGTGGACTGGATACACTTAACAAGAGAAAACATAATTTATGCTTACCTGATAAATTTATTTCTCTTGTAGTGTATCCAGTCCACGGCCCGCCCTGTCACTTTAAGGCAGGTAATTTTTCCATTAAACTACAGTCACCACTGCACCCTATGGTTTTCCTTTCTCTGCATGTTTTCGGTCGAATGACTGGTAATGGCAGTTAGGGGAGGAGCTATATAGCAGCTCTGCTGGGTGAATCCTCTTGCACTTCCTGTTGGGGAGGAGTTAATATCCCATAAGTAATGGATGATCCGTGGACTGGATACACTACAAGAGAAATAAATTTATCAGGTAAGCATAAATTATGTTTTTTCCATTTTTCCTCATATTTTATAATTTTTTTTATAGTAAATTATAAGATATGATGGAAATAATGGTATCTTTAGAAAGTCCATTTAGTGGCGAGAAAAACGGTATATAATATGTGTGGGTACAGTAAATGAGTAAGAAGAAAATTACAGCTAAACACAAACACCGCAAAAATGTAAAAATAGCCTTGGTCCCAAACGGACAGAAAATGGAAAAGTGCTGTGGTCATTAAGGGGTTAAAGGCATATGATCACCCAAAATAAACAATAGAACTAAGGGGAACTTGAGAGCTAACGACCAAGCCTAATCCTGAACCGATCAGACGAGCGCAACGCACAAACCCTAATAAGTGCGCAGCATGGCTCACTCTAGCAGGCCGCATCAAAATGCTCACTGAACAGTATATATGTGCGCTATTAAAGGGATATTCAGAAACATTATGGTTTTATATCAAGGGACATAGGTGAAATTAAAAAGTTTGGAGTGTCATATACATAACACAGGCAATAATATTGTACAACTTAGCCTCCCCCACGGTGTTGGAGGCTCACAAATGTGTGCTCAGAGGTATCCTTATCAAACACAAAGATACATTAGTAAAACAAAATTGTTAGAAATACAACGCTCTACTTCAGACTATACATTCCCTAGAGGAAAGATATAAGAAAAACGCGACTGACTCAAATCTAGAAACCAGACTTACTCAAATTAAACTAGACTTCAAATCTCTCCTACATGAAGAAAATCAATGCACAGCCCTAAAAATTAAGTAAAAGTTTTATGAAGGAAGTGATAAGGCAATTACACTCTTGGCATGGACCCTAAAACATCACCAATTAAAAACACACATATACACTATCAAAGTAAAAAAAAGGCAAATCTAAATATGACAGTTACAGTCAAAAACTTTCCATAATTACTACGATACCCTATACAACCTCAAAACTAATGCTACACTTAGCCCCTATCAATTAGACACTCTACACCAGAAAATACAAGAATATCTGTCTCACACACTGTTGCCCTCACTTTAAGAGGATGACAGTAGCAATCTAGATGCAAAGAGAGGATTGACACTGGTCTGTGGAACGAACGACAGTACTAGCCAACTGACAGATTCACACTTCCCAAGAGTGTGAAAATAGCTAAAACATTAGACAACAGGAGGTCAGTGGTGCCTTAGGCTGACTGTCCTAATGCAATAATTCAATAGATATATAAATATAATGATAAAAAATGGAAAAATATAAAAAATATAAAATATAAAAATTTAATAAGTAATAAAATGTGGATAGAGGATGAGGTTAAAATAAGCTTATCAAATTTTGGAATGATCCAGCATTACCGGTAACTTTAGATGAATCAATGTCAACGCTAACCAAATGCAGGTGTGAGACACTTCAAAGACTAAACAGATAGGGCTAATAGAATAAACTGCAAAATATTAAAAAGATCAGTTTTTAGTGAATAAATTAATAGTTTAATACATAGATTAATAATAACATATATAGAGACATAGACAATAAACCGGTGTATAAAAACGGAAAAGAATAGCATAAAAACAAAAAACTGTTTAAAAATAGTTGAGAAAATTTCAGCACAATCTGATATTACCAATAAGAACTGAAACTACAGACTGCAAAAAGGAACCACATAAACAATAAGTCAGGAAATGCAACAATGTGTACAAGTCCGTGTTGCTTAATAAATGAAGATACCTTTGATCACAAGTTGTAATGTGACTAATAAGTAGGCAGTAAGTCCGTAGAATATACAGTTCAAATCAGGAGTAAAAAAGACAGATGACTTCCTGAATGGGCAGTTAACACAAGTGTGAGACAGGGTTAAACTTCGCCTTGTATGTTTGGCTATTTCTTCTTCAATTGATATGACAGTGTGCTGTATTTAGCATATACGTCAAATAGGTGCAGTTTATAATAACAGGTATGTGACTTTTACTCACTTGGAGCTTTCAGTGTCCTTGCTCAATTTTCCGGTTACCTGTTAGCAGGGCAATGTCAGGTGATGGTCCAATTGGGACCGTTGCAGTGTGTGCACTTATTCAAAATAGTTAGAAATCCTTGAAGATGCAAACTCCTACCAGCTCAGTGTGTGCTGTCTGAGCATGTAGAAAGAGTCGGTCATGGGAGTGTTTTCTTTGCTGCAGGAGCAATCAGTAGGAACGTCGACGCGTTTCAGCTGTGAAGCCTTTATCAAGATGTTCATTTGCCAATGCTCCTCCATTTTTATAGGCTAATTTAACCCTTCACACACCTCGCTTCTGTCTTTATTTTAATCATCTATTGTGACATGTTACTCAAAAAAAACTTGCATTGCTATTACATCTGTATATGACATACATGATTTGTTCTCTCATAGGTGGGGACTTTGAAAATGGTCAAAAATAGATAATTTCACATGGAAATGACTTATACAACAATTCGAGCCTAGAAATCCAGTGTTCATATTTGACCGGAATGTTCTTAAGAATCATAACAATGTAGGTGTAATTAAATAATACACAGACTCATATACTGATATTTGTTATATAAACTATGAAAATTTACTGTTCAGTGATCCCAACGGCTTGACAACATAGATTCAATATTCTCAGTGACACCCACATTCTTTAAATTAACATTGGTTCACCTAAAGTCCAAGTCAAGCAGTAGGATCAACAAGGTTACTAATATAAAAAATTAAAAACTGATACAGGAAAAATATAAAAACGACCTGGTATATATAAAAGAAATATATATACAAAACATATATAATGAATTAATAAGAAAATCAACTGATTCGGAATATAAAAAAAAAAAATATATATTTTTTTTTTTTTTAAAACATTCCATAAAAAAAAATATATATATTTTTTTTATAGAATGTTTTTTTTTATATATTCTGAATCAGTTGATTTTCTTATCAATTCGTTATATATTTTTTGTATATATATTTCTTTTATATATACCAGGTCGTTTTTATATTTTTCATGTATCAGTTTTTAATTTTTTATATTAGTAACCTTGTTGATCCTACTGCTTGACTTGGACTTTAGGTGAACCAATGTTAATTTAAAGAATGTGGGTGTCACTGAGAATATTGAATCTATGTTGTCAAGCCGTTGGGATCACTGAACAGTAAATTTTCACAGTTTATATAACAAATATCAGTATATGAGTCTGTGTATTATTTAATTACACCTACATTGTTATGATTCTTAAGAACATTCCGGTCAAATATGAACACTGGATTTCTAGGCTCGAATTGTTGTATAAGTCATTTCCATGTGAAATTATCTATTTTTGACCATTTTCAAAGTCCCCACCTATGAGAGAACAAATCATGTATGTCATATACAGATGTAATAGCAATGCAAGTTTTTTTTTAGTAACATGTCACAATATATGATTAAAATAAAGACGGAAGCGAGGTGTGTGAAGGGTTAAATTATCCTATAAAAATGGAGGAACATCGGCAAATGAACATCTTGATAAAGGCTTCACAGCTGAAACGCGTAGACGTTCCTACTGATTGCTCCTGCAGCAAAGAAAACACTCACAAGACCAACTCTTTCTACGTGCTCAGACAGCACACACTGAGCCGGTAGGAGTTTGCATCTTCAAGGATTTCTAACTATTTTGAATAAGTGTGCGCACTGCAACGGTCCCAATTGGACCATCACCTGACATTGCCCTGCTAACAGGTAACCGGAAAATTGAGCAAGGACAGCTCCAAGTGAGTAAAAGTCACGTATCTGTTATCATAAACTGCACCTATTTGACATATATGCTAAATACAGCACACTCTCATATCAATTGAAGAAGAAATAGCCAAACATACAAGGCGAAGTTTAACCCTGTCTCACACTTGTGTTAACTGCCCATTCAGGAAGTCATCTGTCTTTTTTACTCCTGATTTGAACTGTATATTCTACAGACTTACTGCCTACTTATTAGTCACATTACAACTTGTGATCAACTTGTGTGTTCGCACTCAACCAGGATGGCTCTGAGTCCTTCTCATTTGCTGTACTATCTAATCAGAAATTTGTCACCCTAGACCAAAATGGCTCCAGTTCCGTTACATTTGTGGTGTTATCTAATCACTTTCCATAATTCCCAAGTCTGACAGTGCAGGTTTATCTTGTTATTAACAGTAAAGATAGGACTCTCCATCACCTCAAAGTAATCCATAATTTTAGTAATGTCACTCTAAGTGGGTAGTGCAGCCTGTTTCCAAAGACGGGCAATAGCCAATTTGGTAGCCATCAATAAGTAAATGCTAAGTAGGCCCGTAGGAGAGAGGGGAGACCCAATGGATAAATGGAACAATACAGTTTGCGGCTTTGTCCACAGAGTAGGACCTAGTGCAGAGCATCTGCCAGAGATAATAATTTAGAGGGGAGTCAAAGAAGGGCAATCCCACCACACATGAGCCGGCGATCCAACCTCCCCACATCCTCTCCAACATAGCTGGGAATTTGAAGGGGATATCTTAAAAAGCCTCAAGGGTGTCAGGTGCCACTGTATGCACACTTTAAGATATAGTTCTAGTAATGTAACACAGTGAGAAGCTTGTTTTGTGATTAACATGGCCTTAGACCAATCCTCAGGGTGGCGTGAAATTGTAGGGCACCCTCCCATGAGATGATGTAAGCTGACATAATAAGTTGGGGGGTTATGCACATCTCGATAGGAGATGGACAATGCTCTAGGGATTATTTTAGTTGTGCTCCAACGTCGCTCGCAGCTAGTGGGAGCCCGCAACGGAAGAGTGGTGAATCCCCAGGACTGGAGAAGGCTTCTTAGTTGCCAAAACTCAAACAGTAGGAGCTGAGAGGGCTGATATGTGGAACGGAAGTTTGTGAGTGAGATTAATTGTCCACCAGGGAAGAGATCCTGCATACTGGCAATGCCATGGGAATACCATATAGAAGGATGTGAATCCATGAGGGCTCGGAGTAGGCCAGACAATGAGTGGATCGGCGAGGGATGGGGGGCAATTTGGGAAAGAGATCGGATTTTATCCAAGAAGCGCAGAGCTGAGAGAACAATATAGTTTTGGATATTAAGCTAGGCTCGTGTATGTTTAGGAATCCATAATGAATCTGAGAGTGTAAGCGAGTCAGGCAAAGTGGCCTGCTCCAATATAGCTAGGTTGGGAGCGCCTGCACCCCCACTCAACAATGGTTGTTGCAAAATTCTAGTGGCCACTCTTGGATGTTTGCATTTCCAAATGAATTTGTTACAAAGAAGCTGCAATTTTCCTATGAGAGATTTGGGTATGGGTATCGGAAGAGTTCTAAAGAGGTAGGTGAATTTAGGAAGTAGAGTCATTTTAAAGGATGCAACTCTGCCTAGCCAGGAAATGCTTGGTACATTCCAGTGGTCGACAGATTTTTGAAAGTAATAAAGGAGTGAATAGAAGTTAGATTCAACAATAGTCGAAATACTCCAGGAGAGAAAGACTCCTAGATGTTTGATCTTTTGCCGTGACCAGTTGAATGTGTATTGTCTTTTAAGGTCGTTGTATTCTGCATCAGGAATATTGATCGCATAAGCGTCCGTCTTATTTACATTTAATTTATAATAACTGATCATTCCAAAAGTATGTAGGAGGTCAAAAAAGGCAGGAAGAGAATGGGTAGGGTTGCCTAAAAATATGGTGAGGTCATCGGCAAACAACGCAGTTTTTTGAGGAACACCCGTTATTACCACCCCTTTAATTTTGTTACAGGATCGAATAGCATCAGCCAAGGGCTCCATAATCAGCGCAAATATCAGGGGGGACAGGGGACACCCCTGTCTTGTACTGTTTGTGATCGGAAAGGAAGGGGACAAGAACCCCAATCCTCTAACTGTTGCTGAAGGGGAGACATATAGGGCTTTGACACACGTGTAGAAATGCGGTGGGAAACCAAACTTTTTTTAAAACTTCAAATAGGTAAAAACCAGTTCACGCGGTCAAATGCTTTTTCAGCATCAAGGGCTCAGGTGGTACAGGGTATGTTTTCACGTTTGGCCTCAAAAAAGATATTCAGAATACGTCTGGTATTGTCGGGGCCCTCTCTACCTGGTGTAAATCCCACTTGGTCCCAATCTATCAGGAGGAATATGATTGAGCCGAGTTGCCAAAATCTTGGCAAAAAGCGTTTGTGTCTACGTTAAGGAGAGAGATAGGACGAAAATTCTCACAGGCGTTGGGGTCGTTGCCAGGTTTCGGGATAGTGACTATTGTTGCAGTAAGGAATTCAGGGGGTAGGGCTCCAGATTGTCTGGCTAGGGAGAAGACTCTAGTAAGCAGGGGAACAATGAGAGTACTGTACTTTTTGTGAAAGACAGTGGTATATCCGTCTGGGCCCAGAGCCTTATGGGGTTTTAGAGATTTAATTGCTAGATTTATCTCCTGTGGGGTGAAAGGTGAGTCTAGGAGTTCTTTATGCTCGTCAGTTAGGGTCAGGAGGAAGAGTGAATCAAGGAAGGACTTTATTGTGGAAGAGGTAGGTACAATGTTGCCCAGGGAGCTTTTTAGGTTGTACAGATCATGGTAATATTTAGCAAATGCTTTACCTATGTCTGACGGGAGTCTGACCTGACCTTCTGGCATCTTAATATAGGGAATACGAGCGTCAGCTGCTCGTTGTCTTAGTTTGTGAGCTAGAAGGCAACCTGCTTATTCCCTTTTGCGTAGTATAGTTGCTTAACATTTTGTAATTGCCAGTGCATTTTAGCATTTTCTAAATTAGTAATTTGAGACTTAACTGACTCAATTTGGGCAAGAACAAGAGGGTCGAGCGCGGTTTTGTGTTGGGATACAAGGGTGCGAAGGAGAATATGGAGTTGTGCTAAGGTTCCTCCCTGCTTTTATCTGTGAATGGATGTGAGCTTGAGGAATATGCCCCGCATGTAGGCCTTGAACGAGCCCCAAAGGCAATAGTCACTTACAGCTCCGTTGTCATTGATGGATAAAAATTACTTAATTTCTTTTCGAATTTGGTTTACGCTGTCTAAGTCGGCAAGGAGAAACTCAGGCAACTTCCAGGAAGGCCTAGAGGTTGTGGAGATAGGGGAGTTCATAGTCATCTGTATGGGAGATAATAAAATTTTCAACCATTATGTACTGTGGAAAGAAAAAAAACTGAAATAAAACTCTGCCATAGAATTAATAAACAGCATTAATACAAATCGCTGGAAGTTGAACAATTTTCTTCTTTTGAATACACATAACAAAAACAACAATTCCCAGCTATATCATTGCTAATACCTTCTTGAATATGGGAAGGTGAGCCCACAAAAAGGGATCTTTATAGAATATGTAATGAGAATGTATATTTCCAAATTCTCTAACGTGTATCTGGGTAGCACAAAGTTAATACCTAGGCCATGCATAGTTGGGTAGTACATATTTAGACAATACAAACATATACCCCCTACCCTAGACAAACAAAACAACAATCAGTGAGGGAAAAAAAATCAACTAACTTTAGCATTTGAAATTAACCATCCCTCTAAGATGTGGGTATCTATCTGTCAAAATTAACTGTTGAAAGAAAAGAGAGTCCTGTAGCGGGGATATAATTTGGCTTTGCATGTCACATGGATATGACATTATGACCTTTTCCCATTTTGCTAGAAATGTTCGCAGTTTATTATCTAGGAAGATCATGGGGTAATTATGTCTATTGCTAATTGAAGTGACATATTCTTAACAAAGGCTGCTGTACTGGGTACTTTATTATCCTTCCAGCTTCTTAAAATTATCTGATTCTATGCCAATTATGAATTGTAGATTTCCCCTTATAGGTAAATATTGTGATATTTTATAGTCTATCTGGAAACTTTGACATATTTTCTTCCAGGCTAATATTATATTATGAACTGTATATTTGAAATTCATTCTTTCTGAAGGAATGATGCAGTAAGGCCCTGAGAGATAAAGGAAAAATTGCAGCTTCTTCACTTTGATAGTTGGTTATGTGTTCTGCGCCTGTTAACCAGTCTATCACATTTTTGGCTAAACAGATCCAATTATAAAGTTTAAAATTTGGAAGAGCAAGCCCCCCGTCCACTCTCAAATATGTTAAATTCTTAAGCGCTATACGAGGCTTCCCTTTACCCCAAATAAATTGTACACATTGGGAGTTAAATTTTTGAAAAACTTTAGCCGGGATAAAGACCGGAATATTTTGCATAAGGAAAAGAATTTTGGGGAAGAGCATCATCTTAATGAGAGAGATTTTTGCAGATAGAGATAGTAGTAATTTGGTCCAGTTTTTTAAACAGCCTATACATTTCTGCCAAACTGGTAGAAATTTCATGGTGTACCATTCAACAGGGTTCTTAGATAAGATTATTCCAAGATATTTAATTTTGCCCAGCGCTTGTTTAAAAGGATTTGAGAACATACTATTCTTTTTTTTAAAAATCCACAGAAATTCGGACTTATTTCAGTTAATTTTATAACGCCAATTAGATTGAGAATGAGAGGTATATTTCTCCTAGAATTACTTATGTAGAAGAGGATGTCATCCGCATATATAGATAAGGTAATTTTCTTATCGCCCAATAAAATCCCTTCTAATCTGTCCCTGCAAAATATTGCCAGGGGTTCCAGTGAGATGTTAAAAAGTAGTGGTGATAGCAGACAGCCCTGTCTGGTTCCTTTCTGGAGTATTAGACTAGGAGAGATTATACCGTTCATATTTATATAGGAGATTTGATATTGGTAGATTAATTTGATATAATTAGTAAAGTCCCCTACTATCCCAAAGCTATTCAAGGCCATGAAGAGATGATCCCATGAAAAACAGTCAAATGCCTTTTCGGCATCGACTGTCAACAGGGCAAAGTCTAACGGCTAGATTTAGAGTTTGGCGTTAGCCGTGAAAACCAGCGTTAGAGGCTCCTAACGCTGGTTTTAGGCTACCGCCGGTATTTGGAGTCAGTGATTAAAGGGTCTAACGCTCACTTTTCAGCCGCGACTTTTCCATACCGCAGATCCCCTTACGTCAATTGCGTATCCTATCTTTTCAATGGGATCTTTCTAACGCTGGTATTTAGAGTCGTTTCTGAAGTGAGCGTTAGAGCTCTAACGACAAAACTCCAGCCGCCGGAAAATAGCAGGAGTTAAGAGCTTTCTGGGCTAACGCCGGTTCATAAAGCTCTTAACTACTGTACCCTAAAGTACACTAACACCCATAAACTACCTATGTACCCCTAAACCGAGGTCCCCCCACATCGCCGCCACTAGATTAAAATTTCTTAACCCCTAATCTGCCGACCGCCAACTACGTTATACTTATGTACCCCTAATCTGCTGCCCCTAACCCCGCCGACCCCTGTATTATATTTATTAACCCCTAACCTGCCCCCCACAACGTCGCCGCCAGCTACTTACAATAATTAACCCCTATTCTGCCGACCGCAAAGCGCCGCCACCTACGTTATACTTATGTACCCCTAATCTGCTGCCCCTAACACCGCCGACCCCTATATTATATTTATTAACCCCTAATCTGCCCCCCTCAACGTCGCCTCCACCTGCCTACACTTATTAACCCCTAATCTGCCGACCGGACCTGAGCGCTACTATAATAAATGTATTAACCCCTAACCCGCCTCACTAACCCTATCATAAATAGTATTAACCCCTAATCTGCCCTCCCTAACATCGCCGACACCTACCTTCAATTATTAACCCCTAATCTGACGACCGGAGCTCATCGCTACTATAATAAATGGATTAACCCCTAAAGCTAAGTCTAACCCTAACACTAACACCCCCCTAACTTAAATATAATTTAAATCTAACGAAATTAATTAACTCTTATTAAATAAATTATTCCTATTTAAAGCTAAATACTTACCTGTAAAATACATCCTAATATAGCTACAATATAAATTATAATTATATTGTAGCTATTTTAGGATTAATATTTATTTTACAGGTAACTTTGTAATTATTTTAACCAGGTACAATAGCTATTAAATAGTTAAGAACTATTTAATAGCTAAAATAGTTAAAATAATTACAAAATTACCTGTAAAATAAATCCTAACCTAAGTTATAATTAAACCTAACACTACACTATCAATAAATTAATTAAATAAACTACCTACAATTACCTACAATTAACCTAACACTACACTATCAATAAATAAATTAAATACAATTGCTACAAATAACTACAATTACATAAACTAACTAAAGTACAAAAAATAAAAAAGAACTAAGTTACAAAAAATAAAAAAATATTTACCAACATTAGAAAAATATTACAACAATTTTAAACTAATTACACCTACTCTAAGCCCCCTAATAAAATAACAAAGACCCCAAAAATAAAAAATTCCCTACCCTATTCTAAATGAATAAATGTAAAAGCTCTTTTACCTTACCAGCCCTGAACAGGGCCCTTTGCGGGGCATGCCCCAAGAAAATCAGCTCTTTTGCCTGTAAAAAAAAACATACAATACCCCCCCCAACATTACAACCCACCACCCACATACCCCTAATCTAACCCAAACCCCCCTTAAATAAACCTAACACTAAGCCCCTGAAGATCTTCCTACCTTGTCTTCACCATCCAGGTATCACCGATCCATCCTGGCATCCGGTGCTGAAGATGTCCAGAAGAGGCTCCAAAGTCTTCCTCCTATCCGGCAAGAAGAGAACATCCGGACCGGCAAACATCTTCTCCAAGCGGCATCTTCGATCTTCTTCCATCCGGTGCGGAGCGGGTCCATCTTGAAGCAGCCGACGCGGATCCATCCTCTTCTTCCGTTGTCTCCCGACGAATGACGGTTCCTTTAAGGGACGTCATCCAAGATGGCGTCCCTCGAATTCCGATTGGCTGATAGGATTCTATCAGCCAATCGGAATTAAGGTAGGAATATTCTGATTGGCTGATGGAATCAGCCAATCAGAATCAAGTTCAATCCGATTGGCTGATCCAATCAGCCAATCAGATTGAGCTCGCATTCTATTGGCTGTTCCGATCAGAATATTCCTACCTTAATTCCAATTGGCTGATAGAATCCTATCAGCCAATCGGAATTCGAGGGACGCCATCTTGGATGACGTCCCTTAAAGGAACCGTCATTCGTCGGGAGACAACGGAAGAAGAGGATGGATCCGCGTCGGCTGCTTCAAGATGGACCCGCTCCGCACCGGATGGAAGAAGATCGAAGATGCCGCTTGGAGAAGATGTTTGCCGGTCCGGATGTCCTCTTCTTGCCGGATAGGAGGAAGACTTTGGAGCCTCTTCTGGACCTCTTCAGCACCGGATGCCAGGACGGATCGGTGATACCTGGATGGTGAAGACAAGGTAGGAAGATCTTCAGGGGCTTAGTGTTAGGTTTATTTAAGGGGGGTTTGGGTTAGATTAGGGGTATGTGGGTGGTGGGTTGTAATGTTGGGGGGGGTATTGTATGTTTTTTTTTACAGGCAAAAGAGCTGATTTTCTTGGGGCATGCCCCGCAAAGGGCCCTGTTCAGGGCTGGTAAGGTAAAAGAGCTTTTACATTTATTAATTTAGAATAGGGTAGGGAATTTTTTATTTTGGGGGTCTTTGTTATTTTATTAGGGGGCTTAGAGTAGGTGTAATTAGTTTAAAATTGTTGTAATATTTTTCTAATGTTGGTAAATATTTTTTTATTTTTTGTAACTTAGTTCTTTTTTATTTTTTGTACTTTAGTTAGTTTATGTAATTGTAGTTATTTGTAGAAATTGTATTTAATTTATTTATTGATAGTGTAGTGTTAGGTTAATTGTAGGTAATTGTAGGTAGTTTATTTAATTAATTTATTGATAGGGTAGTGTTAGGTTTAATTATAACTTAGGTTAGGATTTATTTTACAGGTAAATTTGTTATTATTTTAACTAGGTAACTATTAAATAGTTCTTAACTATTTAATAGCTATTGTACCTGGTTAAAATGATTACAAAGTTACCTGTAAAATAAATATTAATCCTAAAATAGCTATAATATAATTATAATTTATATTGTAGCTATATTAGGATTTATTTTACAGGTAAGTATTTAGCTTTAAATAGGAATAATTTATTTAATAAGAGTTAATTAATTTCGTTAGATTTAAATTATACTTAAGTTAGGGGGGTGTTAGTGTTAGGGTTAGACTTAGCTTTAGGGGTTAATACATTTATTATAGTAGCGATGAGCTCCGGTCGTCAGATTAGGGGTTAATAATTGAAGGTAGGTGTCGGCGATGTTAGGGAGGGCAGATTAGGGGTTAATACTATTTATGATAGGGTTAGTGAGGCGGGTTAGGGGTTAATACATTTATTATAGTAGCGGTGCGGTCCGCTCGGCAGATTAGGGGTTAATAAGTGTAGGCAGGTGTCGGCGACGTTGAGGGGGGCAGATTAGGGGTTAATAAATATAATTTAGGGGTCGGCGGTGTTAGGGGCAGCAGATTAGGGGTACATAAGGATAACGTAGGTGGCGGCGCTTTGCGGTCGGAAGATTAGGGGTTAATTATTATAGGTAGCTGTCGGCGACGTTGTGGGGGGCAGGTTAGGGGTTAATAAATATAATATAGGGGTCGGCGGTGTTAGGGGCAGCAGATTAGGGGTACATAGGGATAACGTAGGTAGCGGCGGTTTACGGAGCGGCAGATTAGGGGTTAATAATATAATGCAGGGGTCAGCGATAGCGGGGGCAGCAGATTAGGGGTTAATAAGTGTAAGGTTAGGGGTGTTTAGACTCGGGGTACATGTTAGAGTGTTAGGTGCAGACGTAGGAAGTGTTTCCCCATAGAAAACAATGGGGCTGCGTTAGGAGCTGAACGCTGCTTTTTTGCAGGTGTTAGGTTTTTTTTCAGCTCAAACAGCCCCATTGTTTCCTATGGGGGAATCGTGCACGAGCACGTTTTTGAGGCTGGCCGCGTCCGTAAGCAACTCTGGTATCGAGAGTTGCATTTGCGGTAAAAATGCTCTACGCTCCTTTTTTGGAGCCTAACGCAGCATTTTTTTGAACTCTCGATACCAGAGTTAATTTTATGGTGCGGCCAGAAAAAAGCCTGCGGAGCGTTAACAGCCCTTCTACCGCCAAACTCCAAATCTAGGCCTAAATGTTTATATAGCTTATCTTTATTACCAATTAACATCTGTTCTATTAAGAACATAGCGGTTCTGATGTTTTTCTGTGCAGTCCTACCTGGCAAAAATCCGGTCTGGTCTGTGTGTATTAATCCCCCTAGAATTCCCTTAAGCCTATTTGCCATAATACTTGCTACAATTTTGTAATCGACATTGAGTAAGGAAATTGGACAATATGCATCCATTAATTCTGCATCTTTATCTTTTTTGTGAATTAATGTAATATTTGCTGCCGTGAAGTATCTTGAAGGTTTAATATTATTAATAAAATAACTGTTATATAAGCTTGCGATTATATGGATGACATCCTCCTGTAGTATTTTATAAAATTCAATTGGAATTAGGTCTGGACCAGGCTTTACCATTCGAAGACTTCTTTATAACTTGCATAATTTCTTCCTTCGTTATCTCCTTATTTAATAGTTTAAGCTGATCTATACTGATCTTGGGGGTGATAATATTATTCCAAAAACTAGTCTTTGCCTCTTGGTCAATTTTATCAGCAGAATATAATGATTGAAAAAAGGTGTGGAACTGAGATAGTATATCTTTAGGGGAGTTATATCTTTTACCGTCAACTTTGTTAGCTCCAATATAATTATTTTTCCTCCTGCTTTTGACTAGATTAGCTAGTGATTTGGCCACTTTTGGGGAGAACCTATTAAATCTGGCATTGTTATTAATATCACTTTGTAATAATTGTTGATTTAAAAAAGTTTCACTCTCTGACTTCACTTTTTGATAATCAGTCCAATTGTGGGGATTCACTAATTAATAACATGTCTATTCTCGAAAAAAAATTGTGGGTCTTAGACTCACATGTGTAGGCTCTCTCATCTGGGTGCTGGAGTCTATCAGACATAACCCATTGATAAAAGGAATATGGACGGGAACCAAGGAAAATAAATTAGCAATGTACGCTGATGACCTGTTACTTATCACAATTGACCTAGAGATATCAATACACTCTGTCCTGAAATAATTTACAAAATTATGTAGACGTTTCTAATTTCTTACTCAACCTCTCTAAAATTGAACTATTAGCCACATCCCTAACCCAAATTACTCAAAATTGGCTTGGAGAACACTCCCCATTTGTACTAAAGCAAAATACATTAAAATATTTAGTTGTTAACATATCAGCCTCCCTTTTGGAGATCTTTTAGGAAAATTATATACTCCTAAAGAAAGAGATAACTAAAGATCTGTCCGAATGGAAAAATAAAACCATCTCCTGGCTTGGTATAGTGGGCATAATCAAAATGAATATTTTACCAAGAATATTATACTTATTCCAAATGACACCAATCACCCTCCCATATTCTTACATAACCTCCCTCAAATCCCTTATTGAAGCATACATATGGAATGGTATCAAACAAGGGTTAATAGACAAAAATGATACCTCCCCCGAGAAAACGGGGGTCTGGGACTTCTTTACCTCTACATGTGTAGAAGAGCTATGCTGCTTCAAAGAGTGATGGAATGTTGCCATGATAATAAGAAAGTGTGGAAACAGATAATTACCAGCGCTCTAATCTCCACAAGCATAGCCACGCAGTTCTGGACAGATAAACTACACAGACCCCCTAACATCCCAAACTACCCACTACTAAAGGAACTGTTGTCCGAATGGGACAGAGGGACCCACACAAGCTCACACATCTCCACTATCTATTCACCCCTGACCCTGATATATGGATATCATGAACTCCCACTATATACAACGTCAACCCTCCCTCCTCCGACCTTCCCTCTGAACTGTGTGAACAAGCTGCTCAGCCACAGAAAACTAAAAACACCACAGGAGTTATAGGAAGAACACCCCGCCATAGCCACTTCATGGTTTGCATATTTACAAATCCGACACTACTTAAGCACACACAAACACAAACAGCATCTCACCAGAGACGCAACTGCTTTTGAAAAACTCTGTACAATGTCCCATACACCGAAACATTTAATCTCAATAATCTACAAACTCCTTCTCACACCAACAGAAACCACTCTCCCACACTATACTACCCAATAGCACAGAGAGCTGGAAACAACCTTTACGTCCAAAGAATGGAGAAAGATCTTTAAACTTGGGAAGAAGGTCTCGGTCTCAGCACATACACAGGAATCGCATTATAAACTGTTGAGCAGGTGGTACCTCACCCCAGTTAGATTAAAAAACTCTACCCAACAACAACAGCAGATGCTGGAGAGGTTGTGGGTCGGACGGCACGCTTGCACATATATTATGGGATTGCCCGCCATTCATAGAAAACTATTGGAAGGAGATCTGGGAAGACATATGTAAAATATTAGACCTAGATATACCTAAAACTTCTGAAAATTTTGTTCCACTTTCCATTTTAAAATTTAAAGTAAAACAAAAAAATCACTTCTCATCCTGATGTTAGCCTGCGCTAAGAGCCTTATTCCAATACACTGGAAAACAACCAACATCCCCACAGAACAGGAATGGAGAGCAAAAATAAAAACAACCTTAAAACTAGAAAGATATCATTTTTTACTAACGACGCAATTAGAGGTCCATGAAACAATGCTCCAGATGTGAACCTCAAAACACACAGACAA
The DNA here is from genome assembly GCF_027579735.1 of Bombina bombina. Lineage (NCBI taxonomy): Eukaryota > Metazoa > Chordata > Amphibia > Anura > Bombinatoridae > Bombina > Bombina bombina. The sequence goes on from NC_069502.1 coordinate 961,176,588, forward strand.
CTGAAACCCCAACATTAGCTGAGAAAACTTCCCCCAGCACAGTTAGGTGAAAGGGAAATAATCCACAAATAGACATTAATCTCCCCATCATCAAATATAACCATCCACCCTCACCCTCCTCCTCATACTACACCACCTACACAACCCTCCCTCCAAGGTATGAAGCCCCCCCGCCTGCCATAGAACCTTAGCAGTTTTTTCACCAATGGATCCTACCCAGGATTCCATTATTAAGACTATGTTAATCATTAATCCAGTAATACTACTGACCAAGTGAGAACGGTCTAAATGGATAGCAAGATAAAACTTTGCACACGTATCCTTTACTCTATCCCTTTCTTTTTTGCTTATTATGTTATAACATTGTTGCAAGTTTCCATATATGTTAAATGAAAAAAAAAAATAAGAAAACAAAAGATAAGAAAAAGGACTTTACACTTATGGTCAAACATAATCTCTATTCTACCAATTTTGTACTAAGTATTGAACGGGATTAGAACCTCTGTGTACTTTCTTATTACTTTTTATACATGTAAATATGGTCTTACCCTACTTTGTACATTATGATCTAATGATGTAACCTTGAATTTTTGCTGTTTCATTAAAGCTTTTTTTTTTAAAAAAAATAGTTCTTATTGGTAGCACTCTTGCTTATAGCCATAAAATAAAGTTGGAAGCCGAGTGTTATTCAGCAACCATACACTGAAAATAAATCACCAAGTTCACAAAGTATGCAAAAAGGTATCACAAATGTATTAATAGTATATAAAAAAATAAATAGTAGAAAAGGATATAAAGAATAACATCAGTGAGAATATATTTAGCGCTGCAGAATCTGTTTAGCGCTGCGGAATCTGTTGGCGCTCTACAAATAACCGATAATAATAATAATATATCAAGCAACTGTTCCCCAGTGGCAAAAAAATGGGATAAGTCCCATTAGATAGGGCAAAAGGTAGAAGCTGAGCAGTTTACTGATAGTTCATACGTAAGATGAGTACATATACATGTCTAAAGATGTTTATGTATGTAAATATATATCAGTGCATTTGAGCCCTTTTCAATTAGGTATATGAAAACATATTTATGTAATATTCAAACTTAATAAAGGTTTTAACTATGTGTTTACTGTAAATATTTGTCATTCCAATATTCTGCACACAGCAGAATATTTTTTATGTATTTTTAAATAGATATCCCTATATATATATATATATATATATATATATATAAAACTATAAACAATGGAATGCACTCACTGGTCTTTTTAAGCAAACGTGTTTTTAAAGTGACATTAAAAACACGTTTGCTTAAAAAGACCAGTGAGTGCATTCCATTGTTTATAGTTATTGATTTGCTGTTTGCATCCTGGCAGCTGGATTTGAAGTGAGGTAAGAACTTACCTGATAAATTAATTTCTTTCCTATTGGCAAGAGTCCATGAGCTAGTGACGTATGGGATATACAATCCTACCAGGAGGGGCAAAGTTTCCAAAACCTCGAAATGCCTATAAATACACCCCTAACCACACCCACAATTCAGTTTAACGAATAGCCAAGAAGTGGGGTAATAAAGAAAGAAGTAAAAAGCATCAACAAAGGAATTTGGAAATATTTGTGCTTTATGCAAAAAATCATAACCACCACAAAAAGGGTGGGCCTCATGGACTCTTGTCAATATGAAAGAATTAAATTTATCAGGCAAGTTCTTACATAAATGATGTTTTCTTTCATTTAATTGGCAAGAGTCCATGAGCTAGTGACGTATGGGATAGCAATACCCAAGATGGGGCACTCCACGCAAGAGTCACTAAAGAGGGAGGGATAAAAAATAAAAACAGCCATTTCTCGCTGAAAAAATAATCCACAACCCAAAATATAAATTAATTCTCATTAAATGAAAAAAACTTAAAACATAAGCAAAAGAATCAAACTAGACATGTGCATGTCTAAAAAATTCGGTTCGTTTTCGGTTCGGATCGATTCGAACTTTTCGAATTTCGGTTCGGATCGATTCGAATTCGGCAAAATTTGAATGAATTCGTTTCGGATTTATTCGGATTCGAATGAATTCGTTTCGGATTTATTCGGATTCAAATAAATTCGGCTGAATTCGGTTCTATTCGGATCGATTCGGTTCTGAAATTCGGAAATTCGGTATGTTTTAGGTGGGGTATGCTGTGTATTAGACTAGTATTATGTACTGTATATTAGGTGTAAATACTAGTGTAATACACGGCCATCCGAATCTACCGAATAAAGTCAGTAGTTAAGAGCTTTATGGGCTAACACCGGAACATAAAGCTCTTAACTACAGTGCTAAAGTACACTAACACCCATAAACTACCTATGAACCACTAAACCGAGGCCCCCCACATTGCAAACACTATCATAAAATTATTTAACCCCTAATCTGCCGCCACCTACATTATAGCTATTAACCCTTAATCTGCTGTCCCTAACATCGCCGACACCTACATTATAGTTATTAACCCCTAATCTGCCACCCCCAATGTCGCCGCAATTTAACTACAAGTATTAACCCCTAATCTGCCGACCGGACACCGCCGCCACCTACATTATAGCTATTAACCCCTAATCTGCTGTCCCTAACATCGCCAACACCTACATTATAGTTATCAACCCCTAATCTGCCCCCCCCAATGTCACCACAATCTAACTACAAGTATTAACCCCTAATCTGACAACCGGACATTGCCGCCACTATAATAAATGTATTAACCCCTAAACCGCCGCACTCCCGCCTCGCAAACACTATAATAAATTTTATTAACCCCTAATCTGCCCTCCCTAACATCGCCGCCACCTACCTACAATTATTAACCCCTAATCTGCCACCCCCAACGTCGCCACTACTATAATAAAGTTATTAACCCCTAAACCTAAGTCTAACCCTAACACCCCCTAACTTAAATATAATTTAAATAAAACAAAATAAATTTACTATAATTAAATAAATTAATCCTATTTAAAACTAAATACTTACCTGTATAATAAACCCTAATATATCTACAATATAACTAATAGTTACATTGTAGCTATCTTAGGGTTTATTTTTATTTTACAGGCAACTTTGTATTTATTTTAACTAGGTACAATAGCTATTAAATAGTTAATAACTATTTAATAACTACCTAGCTAAAATAAATACAAATTTACCTGTAAAATAAATCCTAACCTAAGTTACAATTACACCTAACACTACATTATCATTACATTCATTAAATAAATTAATCCTATTTAAAACTAAATACTTACCTGTAAAATAAACCCTAATATAGCTACAATATAACTAATAGTTACATTGTAGCTATTTTAGGATTTATATTTATTTTACAGGCAACTTTGTATTTATTTTAACTAGGTACAATAGTTATTAAATAGTTATTGACTATTTAATAGCTACCTAGTTAAAATAATTACAAAATTACCTGTAAAATAAATCCTAACCTAGGTTACAATTAAACCTAACACTACATTATCATTACATTCATTAAATAAATTAGTTACAAATAACTACAATTAAATTAAATAAACTAACTAAAGTACAAAAAATAAAAAAGCTAAGTTACAAAAAATAAAAAAAATAAGTTACAAACATTTAAAACATATTACAACAATTTTAAGCTAATAACACCTAATCTAAGCCCCCTAATAAAATAACAAAGCCCCCCAAAATAAAAAAATGCCCTACCCTATTCTAAATTTAAAAAGTTCAAAGCTCTTTTTCCTTACCAGCCCTTAAAAGGGCCTTTTGCGGGGCATGCCCCAAAGAATTCACCTCTTTTGCCTGTAAAAAAAAAACGCAATACCACCCCCCAACATTACAACCCACCACCCACATACCCCTACTCTAACCCAAACCCCCCTTAAATAAACCTAACACTAAGCCCCTGAAGATCTCCCTACCTTGAGTCGTGTTCACCCAGCTGGGCTGAAGTCTTCATCCGATGGGGCAGAAGAGGACATCCAGACCGGCAGAAGTCTTCATCCAAGCGGGACAAGAAGAGGTCTTCCATCCATCCAGTACCAAAAAAAAAAAAAACACTAAATTACCAAAAATAAAAAAAATATTACAAGAATTTTAAACTAATTACACCTAATCTAAGCCCCCTACTAGCTATTAATATAGCTACAATATAACTAATAGTTACATTGTAGCTATTTTAGGATTTATATTTATTTTACAGGCAACTTTGTATTTATTTTAACTAGGTACAATAGCTATTAAATAGTTAATAATAGTTAATAACTATTTAATAACTACCTAGCTAAAATAAATACAAATTTACCTGTAAAATAAATCCTAACCTAAGTTACAATTACACCTAACACTACACTATCATTAAATTAATTAAATAAATGAATCCTATTTAAAACTAAATACTTACCTGTAAAATAAACCCTAATATAGCTACAATATAACTAATAGTTACATTGTAGCTATTTTAGGATTTATATTTATTTTACAGGCAACTTTGTATTTATTTTAACTAGGTACAATAGTTATTAAATAGTTATTGACTATTTAAGAGCAACCTAGTTAAAATAATTACAAAATTACCTGTAAAATAAATCCTAACCTAAGTTACAATTAAACCTAACACTACACTATCATTAAATAAATTAAATAAATTAACTACAAGTACCTACAATTAAATACAATTAAATAAACTAAACTAAAGTAAAAAACAAACAAACACTAAATTACAAAAATTAAAAAATATTACAAAAATTTTAAACTATTTACACCTAATCTAAGCCCCCTAATAAAATAACAAAGCCCCCCAAAATAAAAAAAATGCCCTACCCTATACTAAATTACAAATGTTTACAGCTCTATTACCTTACCAGCCCTTAAAAGGGCCTTTTGCGGGGCATGCCCCAAAGAAAACAGCTCTTTTGACTGTAAAAAAAAAACACAATACCCCCCCCCACATTACAACCCACCACCCACATACCCCTACTCTAACCCAAACCCCCCTTAAATAAACCTAACTCTACCACCCTGAAGATCTCCCTACCTTGAGTCCTGTTCACCCAGCCAGGCCGAAGTCTTCATCCGATGGGGCAGAAGAGGACATCCAGACCGGCAGAAGTCTTCATCCAAGCGGGGCAAGAAGAGGTCTTCCATCCATCAGAAGTCTTCATCCAGGCAGCATCTTCTATCTTCATCCATTCGGAGCGGAGCGGCAGCATCCTGAAGACATCCGACGCGGAGCATCCTCTTCTTTCTTGATCCGACGACTAAATGACGGTACCTTTAAGTGACGTCATCCAAGATGGCGTCCCTTGAATTCTGATTGGCTGATAGGATTCTATCAGCCAATCGGTATTAAGGTAGGAAAAATCTGATTGGCTGATTCAATCAGCCGATCAGATTCAAGTTCAATCCGATTGGCTGATCCAATCAGCCAATCAGATTGACCTCGCATTCTATTTGCTGTTCCGATCAGCCATTAGAATGTGAGCTCAATCTGATTGGCTGATTGGATCAGCCAATCGTATTGAACTTGTATCTGATTGGCTGATTGAATCAGACAATCAGATTTTTCCTACCTTAATTCCGATTGGCTGATAGAATCCTATCAGCCAATCGGAATTCAAGGGACGCCATCTTGGATGACATCACTTAAAGGTACAGTCATTTAGTTGTCGGATCAAGAAAGAAGAGGATGCTCTGCGTCGGATGTCTTCAGGATGCTGCCGCTCCGCTCCGGATGGATGAAGATAGAAGATGCCACCTGGATGAAGACTTCTGATGGATGGAAGACCTCTTCTTGCCCCGCTTGGATGAAGACTTCTGCCGGTCTGGATGTCCTCTTCTGCCCCATCGGATGAAGACTTCGGCCCGGCTGGGTGAACACGACTCAAGGTAGGGAGATCTTCAGGGGCTTAGTGTTAGGTTTATTTATGGGGGGCTTGGGTTAGAGTAGGGGTATGTGGGTGGTGGGTTGTAATGTTGGGGGGTGGTATTGTGGGGGGGTTTTTTACAGGCAAAAGAGCTGAATTCTTTGGGGCATGCCCCGCAAAAGGCCCTTTTAAGGGCTGGTAAGGTAAAAGAGCTTTGAACTTTTTTAATTTAGAATAGGGTAGGGCTTTTTTATTTTGGGGGGGCTTTGTTATTTTATTAGGGGGCTTAGATTAGGTGTAAATAGCTTAAAATTGTTGTAATATGTTTTAAATGTTTGTAACTTATTTTTTTTATTTTTGTAACTTAGCTTTTTTTATTTTTTGTACTTTAGTTAGTTTATTTAATTTAATTTAATTGTAGTTATTTGTAACTAATTTATTTAATTAATGTAATGATAGTGTAGTGTTAGGTTTAATTGTAACTTAGGTTAGGATTTATTTTACAGATAATTTTGTAATTATTTTAACTAGGTAGCTATTAAACAGTTAATAACTATTTAATAGCTATTGTACCTAGTTAACCCCTTAATGACCGGACCATTTTTCAATTTTCTTACCCTTAATGACAATGGCTATTTTTACATTTCTGCGCTGTTTGTGTTTAGCTGTCATTTTCCTCTTACTCATTTACTGTACCCACACATATTATATACCGTTTTTCTCGCCATTAAATGGACTTTCTAAAGATACCATTATTTTCATCATGTCTTATAATTTACTATAAAAAAAAAAAAAAATATGAGGAAAAAATGGAAAAAAACACACTTTTTCTAACTTTGACCCCCAAAATCTGTTACACATCTACAATCACCAAAAAACACCCATGCTAAATAGTTTCTAAATTTTGTCCTGAGTTTAGAAATACCCAATGTTTACATGTTCTTAGCTTTTTTTGCAAGTTATAGGGCCATAAATAGAAGTAGCACTTCGCTATTTCCAAACCACTTTTTTCAAAATTAGCGCTAGTTACATTGGAACCCTGATATCTGTCAGGAATACCTGAATATCCCTTGACATGTATATATTTTTTGTTAGAAGACAACCCAAAGTATTGATCTAGGCACATTTTGGTAAATTTTATGCCACCATTTCACCGCCAAATGCGAGCAAATAAAAAAAAAACATTTTTCACAATTTTAGGTTTCTCACTGAAATTATTTACAAACAGCTTGTGCTATTATGGCACAAATTGTTGTAAAAGCTTCTTTGGGATCCCCTTTGTTCAGAAATAGCAGACATATGGCTTTGGCATTGCTTTTTGGTAATTAGAAGGCCGCTAAATGCTGCTGCGCACCACACGTAAATTATGCCCAGCATAGAAGGGGTTAATTAGGTAGGTTGTAGGGAGCTTGCAGGGTTAATTTTAGCTTTAGGGTAGAGATCAGCCTCCCACCTGACACATCCCACCCCCTGATCCCTCCCAAACAGCTCTCTTCCCTCCCCCACCCCACAAATGTCCCCGCCATCTTAAGTACTGGCAGAAAGTCTGCCAGTACTAAATAAAAGGAGTTTTTTTTTTTTTTTATAAAAAAAATTAAATATTTTAGCTGTGATGGACTCCTGCCTTAGCCCCAACCTCCATGATCCCCCCCCCAGCTCTCTAACCCTCTCTCCTATCTAATTGCGGCCATCTTGGGTACTGGCAGCTGTCTGCCAGTACCCAATTTGCCCCAAAAACAAAAGTATTTTTTCCTCTTTTGGAATTTTTTATGTTTTCTGTAGTGTAGCAGCCCCCCACAATACCCCTATCCCCCTCCCAGATCCTTTTATATTATTATTTTTTTAAATCTTTTCCCCCCCCCCTCTTCCCTCCTCATTGGTGTCAGTGGGCAGCTAATGCGCACGCACGCGCGCCCCCCGCACGCTCCCGGCACCCGGCGTGCACATTGCACTTCTAGGAACCGGATGCCGGGTAGCGATAGGCCGCCCACCCGCCTCCCTGTTACGCTCCCACCCACCAACGAACCGGCACCATCACTACCGGTGCAGAGAGGGCCACAGAGTGGCTCTCTCTGCATCGGAGTCTTCTAAAAAGGTATTGCAGGATGCCTCCATATGGAGGCATCACTGCAATACCCTGAGAGCTGCTGGAAGCGATTGCAATCGCTTCCAGCACTCTGTTAGACAACTGACGTACCAGGTACGTCCATTGTCATTAACTGCTTGTTAATGCATGACGTACCTGGTACGTCAGTTGTCATTAAGGGGTTAAAATAAATACAAAGTTGCCTGTAAAATAAATATAAATCCTAAAATAGCTACAATGTAACTATTAGTTATATTGTAGCTATATTAGGGTTTATTTTACAGGTAAGTGTTTAGTTTTAAATAGGATTAATTTATTTAATTAATTTAATGATATTGTAGTCTTAGGTGTAATTGTAACTTAGGTTAGGATTTATTTTACAGGTAAATTTGTATTTATTTTAGCTAGGTAGTTATTAAATAGTTATCAACTATTTAATAGCTATTGTACCTAGTTAAAATAAATACAAAGTTGTCTGTAAAATAAATATAAATCCTAAAATAGCTACAATATAATTATTCATTATATTGTAGCTATATTAGGGTTCATTTTACAGGTAAGTATTTAGTTTTAAATAGGATTCATTTATTTAATTATTTTATTATTTTTTATTTAATAAAATTTAGTTTTATTTAAATTATATTTAAATTAGGGGGGTGTTAGGGTTAGGGTTAGACTTAGGGGTTAATAACTTTATTATAGTAGCGGCGACGTTGGGAGCATCAGATTAGGGGTTAATAATTGTAGGTAGGTGGCGGCGATGTTTGGGAGGGCAGATTAGGGGTTAATAAAATTTATTATATTGTTTGCAAGGCGGGAGTGCGGCGGTTTAGGGGTTAATACATTTATTATAGTGGCGGTGATGTCCGGTTGGCAGATTAGGGGTTAATACTCGTAGTTAGGTTGTGGCGACGTTTGGGGGGGCAGATTAGGGGTTAATAACTATAATGTAGGGGTAGGCGATGTTAGGGACAGCAGATTAGGGGTTAATAGCTATAATGTAGGTGGCGGCGATGTCCGGTCGGCAGATTAGGGGTTAATAAGTGTAGTTAGGTTGCGGCGACGTTGGGTGGGGCAGATTAGGGGTTAATAAAATTTATTATAGGGTTTGCAAGGCAGGAGTGCGGCGGTTTAGGGGTTAATACATTTATTATAGTAGCGGCGAGGTCCGGTCGGCAGATTAGGGGTTAATAAATGTAGTTAGATTGCGGCGACGTTGGGGGGGGCATATTAGGGGTTAATAAATATAATATAGGGGTCGGCGGTGTTAGGGGCAGCAGATTAGGGGTACATAGGTATAATGTAGGTGGCGGCGGTGTCCGGAGCGGCAGATTAGGGGTTAATAAGATAATGCAGGTGTCAGCGATAGCGGGGGCGGCAGATTAGGGGTTATTAAGATAATGCAGGTGTCAGCGATAGCGGGGGCGGCAGATTAGGGGTTAATATGTGTTAGATTAGGGGTGTTTAGAGACTCGGGGTACATGTTAGGGTGTTAGGTGCAGACTTAGTGTTTCCCCATAGGAAACAATGGGGCTGCGTTAAGAGCTGAACGCTGCTTTTTTGTTTTTTTTCAGCCGAAACTGCCCCATTGTTTCCTATGGGGGAATGGCGAATTTTACCGAGCTAATTCGGATTTATTCGGAGATACGGCAGCTATTTCGGATTCATTCGGTAGATTCGGAAGTATTTTAATTCGGAAATTCGAATCGATCCGAATCTCCGAATTTACAGAATTTTCTGAATTTCCGAATAAATCCGAAACGAATTGCACATGTCTAAATCAAACTGAAACAGCTGTGAATACATCAAAATGGTAGAATTTAGTAAATGTATGCAAAGAAGACCAGGTTGCTGCTTTGCAAATCTAATCAACTGAAGCTTCATTCTTAAAAGCCCACGAAGTGGAGACTGATCTAGTAGAATGAGCTTTAATTCTCTGAGACGGGGCTTGACCCGACCCCAAATAAGCTGAATGAAACAAAAGCTTTAACCACGGAGCCAAGAAAACGGCATAAGCCCTCTGACCTTTCCTAGAACCTAAAAAGATAACAAATAGACTAGAAGTCTTCCTGAAATCTTTAGTAGCTTCAACATAATATTTCAAAGCTCTTACCACATCTAAAGAATGGAAGGATTTATCCAAAGAATTCTTAGGATTAGGACACAAGGAAGGGACAACAATTTCTCTATTAATGTTGTTAGAAATCACAACCTTAGGAAAGAATTTAAATGAAGTCCGCAAAACCGCCTTATCCTGATGAAAAATCAGAAAAGGAGATTCACAATAAATAGTAGATAATTCAGAAACTCTTCTAGCAGAAGATATGGCCAAAAGGAACAACACTTTCCAAAAAAGTAGTTTAATATCCAAAGAATTCATAGGTTAAATGGAGGAGCCTGTAAAGACCTTATCCAAACCATCCTGAAGAAACTGTAAAATTCTAGGAATTCTGAAAGAATGCCAAGCAAATTTATGAGAAGAACACCATGAAAATAAGTCTTCCAAACTCGATAATAAATCTTTCTAGAAACAGATTTACAAGCCTGTAACATAGTATTAATCACTGTATCAGAGAAACCTCTATGACTAAGCACTAGGCATTCAATTCCCATACCTTCAAATTTAATGATTTGAAATCCTGATGGAAAAAAACAGACCTTGAGACAGAAGATCCGACCTAAATGGAAGAGGCCAAGGTTGGCAACTGGACATTCGAACAAGATCCGCATACTAAAACCTGTGAGGCCATGCTGGAGCTACCAGCAATAAAAATGACTGTTCCATGATGATTTTGGATATCACTCTTGGAAGAATAACTAGAGGCGGGAAAATATAAGCAGGTTGGTAGCACCAAGGAAGTGTCAATGCATCCACTGCTTCCACCTAAAGATCCCTGGACCTGGACAGGTACCTGGGAAGTTTCTTGTTTAGATGAGAAGCCATCAGATCTATTTCTTGAAGACCCCATATCTGAACAATCTGAGAAAACACATCTGGATGGAGAGACCACTCCCCCGGATGTAAAGTCTGATGGCTGAGATAATCCACTTCCCAATTGTCTTCACCTGGGATATGTACCACAGAAATTAGATAAGATCTGGATTCCGCCCAAGAAAGTATTCAAGATACTTCTATCATAGCTAGGGGACTGTGAGTCCCACCCTGATAACTGGCATATGCCACAGCTGTGATATTGTCTGTCTGAAAACAAATGAACGATTCTCTCTTCAACAGAGGCCAAGCCTGAAGAGCCCTGAAAATTGCACGGAGTTCCAAAATATTGATTGGTAATCTCGCCTCTTGAGATTTCCAAACTCCTTGTGCTGCCAGAGATCCCCAAACAGCTCCCCAACCTGAAAAGACTCGCATCTGTTGTGATCACAGTCCAGGTTAGACAAACCAAATAGTCCCCTAGAACTATACGATGGTGATCTAACCACCAAGTCAGAGATTGTGATATCCTTGTATAATCCCTGCACCATTGATTCAGCATACAAAGCTGGAGAGGTCTCATATAAAAATGAGCAAAGGGAATTACGTTTGATGCTGCAGTCATGAGACCTAAAACTTTCATGCACATAGCTACTGAAGTGAATAATAGAGACTGAAGGTTCCGACAAGCTGAAACCAATTTAAATTGTCTCTTGTCTGTTAGAGACAGAGTCATGGACACTGAATCTATCTGGAAACCTAAAAAGGTGACCCTTGTCTGAGGAATCAAGGAACTTTTTGGTAAATTGATCCTCCAACCATGTCTATGAAGAAACAACAGTAGTTGATTCGTGTGAGATTCTGCAGAAGGTAAAGACTGAGCAAGTACCAAGATATCGTCCAACTAAGGAAACACCGCAACACCCCGCTCTCTGATAACAGAGAGTAGGACACCAAGAACCTTTGAAAAGATTCCTAGAGCTGTTGCTAGGCCAAAAAGGAAGAGCAACAAATTGGTAATGCTTGTCTAAAAAAGAGAATCTCAGAAATTGAAAGCAATCTGGATGAATCGGAATATGAAGATATGCATCTTGTAAGTCTATTGTGGGCATATAATGCCCTTGCTGAACAAAAAGCAGAATAGACCTTATAGTCACCATTTTGAAAGTTGGTACTCTTACATATCGATTACAAATTTTTAGATCCAAAACTGGTCTGAATGAAATTACTTTCTTTGGGACAATGAATAGATTTGAATAAAACCCCAGACCCTGTTCCTGAAAAGGAACTGGCATGATTACTCCACATAACTCCAGGTCTGAAACACACTTCAGGAAAGCCTGAGCCTTTACTAGGTTTGCTGGAATGCGTGAGAGAAAAAATCTTCTCACAGGCGGTCTTACTCTGAATCCTATTCTGTACCCCTGAGAGACAATATTCTGAATCCAATGATTTTGGACCGAATTGATCCAAACATCTTAGAAAAATCTTAATCTGCCCCCTACCAGCTGAGCTGGAATAAGAGCCGCACCTTCATGCGGATTTAGGGGCTGGCTTTGGTCTCTTAAAAGGCTTGGATTTATTCCAATTGGAAGAAGGCTTCCAATTGGAAGCAGATTCCTTGGGGAAGAATTAGGTTTCTGTTCCTTATTTAAGAACGAAAATGGTTAGAAGCTTTAGATTTACCCTTAGATCTTATCTTGAGGCAAAAAAACTCCCTTCCCCCCAGTGACAGTTGAAATTATTGAATCCAACTGTGAACCAAATAATTTATTACCTTGGAAGGAAAGAAATATCAATCTGGATTTAGAAGTCATATCAACATTCCAAGATTTAAGCCACAAAGCTCTTCTAGCTAAAATAGCTAAAGACAGAGATTTAACATCAATTTTGATGCTATCAAAAATTGGCATCACAAATGAAATTATTAGCATGTTGAATCAAGTTAACAATGCTAGACAAATCATGATTCGATACTTGTTGCACTTAACTTTCCAACCAAAAAGTTGAAGCAGCAACATCAGTCAAAGAAATTGCAGGCCTAAGAAGAAGACCTGAAAATAAATAAGCTTTCCTTAGATAAGATTCAAGTTTCCTATCTAAAGGATCTTTAAAAGAAATACTATCTTCTATAGGAATAGTAGCAAGTTTAGCAAGAGTAGAGATAGCCCCATTTTCAAAATAGAAGCTCGCAAGTTTAAATATTTATGACACTATTGCAACACCCAAATTGAGGAGTAGTGAAAATTTGTTACATTTTGAGGCTATATATTGATTCTTATGTCCAAAAATAGAAAAGTATACAATAGTAACATTGATATAACAATTATACAAAGTACAAATTAAACACATAAAGGTTTTTATTATTACATAAATATAGGAAGAGTGATTATATCCCTATCTTTAACGCTTTGAGCTTGCTTAGCGCCACCCCAAAAAACACCCGGTTCTATATAGATATATATTGTACAACAAAATCATATTATATATATATATATATATATATATATATATATATATATATATATATATATATATATATATATATATATATATATAAAAATATGTATTTATGAATAAATAAAACATAATAAGTTATGTGAAGAACAATGGAATGAAATATTCATATTTTCATGTTGGGTTAGCACACATGAGAATATTCAATAGGGTTGAAGTTTTTTTTTCTTCATTGACTTCTATGGGGGAATACGTGAATGCGCACACAATATTCTAACTTTGGCTTTTTGCGCCTGTTGTGTTGGTGCACAAGTGAAAACTGTGTACTTTCAACTTATATTACAAGCGCAAACTGACATGCGCAAAAAGCTTACTTATATCGCAATTAACAGTCAAGGGGGGCGTGTTAATTAGCACTCCACATATAATGTGGCCCATTATTAGAATAACCTTGATCTTTGAATCTACAGGATAAATCTTTGGAATTTTTGAGGAATTCCTGATCATTAAAGAAGTATCTTTTCGCCCTAAAAAATAGTGATACTGGTATTCCCTTAATGAATGGTGGAGGATGATGGCTTTCTACTCTTACAAACCTATTTGTAGATTTTGGTTTTCTATATATTGTTGTTTGTAGAGAACCTTCTGATTTGTAGAAGGTTGAGTATTGAGTCTTTATTTGCTGCCATTCACCTAGATTACAAGTTTTGCGTTACGGCTTTTGACACTGAAAGCATGGCAATTCCAGCATAATGGCCAGGAACGCATATTACGAGTCGCGGCGGTATAGCTATACAGCAAGCATTTTAGCCTGTAACGCAACGTCCGTTCTGCACTCAAAGAAATTATGTTTTTGCGTGGGATTTTCATAGCTCTGATTTGAACAGCCAATAGGATTTCAGTAGCTCTCATCCTATTGTCTGTTTTGAACAGCCAATAGGATTTCAGATGCTCTCATCCTATTGGCTGATTTGAATTTGAAGAATCAAATCAGCCAATAGGAATGCAAGGTACGCCATTTTGAATCGGCTACCTGGCATTCAACTTCAGTGAACGGCGGTGACCGTATGAAGAGGACTCTCCGCGCAGGATGTCTTCGGCTTTCAGGATGGCCACCGGGATGAAGATAGAAGATGCCCCTGGGATGGATAAAGATATCACCGCCTGGATGAAGACTTCTGGCCGCCTGGATGGAAATGGATGTCCGGACTGGGGTTAGTGTTAGTTTTGTTTTCTTTTTTTGGGGTGTTATTTTTTAGATTAGGCCTTTGGACTTTTTTAAAAGAGCTGAATACCCTTTCAAGGGCAATGAAAAAGAGCTGAATGCCCTATTAAGGGCAATGCCTATACAAATGCCCCTTTAGGGGCAATGGGTAGCTTAGGGTTTTTTTAGAGCTATTTTTTTATTTTGGGGGTTGGTTGAATGGTGGGTTTTACTGTTGGGGGGATTTTGATCAACAGTAAGGTACTTAGTTAAGATGTGCTTAACTAAGTACCTTACTGTTGATCACTATTAACATTTATGAGGGATTTTATATGTAACCGCAGTAAGGGTTCATTCATAAAAAGGTATTAGTACCATCGATGATAATGCATTACGTTCACCTTTACTGCTATATAACTCATCATCTTTATTACAACTTGCTAATGTATATAATATCCGTTCTTTTCGGGCCAAGTAGAGATTGCCAGAGGGTAAATATGATCATCCAATGAAGTGAACTTACGTTACGTCATCTGACACTCACACGCCCCTACCATATAACTAATGATTCGGATCACAAGTATACTAAGTATCAGTACCTCTGACAACAATCTATCATATTCACCTGTATTGCAGTATAATTTATCATCTTTGATACAGTCAGTGCACAAAAAATCCGTTCGTTTTGGGCTAAGTAGAGAATGTCAGATGGTAAACACGATCGTCCAATGAAGTGAACTTACATACGTCATCTTACACTCACACGCCCCTTGATGACACTGATACTTACGTCAGACATAACACTTAGAGTATACATCTTATCAGTGGCCACTTCTTGTGACTGCCACCTCAGCAGCCAATTACATTCTGAATTGCAAAACAGGTGTGTCCAATCACATGGCGAGGAGGGTCTAACAGACTCATAAATATTTTACAATAGCAGCGGCCCGCACCCCTCTGAGGAAGCCTTTTTTGGGAAACGCGCGTCAGGGGTCCTCTGGGATAAGCTCTGTCTATCCCATTTTTAATTGCTTACCCATGTTGTAAAAGATATTTTAAAACGTATTTCTCATATCTACTTGTCCAGCAGTATAATTATAATAGTAATAATAACTATAATTAGCCCTCGGATTGTAAGGGCTTAGTTTATACTAGTAATACTGCTGGCTTTGATACTTTCATCAATACTTACCACAATTAATAAGGAAGGTAAATTATACGACTGGGTTTAAGTGTTTTTAATTTTAGCCTATACTATTGTATGTGTGGATAAACTTCAAACAATTTTGTTAATAAACTTTAGAGTATGAATGAATTAATGTATAATTTAAGTTTTTGCTTTGATTGTTCTTTGGGTTAAGTCATAATTTGATACACAGATCTGAGCTATCTAATTACAATTGTATATCCTATTACAATTACTTTGTTAGTTGTGTTATGTTTTTTGCCCTAATTCTGTGGCAGGAAGTCCTAACCTTCATAAATATATTACTTATTTTACTCTATTTGCTACAATAAATTGGTTTCCTGCCCATAGCACACTTTGCCCTCCCCCACCCCTCACTAATTCTAATCTTTATTATAGTGTCTGCGATGTCGGGGGCAGCATATTGGGGGGGTTTAGACTAGGGGTTTATGTTAGGGTGTTAGGTTTAAACATAACTTTTTCCCCCCATAGACATCAATGGGGCTGCGTTACAGAGATTTTTCATTCCGTGATCCCAGGTGTTAGTTTTTTTTCTAACACTCTCTCCCCATTGTATGTCTATGGGGGAAAGTGTGCACGAGCATGTCAAAGCAGCCCTTGGATTTTGTGCGGTATGGAGATTAATGACACCATATCGCACGCACAAGTAGGCTTTTCAGTAACTCGTAATGGGAGCGCTATGGAGAGTGAAATAACGCAACTTTTTTGGTGTTAGTTTTGCACCCTGTTTAGCGCAAAACTCGTAATCTACCCCATTGTAAATTTAAGATTCAAATTCCACATTATCTAATTTCTGCACAAATACTTTCAAAACAGTCTCTGGGCCCTCACACAGAAGCAGCACATTATTAATGTATTGAAGCCACAGGGTGATGTGCTGCTCCCACGAGAGGTCACCATCAAATATTTATTTACTTTCCCAAAAGCCCTATTTTAGATTCTTTCTTCCAGGAGTCCCTTGTGATCTTTTTCCTCACAAACATTTGGGCATAATCCAAGATTTCCAATATATATATATATATATATATATATATATATATATATATATATATATATATATATATATATATATATATATATATATATATATATATATTGTGTAAATATATATATATATCTATGCAATATATTTACATTTATATATATATATAAAGTACGTGTATACATACACACACAGTATACACAGTGTGTGTATATAAATATATACACAAAACAATCGTCTGGGGTTGCTGTATTCCTTGTTCAGAGAGGAATTTCCTGGTATTTTGGAGCTGGACTTACCATAATAGGCGGGATCAGACTGATATACTACAGGAAAGTTCTACTCTGTGAAATGCATTACTGGGCTAAAAGACGCTGCACCCAGTTGGTAAATCCCCATAGAACAGGCTAACAATGGTATTGAGCTTGTTGTTCGTACACACACACAGAGTATATATTTTTTATTTATATATATATGTTATAAATCAGTTATTAAAGGGATATAAAAGTTCAATTATAAAACTTTCATGATTCCGAAATGGCATGTCATTTTAAATAAGTTTCAAATTTACTTTTATCATCAAATATTCTTTGTTCTCTTGTTATTCTTAGTTGAAAGCTAAACCTAGGTATACGGCTCATATGCTAATTTCTAAGCCCTTGAAGTCCACCTCTTAAATAAATGCATTTGACATTTTTTTCACAGCTAGAGGGTGTTTTATATAGATAACATTGGTGTTTACTATTCCTTTAACATACAAGAAAAAAAATAGAAAATGTATCTGTAAAAGTTGAAACTAATGTGCATATAAATATTTATTCTTTTTTCTTTTAGTTTGGTTCATATAATTCTTTAATAATACATAATTTATTAATGGATGCCTGGGGATAGCAGTAATGTGCTAAAGTTCAATTATGCTCAAAATTATACTATTAAAGGATAATTCCTTAAATTACTGTCATTTTTCAGTTGTTAAATTATATGAATAATTGGTAATCATGTCTATGTTAGTGGTTCATCCAAGCAAAATTAGATTTATTTTAATAACTGCCTTGTTTCACAAACGAAGTTGGATCTTTGAAATCAGCCTTAACATTATATACATTAATATTGCAAGATACAAAATTCACTAAATTCTTTTCAGAAAAAAAAGTTTAAAGTTTTGCCATAATAGTTTTAAAGGAACAGTAAAGACAAAATAAAACTTTCTAAATTACTTTTATTACCAAATTTTCTTGGTTCTCTTTGTATTCTTTGTTGAAGAGTAACCTAGCTAAGTTCATAGGAAATCAGGAGTGTGCACATATCTTTAGCACTCTAATGTAGCAGTGCTTGCAACAGTTTCCAGCAATGCTATACAGTGTTATAAATGGTGCTGCCATAGAGTAGTAAAGAGATAGGTTTACTCTTCAACAAAGGACATCAAAAGAAAACAATGTAAATTTGATAATAGCAAGTATACTGAAACTGAACACTCTATTTGAATCATGAAATTTAAATTTTGACTTTACTGTCCCTTTAAGGAGTTATTCCCTCATTAAAGGGACATTCTAATGCAGAAAATACATGATCTAATTCTTTAGATCATGCAATTTTTGCAGTACTGACACTTACCATGGCCCAGACTATAAGTGCTAATGATATTGTCACTCGACTGCTATAAAATTAGCATGGAAATTGATATTACAAGTCATTGG
The DNA here is from genome assembly GCF_027579735.1 of Bombina bombina. NCBI lineage: Eukaryota > Metazoa > Chordata > Amphibia > Anura > Bombinatoridae > Bombina > Bombina bombina. The sequence continues at coordinate 961,195,026 of NC_069502.1, forward strand.
TAAAACAGATTTACCAGAAAAGGTTAAGTGAGGCTGACATCCCTTTAGTGGACCTTATACTTCAATTCAATGGATATCGCAACAGCGCTAAACATCACTCATATTGCAAGTTGAAAGTTATGGGTGAAGTAAAGTGTTAGAGCTAAAATACATGTAAAACATTAAAATAAAGTATTGTACACATACACACACACACACACACACACACACAGTATATATATATATATATACAGTATATATATATATATATATATATATATATATATATATATATATATATATATATATGTATATATATATATATATATATATATATATATATATATATATATATATATATATAACTTCCATGTGTGTCTGCACTCACAATGCAATAGGGACATCAACCAGGGTGCCAAGTCAGGTATATCAATAATCCATTATAGAAGAGGACTGCACTCACTGGATTTGGTATATAAAATAAAATTTTTTATTAAGGTGACGTTTCGGGGTACGCAGACCCCTTCCTCAGACCAGGCAACAGTGCAAATGAACAGTGTGCAATATAAAGCAACATAGCCCCTCCCATCAAACAATTAGTGAAATTGCGCCAAAACCTATGTAACCATGACAACAGGTGAATCACCTAATTAACATTATTCCTGCCTTTACTAATGTGATAGTTAAAAACAGTATAATTGTGCAAACCATATAAGTGTATCTTAAAACTATTCTCAAACAATAAATGACATGACATATGAGTAGCACCTAAAACACTCAAGGTGCACACAAAGAAATAAAATGTCCCCCTACAATGTGATGTGTGACCTACTGAAATAGCTACCACAAAGAAACAACTTAACATCGATAAAGGCAGTCTATAGGAAACAGCGCTCAATAAAAGATAGTTGCAGGACCTAGGCAGTATATCAGCATTTAAACATTAGTGTATCAGTATCTCTCAGTAAAACATACTTCTCAGTAAACAAAGGACAAGTAGAGAACAAGGACAAGTAGAGAAAAAGGGCTCAATAAAAGATAGTTGCAGGACCTAGGCAGTATATCAGCATTTAAACATTAGTGCATCAGTATCTCTCAGTAAAACATACTTCTCAGTAAACAAAGGACAAGTAGAGAACAAGGACAAGTAGAGAAAAAGGGCTCAATAAAAGATAGTTGCAGGACCTAGGCAGTATATCAGCATTTAAACATTAGTGCATCAGTATCTCTCAGTAAAACATACTTCTCAGTAAACAAAGGACAAGTAGAGAACAAGGACAAGTAGAGAAAAAGGGCTCAATAAAAGATAGTTGCAGGACCTAGGCAGTATATCAGCATTTAAACATTAGTGCATCAGTATCTCTCAGTAAAACATACTTCTCAGTAAACAAAGGACAAGTAGAGAACAAGGACAAGTAGAGAAAAAGGGCTCATAGCCAGAAAAACACGTATGTCAAGATTTAGGCAAGCATGTAGATGTGCGTGTCAATTGTTGAACATCAGTAGGTATATCGTATAGCATCCATAGACTAATCTTAGAGAGAAAGAGGGTGTCATCACACCATCACCGACTACTGAGCCTAAGGGGTAATATAGATAATTTTCAAAGCAGTGTGATTGCAATACATAAAAAGAGTCAGCAACGTAAGATCACTATTTATATCTCAAAGGGGAAAAAATATATATATCTCTACCAGCCAGCACTGTCTCTAGTTCAGGTAACTTACTTGGCATGAGAAGTGATAGATACTGTCAAAGTGGTTGCAGCGTGTTGCAGAGAGGGAGCTGGAGACAAGATTTGTCAGTTAGAAGTTTCAAAAACAGGCGCGGATCAACACAGTCCCGCGTCTGTTTTTGAAACTTCTAACTGACATATCTTGTCTCCAGCTCCCTCTCTGCAACACGCTGCAACCACTTTGACAGTATCTATCACATCTCATGCCAAGTAAGTTACCTGAACTAGAGACAGTGCTGGCTGGTAGAGAGATATATTTTTCCCCTTTGAGATATAAATAGCGATCTTACGTTGCTGACTCTTTGTATGTATTGCAATCACACTGCTTTGAAATTATCTATACCACCCTCTTTCTCTCTAAGATTAGTCTATGGATGCTATACGATATACCTACTGATGTTCAACAATTGACACGCACATCTACATGCTTGCCTAAATCTTGACATACGTGTTTTTCTGGCTATGAGCCCTTTTTCTCTACTTGTCCTTGTTCTCTACTTGTCCTTTGTTTACTGAGAAGCATGTTTTACTGAGAGATACTGATGCACTAATGTTTAAATGCTGATATACTGCCTAGGTCCTGCAACTATCTTTTATTGAGCCCTTTTTCTCTACTTGTCCTTGTTCTCTACTTGTCCTTTGTTTACTGAGAAGTATGTTTTACTGAGAGATACTGATGCACTAATGTTTAAATGCTGATATACTGCCTAGGTCCTGCAACTATCTTTTATTGAGCCCTTTTTCTCTACTTGTCCTTGTTCTCTACTTGTCCTTTGTTTACTGAGAAGTATGTTTTACTGAGAGATACTGATACACTAATGTTTAAATGCTGATATACTGCCTAGGTCCTGCAACTATCTTTTATTGAGCGCTTTTATTTCTTTGTGTGCACCTTGAGTGTTTTAGGTGCTACTCATATGTCATGTCATTTATTGTTTGAGAATAGATTTAAGATACACTTATATGGTTTGCACAATTATACTGTTTTTAACTATCACATTAGTAAAGGCAGGAATAATGTTAATTAGGTGATTCACCTGTTGTCATGGTTACATAGGTTTTGGCGCAATTTCACTAATTGTTTGATGGGAGGGGCTATGTTGCTTTATATTGCACACTGTTCATTTGCACTGTTGCCTGGTCTGAGAAAAGGGTCTGCGTACCCCGAAACGTCACCTTAATAAAAAAAAATTATTTTATATACCAAATCCAGTGAGTGCAGTGCTCTTCTATAATGGATTATATATATATATATATATATATATATATATATATATATATATATATATATATATATATATATATATATATATATATATATGTATATCTGCATACACACATTTAATTTAAAATGTTTTTAAAAAGTTAAAAAGTGATATGGTATATGTCAAGGTGTATATGTGTATATATGTGTATATTTATGTGTTTATATGTGTAAATATGTATGTGCATACATACATAAACACACACACATATACTGTATATATACAGTATATATATATACAGGTGGCCCTCGGTTTACAATGGTTCAATTTACACTGGTTCAGAATAACAACCTTTTTTTTCAGTCATGTGACTGCTATTGAAAAGCATTGAGAAGCAGTGCATTGATTAAAATAGCCAGTAGGTGAAGCTGTCCGCTTGTGTTGCAGCAAAGATATGCAAGCCAAGCAAGCTGTAATTAATTAGTTTAACCAGACCTGAGCTATCGAGCAGATTTCAAAGGAACAAGATCTTCCTGTCTATAAATCAGTCCAGATTGGAATGCATAGAAAGAACTGTTTTCAGAAAAATGCAAGTAAAGTCTGTGTTGTGTGATTATTTTATTAGGTTTATAATGCTGTTTAACAAATGTTTTTGTTCATTTAACTTAGTTTAATTATATATTCTGTGTTGTGTGATTATTTTATTAGGTTTATAATGCTGTTTAGCATGTAAAGTCTTCATTTCAAAGCTTTAAAAATAATGTTTTAGATGTTACTTATGACAATTTTGAGAGGGGCCTGGAAACTAACCCCCTCACTTCCCATTGACTTACATTATAAACTGGGTTTCAATTTACAACGGTTTCGATTTACAACCTTTCCTTCTGGAACCTAATCCCGGCGTAAACTGAGGGCTCCCTGTATATATATATATATTTATATATATATATATATATATATATATATATATATATATATATATATATATATATATATATATATATATATATATATACACATATACACTTTTGTGCCCTTCCCAATCAAATATCTTTAAACAATTTTAATATGTTTTAACATGTTTTTTTTTTTTTTTTAATAGAAATACACAAGATATAGATATATAGGTATAGATATATATTTTCCATAAAAATGAAAATATTATTTTCTTCTTAGTGAAGGGCAAAGGAATTTCAAGTATTCCTAACCCACCTTCAGCTTTATTGCTGTTGATCTAACGCTAGCAGACAGGTGATAACAAGAGAAGGCTTTTTTTAGCGCTCTCCATAGAAGTCTATGGCGACAGGGAGCTAACTAACTGGGCCTCGATCCGATATGCAGCGTCGCCTGCAAAAGCCGGCGACGCCGAATTTTGCGCGGGTTGGGTATCACATATACGGCGTAACCTAGAATTTACGCTCGTATATTTCTGCATTCGCCCGTAGTTTTTTGGGCCATAGACAGGTATACCAAACCCGCGCAGTTTGGTATCCAATATACAGCGTAAGGACTTATGTGGCAAAAATGGAGAAATCTTACTCAATTTTCACCTCGCCACAAAATGCAGCCATAGTAAGCCTTACGCTGTCTATTGGAGCCCCGTAACTCCCTAAACTAGCTGCTAAATAATACCTAACACCTAACGCATGTGCAATGTCTATCTACCTGTCAACCGCAAACTGCTAAATAAAACCTAACACCTAACACATGCGCAATGTCTAGCTACCTGTCAACCGCGATCCCCCGCCGCAATCCCTAATAAAGTATTTAACCCCTAAACAGCGGCTCCCGGACCCCGCCACCACCTACATTAAAAGTATAACCCCCTAATGTGATCCCCCTACACCATCGCCAGCTACATTACATACCCCCTAATGTGAGCTCCTACCCCGCCGCCAGCTATATTAAACTACCCCCTAATGTGAGCCCCTTACACTGCCGCCATCTACATTACCTACCCCCTAATGTGAGCCCCCTAATGTGAGCCCCTTACACCGCCGCCATCTATATTACCTACCCCCTAATGTGAGCTCCTACCCCGCCGCCAGCTATAATAAATTTATTAACCCCTAATTTAATCCCCCTACACCGCCGCCAGCTATATTAAATTAATTAACACCTAATCTAATCCCCCTACACCGCTGCCAGATATATAAAATTAATTAACCCCTAATTTAATCCCCCTACACCGCTGCCAGCTATATTAAATACATTAACCCCTAATCTAATCCCCCTAAAGTAATCACCTATTACCAGTTCTTAAAAGGGCCTTTTGCGTGACATTGCCCCAAAGTAACAGCTCTATTGCCAGAACTTAAAAGGGCTTTTTGCGGGGCATGCCCCAAAGAAATCAGCTCTTTTACCAGCCCTTAAAAGGGCTTTTTGCGGGGCATTGTCACAAAGAAATCAGCTCTTTTGCATCTAATCTAAATCCCCCTACACCGCCGCCACCTATAATTAATGTATTACCCCCTAATCTAATCCCCCTACACCGCTGCCACCTATATTAAATGTATTACCCCCTAATCTAATCCCCCTACACTGCCGCCACCTATATTAAATAGATTAACCCCTAATCTAATCCCCCTACACCGCCGCCACCTATATTAAATAGATTAAACCCTAATCTAATCCCCCTACACTGCCGCCACCTATATTAAATAGATTAACCCCTAATCTAATCCCCCTATACCGTCGCCACCTATATTAAATAGATTAACCCCTAATCTAATCCCCCTACACCGCCGCCACCTATATTAAATAGATTAACCCCTAATCTAATCCCCCTACACCGCCGCCACCTATATTATATAGATTAACCCCTAATCTAATCCCCCTACACCGCCGCCAGCTATATTAACTATATTAACCCTAATTATATTAGGGTTAATATAGTTAATATAGTTATTATATTATATATATTAACTATATTAACCCTAATTATATTAGGGTTAATATAGTTAATATCGTTATTATATCACATATATATATATATATATATATATATATATATATATATATATATATATATATATATATATATATATATATATATATATATATATATATAGTATAATAATCCTATCTAACTCTAACATCCCTAACTAAATTCTTATTAAAATAAATCTAATTAATATTAATATTATTAATTAAAATATTCCTATTTAAATCGAAATACCTATAAAATAAACCCTAAGATAGCTACAATATAATTAATAATTACATTGTAGCTATTTTAGGGTTTATATTTATTTTACAGGTAACTTGGTATTTATTTTAACTAGGTACAATAGCTATTAAATAGTTAATAACTATTTAATAGCTACCTAGTTAAAATAATTACAAATTTACCTGTAAAATAAATCCTAACCTAAGTTACAAATTCACCTACACTATCAATAAATTAAATAAACTACAAATATCTAAACTAAACTACAATTAAATACACTAAACTAAATTACAAAAAAAAACAAAACACTAAATTACAAAAAATAAAAAAAGATTACAAGAATTTTAAGCTAATTACACCTATTCTAAGCCCCCTAATAAAATAACAAAGCCCCCCAAAATAAAAAAAAATTCCCTACCCTAATCTAAATTACAAAAGTTAACAGCTCTATTACCAGCCCTTAAAAGGGCCTTTTGTGGGGCATGCCCCAAAGAATTCAGCTCTTTTGCCTGTAAAAAAACCCATCACCCCCCATTACAACCCACCACCCACATACCCCATATTCTAACCCACCCAATCCCCCCTTAAAAAAACCTAAGTCTAACCCCCAAGTGCTCCTTACCTTTCCTGAAGACTGGCGGAGAAGGTCCTCTTCGGTGACCTCTTCTTCTTCCAGGATCCAGCTGGCGCGGAGCGGAGGAGTTGAAGACCGATGAACGCGGAGCTGAAGACCGTCCATCTGGAACTGAAGACCGGCGATGCTGGAATTCAAGGGAAGCCATTTTTAATCGCGTACCTTGAATTCCTATTCAGTGTACTGTGGCGATCGTATGAAGAGGATCCTCCACATTCCGGCTCCGGTCTTCAGTTCAAGAGGTCTTCGGTTCCAGCATCGCCGATCTTCAGTTCCAGCATCACCGGTCTTCAGTTCCAGATGGACGGTCTTCAGCTCCGTGGTCATCGGTCTTCAACTCCTCCACTCCGCGCCGGCTGGATCCTGGAAGAAGAAGAGGTCGCCGCCTGGAACAGGACCTTCTCCGCCGGTCTTCAGGATAGGTAAGGAGCACTTGGGGGTTAGACTTAGGTTTTTTTAGGGGGGATTGGGTGGGTTAGAATAGGGGTATGTGGGTGGTGGGTTGTAATGGGGGGGGTGTTGTTGTTTTTTTACAGGCAAAAGAGCTGAATTCTTTGGGGCATGCCCCACAAAAGGCCTTTTTAAGGGCTGGTAGTAGAGCTGTTAACTTTTGTAATTTAGATTAGGGTAGGTAATTTTTTTTTTATTTTGGGGGCCTTTGTTATTTTATTAGGGGGCTTAGAATAGGTGTAATTAGCTTAAAATTCTTGTAATCTTTTTTATTTTTTGTAATTTAGTGTTTGTTTGTTTTTGTAATTTAGTTTAGTGTATTTAATTGTAGTTTAGTTTAGATATTTGTAGTTTATTTAATTTATTGATAGTGTAGGTGTATTTGTAACTTAGGTTAGGATTTATTTTACAGGTAAATTGGTAATTATTTTAACTAGTTAGCTATTAAATAGTTATTAATTATTTAATAGCTATTGTACCTAGTTAAAATAAATACCAAGTTACCTGTAAAATAAATATAAACCCTAAAATAGCTACAATGTAATTATTAATTATATTGTAGCTATCTTAGGGTTTATTTTATAGGTAAGTATTTAGATTTAAATAGGAATATTTTAATTAATAATATTAATATTAATTAGATTTATTTTAATAAGAATTTAGTTAGGGATGTTAGAGTTAGATAGGGTTATTATACTTAATATGTATATAATATAATAACGATATTAACTAAATTAACCCTAATATAATTAGGGTTAATATATATAATATAATAACTATATTAACTATATTAACCCTAATATAATTAGGGTTAATATAGTTAATATAGGTGGCGGCAGTGTAGGGGGATTAGATTAGGGGTTAATCTATTTAATATAGGTGGCGGCGGTGTAGGGGGATTAGATTAGGGGTTATTACATTTAATATAGGCGGCGCCGGTGTAGGGGGATTAGATTAGGGGGTAATACATTTATTATAGGTGGCGGCAGTGTAAGGGGATTTAGATTAGATGCAAAAGTGCTGATTTCTTTGTGACAATGCCCCACAAAAAGCCCTTTTAAGGGCTGGTAAAAGAGCTGATTACTTTGGGGCAATGTCACGCAAAAGGCCCTTTTAAGGGCTGGTGATAGAGGTGATTACTTTAGGGGGATAAGATTAGGGGTTAATGTATTTAATATAGCTGGCGGCGGTGTAGGGGGATTAAATTAGGGGTTAATTAATTTAATATAGCTGGCGGCGGGGTAGGGGGATTAGATTAGGGGTTAATAATTTTAATATAGCTGGCGGCGGGAGCTCACATTAGGGGGTAGGTAATATAGATGGCGGCGGTGTAAGGGGCTCACATTAGGGGGTAGGTAATGTAGATGGCGGCGGTGTAAGGGGCTCACATTAGGGGGTAGTTAATATAAATGGCGGCGGTGTAAGGGGCTCACATTAGGGGGTAGGTAATATAGATGGTGGCGGTGTAAGGGGCTCACATTAGGGGGTAGGTAATATAGATGGCGGCGGTGTAAGGGGCTCACATTAGGGGGTAATATAGATAAAATAGGTAGCGGCAGGGTAGGGGGCTCACATTAGGGGTAATATAGATAAAATAGGTAGCCGCGGGGTAGGGGGCTCACATTAGGGGGTAATATAGATAAAATAGGTAGCCGCGGGGTAGGGGGCTCACATTAGGGGGTAATATAGATAAAATAGGTAGCAGCGAGGTAGGGGGCTCACATTATGGGGTAATATAGATAATGTGGGTGGCAGCGGGGTCCGGGAGCGGCGGTTTAGGGGTTAATAACTTTATTAGGTGCAGCGGGGTCCGGGAGCGGCGGTTTAGGGGTTAATACATTTATTATTATTAGGAGAGTGAGGGGGGATAGCGGATAGAGGGTTAGACGTGTCGGGCTATGTTTAGGAGGCGTGTTAGACAGTACGGGAGATTTAATAACTTAGTCAGGTTTTGTAGGCGCCAGCAGTTTCTAAAGTGCCGAAAGTCACTGGCGACTCCCGAAATTTGTACTAACGCAGATTTCTGGATATCGCTGGTTTGTGAGACTTACGGCACTTTAGCATCTGACGACGCCATATATGGGATAGCTCGAGTTGCGAGCTGAAACTACGGGCGGCGCAGGTTTACATGCTTGCACCGAAACCTGCACCTTATATCGGATCGCGCCCTAGGTTGCGATATCGGAATTCCAGTCTTTTGCTCACCCTAACTTTTTACTTTAACTTGCAATACCAGCGATAACATGGGAGCGCTAATGATTTACCTTGAGCACAGTCAGTGCTTATGAGCGATAAAAAATGTATTGCTCCACTTGTAATCTAGCTCTATGTGTTTAACCTCTGCAAAAGGTAAAACATATACAGTAGGTAAAGTTATGGATAATTGCTGCAAGCTTTGCTGCTCCTTAGAATGATGCTGCCGGTTAACCAACCAGTAATGGAAGCAGCACATGCAGTAGCTAGCAATCATTGGTCATTACTACTTGAGAACTATAGTGCTTGTGGCTTCTGAGCAGGATGTTGCCTATGTATTTAACCCCTTTGTAGGGTCTAAATACAGCAATGGAAAAATTACATGTAACAAATTAGAGCTTGTATTTTTAATGTTAAAATTACAGGACATTTTTATTGTCTTTCTAACATTGCTTTCAATAGCCAGTTTTCACCCAACACTTGACACTTTTGGAGGAGCCAACTCAAGTTTCAGTCTACAGCTGGTAAAGCTAGTTATGGTTATATATCTGTTAAAGAGGATTAGAAAATATATGTAGCAGGGTTAGCCAAGAGAGTGTGCTTTTTCCGTTCTGAGAACTGGAAAATAATCAATTTTCAGAGATAAATTTCATAAAAAGAGTGCAAACAAATAATGAAAGTAAAGTGCAAATTTGTTTTACTACACATAACTAAACATTTTAATAAAATATCTTAAGGTGTTTACTTTCCCTTTAAAATGTCTCTTTAGCATAACAACCAGACATTTCACTTTAGCTCGCTCAAACAATTGATTGCATACAAACACTGCTATAGCTATCCATATAAACTATTTCAACAAAGTTTTATATTCTGGTCTGTGTGACTTTGATCTCTTTAGGAGGAATCATATATTCTGCACTTTACATCTTACATAATGACTTATTTGAACCCATAAAAGTATAAAAGTGATGGGGGGGTTGAAAACAGGTAGAGGAATTTGCAGAATTTTCCAAACATGTAGAAGCAGACATGCAGCTAGAACATTAAGACTGCCAACAAAACATTAATGAGGTATGCAAGTCAAATAAATCTTTAGAGAAACTGCAGGGATCCAAACCAGCTTGTGAATTGAGTAGAACAACATGATGAATAATAATGGCTAAAACCTTATCATGCTGTACTAGTTTGATGATTTTGTTCCTCTGTCTTGTTCTTTACTGTAGCATCTCAGGGTCAGCATCGAAAACACCAATTCGTCTTCAAGCTCTGTATATGAATTTGTTCTGGGAAAATACATATATTGTCTTATACTGGTGCCAAAACTCGTCTAAATCATCATTTATTCTACTGCAGCGCACAATACAATTCCGACATTCTATTGATTAGTACATTTATAACACGGACATCTAACCTTTTTATATAAGGGGTCATGCTGAATTTATTTGCTAGCAGGTCTTGAGGACAAATATTAAAAAATTATATGAAATAAAGTAAAAAGACGTACTTCTATAGAAAAAATAAATTCAGATGTGCAGATCTTTAGCAAGCTACGTACCACTAATAGTGATGTTGCGAACCTAAAATTTTTGGTTCGCGAACGGCGGACTCAAACTTCCGGTATTGTTCGCGAACGTGCGAACCGCGCGAACCGCCATTGAATTCAATAGGCAGGAGAACTTTAAAACCTACAAGGACTCTTTCTGGCCACAATAGTGATGGAAAAGTTGTTTCAAGGGTACTAACACCTGGACTGTCGCATGCTGGAGGGGGATCCCTGGCAAAACTCCCATGGAAAATTACATAGTTTATGCAGAGTCTGCTTTTAAGCCATAATGGGCCTAAATCAACTAACATTCCCAAAGTGACTGTCTCAAAACATCCCGGACAGAAGATAGATTGATAGATAGGATAGATAGATATACATAGATTGATAGTTAGATAGAATCGATAGAAGAGAAATAGATAGATTTGTTAGATATATAATTACCCTAATAAAGTCTAATAATTAAACATGCGTTCTTGGACCCAACTAGCTTGTGTTAATTAGTACTTTTCTTAGCACTTTAATCCCTGTTCTATATGGCCTGCCTGATTACCCTGAAAAAATATAATAATAAGACATGCGGTCTGGTACCTATTTTAACTAGGTTGTGTTTTAAGTACTACCATTCTTAGCACTTTAATCTTTGTAACTCCCCCTATTTGGTGAGGTCTATACGGCCAGGATGATTACCCATACAAAATATAATAATAAGACATCTGCTCTTGGTCTGCGACCCATGGTAACTATGTTGTGTTAATTAGTAATGTCCTTCGCATTTTAATAGCTGTTACTCATACTCACCCTATCGGTGGAGGTCTATATGGCCTGCATGATTACCCTTACAAAATATAATAACCAAACATATGCTCTGGGACCCATGGTAAGTAGGTTGTGTTAAGTAGTACTGTTCTTTGCAGTTTAATACCTGTTACAACACCAATGGTGGCAGGTCTATCTGGCCTTCATGATTAGCTGCACCCAAACCCAAAAAAAAGCTGAGTGGTCTTAGACTAACACCCATGGCTAACTCGGTTGTTTCAATTAGTACTATTCTTAGCACTTTCATCCCTGTTACGGGCGGTCTACATGGCCATCATGATTAGCCGAACAAAATACTACAATCCAACCTTTGCTCAGTCTTCATAGGCCCTTCATTGGCTGTATTTTGATAGTACAGTTCTTATTATTTTTATAGCTGATACAACACCGAATGGTGGCAGCTCTATATGGCCTGCATGATTAGCCGCACCCAATACAAAAATAAATCCAAGCGGTTTTGGATTAACACCCATGGCTAACTCTGTTGTTTCAAGTAGTACTATTCTTAGCACTTTCATCTCATCATCCCTGTTACTTCCAGGACTCTCGGTGGTGGTCTATATGGCCATCATGATTAGCCTAACCAAATACTACAATCCAACCTTGGCTCAGTCTTCCTAAGGCCCTTCATTGGCTGTATATTGGTAGTACTGTTCTTATTAGTTTAATAGCTGATACGACACCAAAAGGTGGTAGCTCTATATGGCCTGCATGAATAGCCGCAACCAAAGCCAAAAAAAAGCCAAGCGGTTTTGCACTAACACCCATGGCTAACTCTGTTGTTTCAAGTTGTACTATTCTTAGCACTTTCATCTCATCCCTGTTACTTCCAGAACTCTCAGTGGTGGTGGTCTACATGGCCATCATGATTACCCTCACCAAAATATAACAATACGTGCGTGCAGGGAACCATGGTAAGCTTACTTCCTTTCGCAAAATCGAGTATAACAGTTGCAGGCAGAGGTTCTGACCCTGCATTATGGCTGCACCTCTCCCTAAAAGAGGCATGCATTACAGAGTCTGTGGGCATGTATGCAAAGAGCTGGCCTGCCTAAAAAGAGGAGCAAGGCTGTACAGGTTGTTCTCCTTCAGCCGTTTTATACGCTGTCCCACGGCCACGACCCTCAACAACCACAACAGAATGAAACACCACATATGCCATCCTTTTGAACAACAGAGTACAGGTATGGCATTGATTTTAGTTACACGGCAATATTTATTATGAACCGTGAAATTAAAAACAAAAACATGATTGGACACCAAGTACAGTACAGGTCGTTCTCCTTCGGCCTTTTTAGAATAGTGTTCCGGACCCCCAACAAAAACAACAGCAGGAAAGAGGACATATGGCATCCTTTTGAACAATAGATGACAGGTAAGGCATAGATTTGACAAAGCCATAGATAATTTTTTTGCAACTGTGAAATAAAAAAAAGCATTGATTGGACACCCAGCACACTTCTTTATCCTTAGGCCTTTTTATAAGAGGCTCCCGGAGCCTCAACTGAAACAACAGCATGAAAGAGGACATATGGCATCCTTGTGAACAATTGATTACAGTTAAGGCATTGATTTTAGAATGCCAGAGATCATTTATATGACCCGGGAAATAGAAAAAAACATTGATTGGACACCCAGTACACTTCTTTATCCTTAGGCCTTTTTATAAGAGGCTCCCGGAGCCTCAACAGAAAAAACATTAAGAAAGAGGACATATGTCATCCTTTTGAATAATAGATTACAGGAAAGGCATTGATTTTAGAATCCCAGAAATCATTTATATGACCCGGGAAATAGAAAAAAACATTGATTGGACACCCAGTACACTTATTTATTCTCAGGCCTTTTTAATAAGAGGGTCCCGGAGCCTCAACCGAAACAACAGCATGAAAGAGGACATATGTCATCCTTTTGAATAATAGATTACAGTAAAGGCATTGATTTTAGAATCCCAGAGATCATTTATATGACCCGGGAAATAGAAAAAAAACATTGATTAGACACCCAGTACACTTATTTTTCCTCAGGCCTTTTTAATAAGAGGGTCCCGGAGCCTCAACCGAAACAACAGCATGAAAGAGGACATATGTCATCCTTTTGAATAATAGATTACAGGAAAGGCATTGATTTTAGAATCCCAGAGCTCATTTATATGACCCGGGAAATAGAAAAAAACATTGATTAGACACCCAGTACACTTATTTATTCTTAGGTCTTTTTAATAAGAGGGTCCCGGAGCCTCAACCGAAACAACAGCATGAAAGAGGACATATGTCATCCTTTTGAATAATAGATTACAGGAAAGGCATTGATTTTAGAAACCCACAGATCATTATTTGCAACCGGGAAATAGAAAAAAACATTGATTAGACACCCAGTACACTTATTTTTCCTCAAGCCTTTTTAATAAGAGGGTCCCGGAGCCTCAACCGAAACAACAGCATGAAAGAGGAGATATGTCATCCTTTTGAATAATAGATTACAGGAAAGGCATTGATTTTAGAATCCCAGAGATCATTAATATGACCCGGGAAATAGAAAAAAACATTGATTAGACACCCAGTACACTTATTTATCCTCAGGCCTTTTTAATAAGAGGGTCCCGGAGCCTCAAACGAAACAACAGCATGAAAGAGGACATATGTCATCCTTTTGAATAATAGATTACAGGAAAGGCATTGATTTTAGAATCCCAGAGATCATTAATATGACCCGGGAAATAGAAAAAAACATTGATTAGACACCCAGTACACTTATTTTTTTTTTTTTTTTTTTTTTTTTTTTTATATTTAATAATTTTTTATTGAGGTTAAAATAGCAGGTTTACAACAGTCTCATCAAAAGGTAAAACTACACAAGATACTTTCTACTGACATGACATGACACTTAAACACCTCATTTTTTGAGTCTAATAGATTCGCAAAGTCCTCAGATTAACAGGTCCAGTCGAGGGACCAGAAGTTAAACAAGCATTTGAGGACATGTTGACATAGATAACAGTACAAATCACAGTTTCAGCATATATGGAATGATACAAGTTATGAAATGGACAAACAATATTCAAATAAAACAGACTTCAGTTTCTATTCTAAATCTATTATCTGATAACACTGAACTTGTATTAAAACGTGTGGATGATCAGGACTATTATCTTAAATAAACTGCAGAGAAGCAGGAAATTATAACAAAGTTTAATTACCCGTTTTGAAACCCCGAGAGCCGTTCTATGAAAATACAGAAGAAACTAAGTCATGGCTCTACGGGTTGGACAGAGACTACCTAACTCTGTCAAAAGATATGCGGGGAAGAAAGAAATCATCCCTAACGCACAGAGGTGGTGGGGGGCAGAGGGTAGGCCGCAAATAGCATACCGTTCTATTGTTATTGTACATATCTAACAACTGTAATATTCATCTTAAGTAGCTGCTTCAAACCTATGTGAAAGCTATGTTGTGTATAATGTGCTCAAACTACGCTGGAAAACATAGATAATTAGTGAGGCAACTTAACAACAGTTAAAGCAGAGTATAGGGAAGCAGTTAACGGAGATTCACAGTTCTGAGAGGTGGGAGCTGAATGCATTAAGCTTACGTGCTATTTACAACTATTGGTAAGAAATCCCAGTTAGGACTACTCACAGAAGAGAACAGGGCCCTGTGAAACAGTACTAAGTCTTAATGAATGCTGGGAGAACTGGATACATATTATTAGAGTCCTTAATCATAAACACAAAATCAACACAGTCAAAACAAAACTACCAAACCCAAGAACCGTTTCTGTAAGAACTTCATTTAACCTGTACACAGAGGAGACATCAGGGGGGTTTTAGTCCTCATCTAACTGTCACTACGGTGCCACATCTTAAGGGAAATTAGGTGAAATCAGGCATATTTGTATATATAATCGCATGTTAACAAATTAAACTGATTGTGTGCAGTAGTTATGGGTTAAAGGGCCCCCTCTACTCACTACATCACTATAGTGTTAATAGCTAGCGCTGCATTCAGTTAAGAGAACCAAAAAGACCCTACTATAAAATGCTAAGGCCTATGGCTTGTTCTCGCTGGAATCTCATATCAGGTTCATAAGGTGTCATCTGACCCTTTCAGGTGCTGCAGCCCCTAAATTGCATAACTGATAGCTTGAAAATATATAAGTATTCAAAAGGTACATGCTGAATATATAACCCACTGCAGAAGTTCCCAGATAAACAGACTCTAGCATATATTGCCTGTCAATGAGACAGTACCCCAAAAGATATGTGTTAGTCTGGTCTCTGAGAAGTATACATAAAAAACAGCAAGAAATATAATACATATGGCAAAAGGTAGCTCTCCCTTGTGTTACCATAGGTTGTCAAGCAGGGGACATAACATAGAAAATAGGGAATAGTTCTTTTACATGAGTCCATGAGTATTGTCTGCAGAAGCAACCCTAGTTGGGTTAGTAGATATATATATCAGAGAGGGTCAGGAGGCGAATATCTTGGGTCCCAGGATTAAGTCCTCAACCATTGAAACATATATCTTGAGTCCGTGAAGGAAGCCAGAGAGCAGGTTCGTATGTCAGGCCCAGGGCCTTCATAGTGAGCCGCAACAAATGTTAATAAAAACAAGTGGTAATTCAGGGGTATAGCAGTATAAACTTAGAAGGGATATCATGCCCACAGCAGAACCATAGACACCAGCATATCCTCAAGGACACAGTCCCTCCTTTAACCTATGCCAGTTCGAGGGCCTTGGGAGACATGACACCTTAACAATAGCCCAAACAACAGCACAGCAGAGTGGCAGCACTGTAGTTCTGGAGGATGGAGAGAAAGAGCCCACCAGCTGCGATAGCTTGCCTCTGGAGCCACCACCGTCCGCGCAGGCTTAGCCACAGGTTCTTCTCTGGACAATTCAGGGGCCGCAGCAGTGGCTCCTCTCTGAGCCGCTACCTCCTCTGACAGAAGACAGCAAGATGGAATCTCCTGGATAACACCCACGTGTATGTCGGGTGCCACCACCGCAGGTTTGTAGGTCTCAGCAGTATCTTCCTCCGCATCCCGGCGGGCAACGGCTAGAACAAGTTGGTCCATCCTGCTCAGAAGTTTGTAGTTGTATTGCTCAAACAGGGCTAGAATAGCTTTGCAGGCTTCCGCCATGATCCTGTCACTTCGCAGCTAGGCTGCAACAAACTTCTCTGGCCGCAATCTGCTACAGCGCTCCCGGGTCCTCCCCAAATCTCAGTAACTTCTATTTTTAGTAAAGAGCCAGAAAGCAGAATAAAGAGGAACTTTGTTATGTAAGCTAGTGTCCGGAGTGTGCTCTGTCCCTCTAAGCCTACGTAATTAGTGTAGCTCTCACCTCCGGTTCCGATACAGGCCGCAGCCGCGGTCTTTCCTAAATAGGCTCTGGAAGTGCCTGCACCAGATATCTTCAGTTTGGCTCTGGAGCATAGGACAGGCCAGATATCGATTAAGCCTGTGTCCTGCTATGGTCAGCTGGTAAATGTTGCTGCTTGCTGGCAATAATATTAGGTTTAAAAGGGTTTTATTTGTTTTTTATGTAGGAGCTCTAACCAGGCACAGCTTCTCTCTATGACGGCTAGCTCCGCCCCCAGTACACTTATTTTTCCTCAGGCCTTTTTAATAAGAGGGTCCCGGAGCCTCAACCGAAACAACAGCATGAAAGAGGACATATGTCATCCTTTTGAATAATAGATTACAGGAAAGGCATTGATTTTAGAAACCCACAGATCATTATTTGCAAACGTGAAATAGAAAAAAACATTGATTAGACACCCAGTACACTTATTTTTCCTCAGGCCTTTTTAATAAGAGGGTCCCAGAGCCTCAACCAAAACAACAGCATGAAAGAGGACATATGTCATCCTTTTGAATAATAGATTACAGGAAAGGCATTGATTTTAGAAACCCACAGATCATTATTTGCAACCGGGAAATAGAAAAAAACATTGATTAGACACCCAGTACACTTATTTATCCTCAGGCCTTTTTAATAAGAGGGTCCCGGAGCCTCAACCGAAACAACAGCATGAAAGAGGACATATGTCATCCTTTTGAATAATAGATTACTGGAAAGGCATTGATTTTAGAATCCCAGAGATCATTTATATGACCCGGGAAATAGAAAAAAACATTGATTAGACACCCAGTACACTTATTTATCCTCAGGCCTTTTTAATAAGAGGGTCCCGGAGCCTCAACCGAAACAACAGCATGAAAGAGGACATATGTCATCCTTTTGAATAATAGATTACAGGAAAGGCATTGATTTTAGAAACCCACAGATCATTATTTGCAACCGGGAAATAGAAAAAAACATTGATTAGACACCCAGTACACTGATTTATCCTCAGGCCTTTTTAATAAGAGGGTCCCGGAGCCTCAACCGAAACAACAGCATGAAAGAGGACATATGTTATCCTTTTGAATAATAGATTAAAGGAAAGGAATTGATTTTAGAATCCCAGAGATCATTTATATGACCCGGGAAATAGAAAAAAACATTGATTAGACACCCAGTACACTTATTTATCCATAGGCCTTTTTAGCAGAGGCTCCAGGACCCTCAACAAAACAAGAGCAGGGAGGTGGGCATAGGAGTACAATCTAGTGTGACAATAATAATGTGAAGGGGAAGATTGCGGAGTTGTGGCATTTTAATTTTGTTATCGTGGGAAGTACTTGCAATGACCTTGCTCTGGTGAATCCATATTGCAAATGTGTTTTTTAAGGCACTGTTTATCTATTTTTTGAATATCAGCATTTGGTAATTGAAGCTCAACTTAAGGCTGGTGAGAACCGACCTTTCTTCTGGCTGTTTGCAAATGTTGTGGCTCTGGACAAACATGTGAATAAGGGGCCATCAGCCATATTCTGCACGCAACCCCTTTGATGATTGACGATAAACATGTGTCACCTGCAATCAGAGCCCGTTACTTCTGTCTTAATCATCTTCCTGGTATGGACAGGCCACTGTTTCCCACAGCAAGTCCGAAGCTTGAACTACAAGATTGTCTTGAGTATGGTAGGAAACCAAAGTTTATTTAATTCTGTACTATCACCACAAAAGCTGAACTTCTTGAACCAAGGAAAATGCAAGCAATTTCATGTGCTTATGGATGACAAAGACGTCCTGTCCTGTGGTGCACAGAGATGGAGAGGATTTTGGGCCTCCCTGTACACTACCCAGATGTCTCCAACATTACCAGAAACACAAGACAGCGACTCTTGGGAAGTTCCTGGAGTGTTCCGGTAGCCATCTCTTTGCGCCCCGAAAGGAATACTTTATCAGTGTTTTTGTATACATCCGACAACAGCTTCGGAGACTGTGGTGACGCACATGTTATTTACTGTTGTTCCAGCTGTGGCAATATCAATTGGCATTAAAAAGGTAAGATTTGGGGGGGCGAAGCCTATAGCTGTTGCGGTAGGACGTGTGTTTGAGGAGCTCCAGGTCTTACAAGTTACTAGTTAGTTTTCAAGCTTAATTTAATTTTCTTTTTGGGATTCATAGTCACACTTTCTGGGGCTATCCAAGAGGAGCCTGGTAAAAGCACTAGTCACCCCTTATATCAACGGGTACGGAGACCTGTTTTTTGCCTTTCCAATATGGCGCTGGACACCCCTGAATGAAAAAAAAAGGTAAGATTTGGACTAGTGACACACATTTTATGCACGCTGTGGCAATTGCAATTTGCATTAAAAAGAATTTGCTAACAACCACTACCTACGACCACACTTGACTCCTGAAGTCATGCTTCAGTTATTAACTCAAGTTAAATTAATTTTTTTTTTTTATTATTATGCTCAGCAGATTCAAAACATACCATTCTTCTAGTCATATCACACGACATGTCAAAATGATGCATGGAAAATGGCAGTGTGCAAAGTCATAATCTTAGTGAACCTATAAGTGCATTACATTTTCTAAAATAAACAAAAATACCAAGAAAAAAAAAAAAATGAAAGAGGACATATGGCATCCTTTTGAACAATAGATTACATTTAAGGCATTGATTTTAGAAACTCAGAGATAATTTGTTGCAACCGGGAAATCTAAAAAAAACTGGATTAGACACCCAGTACACTTATTTATCCTTAGGCCTTATTAGCATAGGCTCCAGGACCCTCCACAAAACCAGCAGCAGGAAAGAGGACATATGTCATCCTTTTGAAAATTAGATTACTGGAAAGGCATTGATTTTAGAAACACAGAGACCATTAGTTGCAACCGTGAAATCTAAAAAAACTTAGATTATACACCCAGTACACTTCTTTATCCTTAGGCCTTTTTAGCAGAGACTCCAGGACCTTCCACAAAACCAGCAGCATGAAAGAGGACATAAGGCATCCTTTTGAAAATTAGATTACATGAAAGGCATTGATTTTAGGAACACAGAGATCATTAGTTGCAACCGTGAAATCTCAAAAAACATAGATTATACACCCAGTACACTCCTTTATCCTTAGGCCTTTTTATCAGAGGCTCCCGGAGCCTCAACAGAAACAACAGCATGAAAGAGGACATATGGCATCCTTGTGACTAATAGATTACAGGAAAGGCATTGATTTTAGAAACCCTGGGATAATTTGTTGCAACCGTGAAATCTAAAAAAAGACTGATTAGACACCCAGTACACTTATTTATCCTTAGGTCTTTTTTTAGCAGAGGCTCCAGGACCCTCCACAAAACCAGCAGCAGGAAAGAGGACATATGTCATCCTTTTGAAAATTAGATTACAGGAAAGGCATTGATTTTAGAAACACAGAGATCATTAGTTGCAACCGTGAAATCTAAAAAAAACATAGATTATACACCCAGTACACTTCTTTATCCTTAGGCCTTTTTATCAGAGGCTCCCGGAGCCTCAACAGAAACAGCAGCATGAAAGAGGACATATGGCATCCTTGTGACTAATAGATTACAGGAAAGGCATTGATTTTAGAAACCCTGGGATAATTTGTTGCAACCGTGAAATCTAAAAAAAGATTGATTAGACACCCAGTACACTTATTTATCCTTAGGCCTTTTTTTAGCAGAGACTACAGGACCCTCCACAAAACCAGCAGCAGGAAAGAGGACATATGGCATCCTTTTGAAAATTAGATTACAGGAAAGGCATTGATTTTAGAAACCCCGAGATAATTTGTTGCAACCGGGAATTTGAATCACGCAAATGATTCGATGGACACCCAGTACACTTCTTTCTCCTTCGGCCTTTTTATAAGAGGGTCCAGGACCCTAAAAAAAAAAAGACCAGCAGGAAAGAGGACGTATGGCATCCTTTTGAACAATAGAGTACAGGTACAGCATTGATTTTACAAACCCAGAGATAATTTTGGGCAAATGTGAAATAGAAAAAAAAATTGAGTGGACACCCAGTACACCTCTTTCTCCTTAGGCCTTTTTATAAGAGGGTCCAGGACCCTCAAACAAAATACCAGCAGGAAAGAGAACATATGGCATCCTTTTGAACAATAGATTACTGGTACGGCATTGATTTTAGAAACCCACAGATAATTTTTTTGAAAAGTGAAATAGCCCCAAAAATCATGCTTGGACTCCCACTCTAGGTCGTTCTCCTTCAGCTTTTTTATAAGAGGGTCCAGCACCCTCAACAGAAACTACTGCAGGAAACACCACCACATATGCCATCCTTTTGCACAAGCGAGTACAGGTATGGCATCCATTTTAGAAACCCAGAGATAATTGAGAGGAACCAGGAACATTTTTCTAAAAATTTGATGGGCCACCCATTACAGGTTGTTCTCCTTCAGCCTTTTTATACCATGGGCCACGACCCGCAACAGGCACAACAGCATGGAACACCACATATGCCACCCTTTTGCACAATAGAGTACAGGTATGGCATAGATGTAACACGGAGATAATTTAGAGCAACCAAGAGATGGATAAAGATGCTTGGTCGGTCCTCCTCCTTCAAATTTGTGGCATTTTGCGTTCAATTTAATGGTCCACCAGATATGAGTGGTTTGCTAATGCTAAGTTGTACAATTCGTAACAGTTTAATCACTATTGTTATGTGCCTTATTTTTTTTTTATTTGAGTTTTGTACCCACAGAGCTGCAGCAGAGGCCAGAAAAATTAGGAATGTACAAATGACTGAAAAAATTGGGTATTGTTGTAGCAACTGCTGTAGCAGCGGCCAAAAAAATTGATGTTTGTAAAAAATTTAAAAAGTGCCCTAAAAGCTTGTGGCTTGAACACTAGTTGTTGGCGGATAAGTCAAGCAAGTCCTCCGGCTTTATAACCAAAAAAAAAGGCCAGCCTATGTACCAGTTGTAGCCCAAGCCAGCTCATCTCATCATCAGGCCTTTTTTATTCAAATGTATCGCCCAATGTCAGTCCCTTCGGGATCCAGCCCTCATTCATTTTTATAAAAGTGAGATAGTCAAGGCTTTTTTGACCTAGGCGACTTCTCTTCTCAGTGACAAAACCTCCTGCTGCACTGAAAGTCCTTTCGGACAGGACACTTGAAGCGGGGCAGGCCAGAAGTTCCATTGCAAATTGGGATAGCTCAGGCCACAAGTCCAGCCTGCACACCCAGTAGTCAAGGGGTCCATCGCTCCTGAGAGTGTCGAGATCCGCAGTTAAAGCTAGGTGGTCTGCTACCTGTCGGTTGAGTCTTTCTCTAAGGCTGGATCCCGAAAGGCTCTGATGGTGCATGGGAGTTAAAAAGGTACGCATGTCCTCCATCAACAAGACGTCAGGAAAGTATCCGGTCCTTGCCGCCGTGGGAGGAGGAGGAGGATTAATTTCATCTCTTCCCCTGTTACATTCCGTGGTGCTGTGAAATAACCCTTATATGATGTGTAAAGCATAGTTTTTAATTTATTATGAAAATGCTCCATCCTTTCTGACTTGCGGGAATTTGGTAACATTTCAGGCATTTTATGCTTATACCGGGGGTCGAGGAGCGTGGACACCCAATACAGGTCGTTCTCCTTCAGCTTTTTTATACGAGGGTCCCTCAACAGGCACGTCAGCATGAAAGAACCCATTTGAACAAGGTTGGATGCTGAGCTAATCATGTCCCGTTCCTCCTCCTCACTGATCTCACTGATGGTATCTTCTTCCCCCCAGCCACATACAACACCACGGGTACCAGAGAGGTGACAACAACGAGCACCCTGGGATGACTGTTGTGCTGGGTCTTCCTCCTCCTCCTCCTCCTCAAAGCCACATTCCTCCTCTGACTCCTCTTCCTCACAATCCTCTTCCTGCGTTGCCGCAGGTCCAGCAAGCGATGCTGATTCAGCTGCTTGTGGGGGTGATGGACAAAACAACTCTCCCGCTTCCTCTTCATGCTCATCTACTGCCTGATCCAGCACTCTTCGCAGGGCACGCTCCAGGAAGAAAACAAATGGTATGATGTCACATGAGCCTACAGGCATTGCGCATGAGCGTCCAGTAATTTGGAAAAAATATCCCCAGCT
Source organism: Bombina bombina (assembly GCF_027579735.1). Classification (NCBI taxonomy): domain Eukaryota; kingdom Metazoa; phylum Chordata; class Amphibia; order Anura; family Bombinatoridae; genus Bombina; species Bombina bombina. The sequence goes on from NC_069502.1 coordinate 961,218,220, forward strand.
CCCCAGAGGCTGGCCTAGCACCCCGGTCATACAAATACTCATTAACAGCTTTTTCTTGTTGGAGCAGGCGGTCAAACATTAGGAGTTTTGAATTTCACCGTGTCGGGCTGTCGCAAATCAAGCGCCTCACTGGCAGGTTGTTTTGATGCTGGATATCGGACAAGTGCGCCATGGCCGTGTAGGAACGCCTGAAATTGCCAAACACCTTCCTGGCCTGCTTCAGGACGTCCTGTAAGCCTGGGTACTTATGGACAAATCGTTGTACAATTAGATTACACACATGTGCCATGCACGGCACATGTGTCAACTTGCCCAATTTCAATGCTGCCACCAAATTACTTCCATTGTCAGAGACAACCTTGCCAATCTCCAGTTGGTGTGGAGTCAGCCACTGATCCACCTGTGCGTTCAGGGCGGTCAGGAGTGCTGGTGCGGTGTGACTCTCTGCTTTCAGGCAAGTCAACCCCAAGACGGCGTGACACTGCCGTACCCGGGATGTAGCATAGTACCTGGGGAGCTGGGGGGGTGCCATAGATGTGGAGCAAGACGCTGAAGTTGAAGAGGACTCAGCCGAGGAAGAGGTTATGGAAGAGGATGGAGTAGGAGGAGTAGAGGAGGTAGCAGCAGGCCTGTCTGCAAGTCGTGGCGGTGTCACCAACTCTTCTGCAGAGCCACGCATTCCATGCTTGTCAGAAGTCAGCAGGTTTACCCAATGCGCAGTGTAGGTGATATACCTGCCCTGACCATGCTTTGAGACCAGCTATCCGTGGTCATATGGACCCTTGCCCCAACGCTGTGTGCCAGACATGCCATAACTTCCTTTCCCACAACAGAGTACAGGTTTGGGATTGCCTTTTGTGAAAAGAAATTTCTGCCAGGTACCTTCCACTGCGGTGTCCCAATAGATACAAATTTTTTGAAAGCATCAGACTCCACCAGCTTGTATGGTAAAAGCTGGCGGGCTAAGAGTTCAGACAAGCCAGCTGTCAGACGCCGGGCAAGGGGGTGACTTTGAGAAATTGGCTTCTTACGCTCAAACATGTCCTTGACAGACACCTGACTGTGGGCAGATGACCAGGAACTGCTACATAAGAGAGACTGAGTGGAGAATGGTTGAGAGGGGGCAAGGAGGACAGCACTGGTTGACGTGGCTGAAGATGCTGGAGCAGGAGGAGGAGGGCGGCTTTCACTTTGTGTGCTGCTTCTACTCATGTGTTCTTCCCATCGGCCTTTGTGATGGGAGAACATGTGCCTTCGCAAAGCAGTTGTACCTAGGTGGGTGTTGGACTTCCCACGACTCAGTTTCTTTTGGCACAGGTTGCAAATGGCATCGCTGTTGTCAGAGGCAGACACACAAAAAAAATGCCACACTGCTGAGCTCTGCGATGACGGCATTCTGGTGGTGGCAATAGCATGCGTTGAAGGGCGTTGGCGTGCTGTCTCCTGGTGACGATGCATGCTGTCTGACTGTGCCACTAGCTCCTTGAGACGACCTCCCCATGCTTCTAAATCGTCTCCTCCTCCTCCTCCTCTCTGTCTCCCCATCTGAACTTTCCCCCTCTTTTTCTTCTCTTCTAGCAGGCACCCACGTGACATCCACCGACACATCATCATCAACTGCTTCACTTGTATCTGAAACATCAAGAAAGGAAGCAGCAGCGGGTACAACATCATCATCATCATCACACCGTACCTTCATGTCGGTAATGCTGCCTGACTGAGACTGATCACTATTATCTACATCCTCTGTCAATGATGGTTGCGCATCACTCATTTCTTCAAAATCATGTGTCAATAACTCCTGTGACAGATCAAGTGAAGCGGTTGTGGTGCTAGTGTTGGTGGTGGTGACAGGCGGGGGAGTGTCACTGGTCACTTGAGACCTGCCCAAAGCACAGCTGGACGTAGATGGTGCGTCAAGGTTGTGAGGACTAGCAGCGGAAGCTGAAGAAGATTGGGTGTCCTGTGTTAGCCATTCAACTAGGTCCTCCTCAGAAGTTGTTTTTGCATTCCCCCTGGCACCCGGCGTCTGAACAATGTGCATATTTGTAGGGTCTAAAGGAATCACAGCACCACGACCATGGAACCTGCGGGGTGGCCTGCCTCTGCCTGTCATTTTTTTTAAAATGGACACTAACAATACTATTTCACCAATTGAGTGGTGGCACTGTGAAAGTGGGCACAGTATACGCTGTGAGACTGACAACAACAAAAAAAGACAGGTGTTTTAAAAATCACAACTTGTTAATTTTTTAAAATATTACAAGTACTGTGGCAACAAATATGATTGTTTGGCACTAGTTGGCAAATGGGCCTGTCTGGCACACACGCTGGGAGAAAGGAAACTGCAATTCAATGGCACTAGGAGACTGAAGAATCACAGTCAAAACAGTTATGATTAACAAAAATTCCAATCCTGTTACAATAAATATGAGTGGTGGCACTAATTGGCTAGTTGGGACTGGCACACAGGCAGGCAGGCAGGAGGAAAATGCAATTCAAGGGCACTAGTAGACTGCAGATTGACAGTCAAAACAGTGATGATTGACAAATTTTGCAATACTGTTAAAAGAAATATGATTGCTGGCACTCATTGGATAGTTGGGCCTGGCACACAGGCTGGCAGGCAGTAGAAAAGTGCAATTCAATAGCACAAGCAAACTGAGGATTAAGATCAACAATCAAATTTTTTTTAATTTTAATTAGTAACTATACTGTGACAACAATTATGATTGGTGTAAATAGTTGGCAAGACGGCCTGGCACAAAAGGCTGGCAGGCAGGAGGTAGATGCAATTCAAGGACACTAGGAGACTGATTACTGACAGTCAAAACAGTGATGATTGACAATTTTTGCAATACTGTTAAAAGAAATATGATTGCTGGCAACAAATGGCTAGGTGGGCCTGGCTCACAGCAGGCTGCAAGGCAGGAGGAAAGTGCTATTCACTGGCACCAGCAAACTGAGGATTCACAACAACTATTAACAAAAATTTTAATTTTTAATTAATAAGAATACTGTGACAACAAATATGATTGGTGTAAATATTTTTCAAGTAGGCCTGGCACACAGGCTTGGAAGGCAGTAGAAAAGTGCAATTCTAGGGCACGAGCAAACTGAGGATTAAGATCATCAACAATCAAGAATTTTTTAATTTTAATTAGTAACTATACTGTGACAAAAAATTATGATTGGTGTAAATAGTTGGCAAGATGGCCTGGCACAAAAGGCTGGCATGCAGGAGGTAGATGCAATTCAAGGACACTAGGAGCCTGATTACTGACAGTCAAAACAGTGATGATTGACAATTTTTGCAATACTGTTAAAAGAAATATGATTGCTGGCAACAATTGGCTAGGTGGGCCTGGTGTAAATATTTTTCAAGTAGGCCTGGCACACAGGCTTGGAAGGCAGTAGAAAAGTGCAATTCTAGGGCACAAGCAAACTGAGGATTAAGATCAACAATCAAATTTTTTTTAATTTTAATTAGTAACTATACTGTCTGTGACAACAATTATGATTGGTGTAAATAGTTGGCTAGACGGCCTGGCACAAAAGGCTGACAGTGGCAGGCAGGAGGTAAATGCAATTCAATGGCACTAGGAGACTGAATATTTGCAGTCCAAAAAATTATGATTTTTATTTTTTTATATACTGTTACAAGAATTGTGATTGGTGCCACTAATTGGCTAGTTGGGCCTGGCACACAGGCTGGCAGATATGAGTCGTGGATGGTAGGTAGGGCAGCAATTTAACACAGTATGCTGTGTAAGTGACAAAAACACAGGCCTGATAGAAAATTAAGTTAGATTACAATAGCAAAATATTTTAAAATTTTAGATTTTAATATTAAAATTATGTTAAGAAGTGCAATGCACATATGACTCTATGAGTGGTCACACTGGCTGGCTGCTACGTAGGGCAGCAATTAACAACAGTATGCTGTGTAAGTCAGATAGACAGTTAGACACAGGCCTGATAGAAAATACAATTAGATTACAGTAGCATAATGATTTAAAGACTTTTTTTTGGCAATTTAAAGAAAAAGGTTAAGCACATACATATGAGTCGTGGCTGATAGCCTTGGAAGGGCAGCTATTAAAAACAGTAAGCTCTGTAAGTCAGATACACACACGCCTGATAGAAAATACTATTAGATTACACTAGAAAAATTATTGAAATTATTTTTTTGGGGGGGAAATTAAAAAAGGTTAAACACATATGAGTCGTGGCTCATAGACTAGGGAGGGCAGCAAGTAAACACAGTAGGCTCTGTATGTCAGCAAAACACACAGGCCGGATAGAAAATTATATTAGATTACACTAGCAAACAAATTTAAACTTTTTTTTTTTATATTAAAATTAAGGTGAAGAAGAATAGATATGAGTGCTGGGTGGCTGCCTGGCACAGACCAATTAACCAAAAGACTGAAAAAAATGAGGTATATTAATGCTGAGTGAGCCTGACAGACACAGGCCTGATAGTAAATGTAATTAGATTACACTAGCAATATATATATATATATATATATATATATATATATATTTTTTTTTTTTTTTTAAATTTAAAATAATGTTATAAACGGATATTAACACTGGTGGCTGGCACAGAGCAATGAACCAGAGTATATGCTGTGTGACACTGGCCTGATAGAAAATGAAAAAAAATTACACTAGAAAAATAATAAACATTTTTGGTTAGTTAAATTTAAACTAATGTTGTTAGGGAGATATCAGTGGTGGCAGTAGTCACAGCATATGCTGTGAGCCTTAAACACACAGCCTGAAAGCCAGGCAAATGCTAAGAAAAAAAAAACGGAAAAAAAAAAAAAAACGGCACAAAATATAGCCCTAAAAAGGGCTTTTTGGGGTGCTGTGCTTGCAGCAGAGATGAGTGGAGTCCTTCTGGACTGTAAATACACTAGCCTAGCTATGTTTTTACTATTAATGTCAGGAGCAAAAACACAACACGTCCTCTCATTAAGAAAGCAAGGTCGTTATGAGTCTAAAATGGCGGATTCCGAGTAGCTGGGAGGTTCTGTGAGTGAGTGTCTGATGTTGATTGGCTCTAATGTGTCAGGCGGCTGTGACATAAAGGGTCAAAGTTTCAACAATGATGACACATAGGGGCGGATCGAACATCGCCATGTGTTCGCCCACAAACGCGAACAAGCTATGTTCGCAGGGAACCGTTCGCGGGTGAACAGTTCGGGACATCACTAACCACAAATCTCCATCTGCACTGAACTAGAGACAACAATTTAGAAGCTTCACATTGAGGGCAGGAATGAGACAATAAGAGAGAGCATCAAAAGTGTTGCAAAAATAGAGGTAAAAGAGTAGTGGGTGTGAGGAAAAACATAAGAGGCAATGGTATCACTGAGGCTGTATGAATAAAGTACTGGGTTTTTAACATTAAAGTGTCTTGAAACCCATATTTTTTTCTTTCATTATTCAAATAAAGCATCTATTTTTCCAAATTATTTCCATTTTACATTTGCTTCATTCTCTTGATATCCTTTGTTGAAGGAGCAGCAATGCATTACTGGGTGATAGCTAAACACATCCAGTGGCAAGGGGAATATATTTGCATCCACCAATCAACAGGTAGCTTCTAGTAGCGGTATTGCTGCTCCAGAGCCTACCTAGATATCATTTTCATCAAAGGATATCAAGCGAAGGAAGCAAATTCAATAATAGAGGTAAATTGGAAAGTTATTTAAAATTGTATGCTTTCTCTGAATCACAAAGAGAAGAATTTTGGGTTTCATGTCCCTTTAAATAGTGAATGAGCCCTAGGAGACCTTTGGAGCTCTGCTGGAGAGTTATAGCTAATACTTTATATGCTACTAAATATAGATCAAGTAAAGTGTGACTTCACTAGTGACCAATGCAGTTCTCTTTATCACTCTACCCATTCCTGTGATGTCAAAATAGGTGAAGGCAATGTGTGGTATAGGTGGCCAACAAAAATCTCAAGTATTATTGTGGCATAGCTTAAAAACTCTTAGGCAGCAAGATGATCAGATCAGTACCAATGATGCAGAGATTGATAGGTACAAATATGTTCCATGGAGCTACTAAAAGCTGAATATTATGTTCATTGCATGGATGAGGAGAGTAAATGGTATACCTTATAGCTCTCCTAAATTCTCAGATTCACACTTCCTTGTGCTTTCAAATATAGCTCCCATTTCCCCTGTTATAAATCTCCATGCAAAAGCACTGACTGTTAGCAAGCGCAGGTAATTTATTTTTGTTTTCTTAGCTATTCTGCACCAGTAGTAAAATTGCTCAGATTACATTATTAATTAGGACACTTTAGTTAAACACATATAAATCTACTTAAAAAATAAGCCAATCATGTCCACTCTACCTCGCTAAATGCCGACAGCATACGTTCTCTGCATTTAACATTGCACAAGCATTTCTGGTGAAATGCTTGTGCAATGCCGCCTCCAGTTCACTGACGGCAATTCAGCTGCTAGCAAGGACTGTCAATCATCCCGATCATATCGGGATGATTTCAGTCCGCCACCTAAAAGGTTGCGGCAAAGTTAAGGAGCAGCGGTCTTACGACCTCTGCTTCGTTACTTCTGTTTCAGGCAGACCTGAAACGATGGGGCTCCAAAGTAGCATCCGCTGCTTAATAAATGAACCCCTTGTTCTTCACTTGTGCTAACCCGACAAACGCAAATTTTGTTTGCACTTGGTCTAAATAAATTGCCTTTGTGAAAGAGAGAGAGAGAGAGAGAGAGAGTGTTTGTCTGCTAGGTATCCAGTATTTAAAGGGACATTAAACCCAACATTTTTCTTTCATTATTCAGATAGACTATACAATTTTAAACAACATTCCAATTTACTTCTATTATCTAATTTGCTTCATTCTTTAGATATCCTTTGTTTACGAAATAGCAATGCACATGGGTGAGCCAATCACACGAGGCATCTATGTGCAGCCACCAATCAGCAGCTTCTGAGTCTATCTAGATATGCTTTTCAGCAAAGGCTATCAAGAGAATGAAGCAAATTAGATAATAGAAGTAAATTAGAAAGTTGTTTAAAATGGCATGCTCTTTCTAAATCATGAAAGAATAAAATTGGGTTTAATGTCCCTTTAACTTGACATTTCATTGTTTAACTTCCTGTCCAGTAAAATTAAAGTTAAAAAGAGACTGGACTCTAAACTGTTTTTTTTGTATCCATGAAGCAGGACGGGTTTTGATCCATGAAGCAGACATACAGGGAATGGGTTTAGGAAGCTGATAAATATAAGGATAACTACACCCATGGCTTATATTGAAAGCTAATCTTCTTTATTTGTACAATAGCACAAAACACTCTGCACAGAAAGTTTCATTTGTAAGTAGCCAAACTTTGCCAGAAATGAAACACGTAGGTTAGTCTTATGCTTAGAATACTTTGCACTGTTATATAAAGAAGCTTTTCTTTCAACATAAGACTTGCATGTAATAATGCTTATATTTATCAGATTTCCTTACCAGCTCCCGTTTTACTTAAAGGGACAGTCCACTCTAGAATTTTTATTATTTGAAAAACATGTGGATAATCCCTTTATTATTACCCATTCCCCAGTTTTGCATAACCAACACAGTTTTATTAATGTACTTTTTAAACTCTGTGATTACCCTGTATCTAAAATTCTGAATACAGCCCCCTTATTTAAGTTGTTATGACAGACTTGCATTTTAGCCAATCAGTGCTGACTCATAAATAAATCCATGAGAGTGAGCACAATGTTATCTATATGGTACATGTGAACTAGCGCTGTGCAGCCATGAAAACCTGTTAAAATGGACTGAGATAAGAGGCGGCCTTCAAGGGCTTAGAAATTAGCATATGATCATACCTAGGTTGAACTTTCAATAAAGAATACCAATAGAGGAAAGCAAATTTGATGATAAAAGAAAATTGGAAAGTTGTTTTAAACTGCACACCCTGTCTGAATCATGAAAATTTAATTTTAACTGGACTGTCTCTTTAAAAATTTAATTTCTTTACATTTTCTTACATGTTCTCAACTTTTATTGATAATGTAACTGTATAATCTTAGAAGATCACAATAAAAATTATAGTAGTATTGTATTTTTTTTAATTTGTGTGGCCTCATAACAGTTGCTATAAATCTCTCTTTGCAATAAAATGCACATTGTTACTTTACAATAATAATAATAATGTGTTCCACTAGTCAGTTATAGCACATTTCGTCCAGAACATTAGGTCATATCTGTATGTTTGTGTGAAACTAATAGAAGACACAATTGCTGCTATTGAGTGCATTACAGATATGTATCCTATTTTTAGAATTTGCAACTGAAATTTATAGATTTGATTTTATCTATCCTTTGTTCTGTTCTCTCGTGTGTTAAAAGGACAGTCAAAAATAGATAATCCCTTTATTACTCATTCCCCAGTTTTGCATAACTAACACATTTAAATTTATATACTTTTTACCTCAGTGATTACCTTTAATCTAAGCATTTGCAGACTGCCAACTTATTTCAGTTTTTTTTTTACAAACTTGCATTTTAGCCAACCAGTGCTGTCTCCTAGGTAACTCCAAGTGCGTGAGCACAATGTTATATATATGCCACACATGAACTAACACCCTATAGTTGTGAAAACATTTCAAAATGCATTCAGATAAGAGGCGGCCTTCAAGGGCTAAGAAATTAGCATTTAAGCCTACCTAGGTTTAGCTTTCAACTAAGAATACCAAGAGAAAAATGGCATGCCCTATCTGAATCATGAGGTTTTTTTTTTCTAGACTGTCCCTTTAATTGTTGCAAAAGAGGAAAATAATAGTCCAACTGTAATGTCACTATCTTTAAGTGTTTAAATTGAGTTCAGATACAAGTGTCAGGTTTTCTAGTGATCTTCATCATTATTACTTAAAAAAATAAATCTGTTTACAAAGTTGGTCCACACTCTTTAACCAGAATTATATTTAATAATGCTATTATTTCTACTGTGCTAAGAATAAAGTTTTGCAGGATTGTGCTGCCCTGAATGTTATAAATAATTCAATAATAGCTCCTTAAAAATCCTTACAGCTAAAGAGATTTAAATCCACTCTTAATAATTTATACACTGTTTAGCAATATGCAATTTAAGGAACTGGAAGATTTTCTACTTAAGAGTTCACTATCTGCCATTTATTTTAGCTCTGTGTAAATATTCTTCAGTGTAATCAGTTAGTTGAATATGGCACACATTGCTTGCCCCCTCCCAATAAAAAACAAAAACATCTGTTTGCACTTTCCAGCTGTGAGCTATCACAGTAATACTATTAAACACTTTTTAAGGGACATTAAAGGGACATGAAACCCACAAATTTTCTATCATAATTTATGTAGAACATACCATTTTAAACAACTCTCCAGTTTATCAAATCTTTATCAAATGTCCTTCATTATTTTGTTATCAGCAATGCACTACTGGTTTCTAACTGAACACATGGGTGAGCCAGTAACACTTGGTATTTATCTGCAGCCACCAATCAGCAGCAAGAACCTAGGTTCTTTGCTGCTCCTGAGCTTACCTAGATACACTTTTTTAGCAACGGGTAACAAGAGAAGTAAGCAATTTAAATCATAGAAGAAAATTGGGAAGTTGTTTAAGCTGTTTCAGAATCATGAAAGAAAATATTTGGGTTTCATGTCCCTTTAAACACGAAATAAAGGCTAAATAGAATGATGCATTCAAACATTAGTCTAAGAATATCATATAGATGTATATTTTTTTAGTTTAATCAGCTGTTTAAATATTGACAAAATAAGTGTAAAGTTTTAGAGATCTATTTATGAAACAGTGGATGCTACTTCTGAGTCCCATTGTTTCAGGCTCATAAGATCGCTGCTTTTTAACATGTCCGCACCTTTTGGGTGGCAGATTGAAGTCATCGCGATACAATACAATCGGGATGATTGACAGCCCCTGCTAGTGGCCAGTTGACCGCCAGTGAGTAGGGGGCGGCATTGAAATACGCTGTCGCTATAATTTACCCCTTGGATTAAAGAAAACAATGGTAGTTGCCATGTTGTAACAATGGTTACCTTTCCTTCTTTGGCCAATTAGGGACAGTTATAAATAGGTCACTAGATTGTGCAGCCAATAGCTGTGTGGCATATAACAGTGTTCTGCACTGCCATTTCTAAAAGGAACTGAAAAGCTCACAATATGAGAATAAAATTACAGAAAAAGGGGACAAAATAAATAATGAAAGTATATTGCAGATTTTTTTTTTAACTATATGATTTATCATTTTATATTACCATCTGTATATTGGTTATAACCGTACATGATAAACCCCATTTACCAGACATTATGCCACAACAATAGAACAAAACCAATTCATAAATGTTTTCAACTGATTTTTTGTGAAACAATTTTCTATCTAAGCATTAAAGCTGTAGCTGAATGAGTTTAATATTATTCCCAAAGTGTACATGAATTTTCAGATCAAATAAATAAATATGATTCTACTGCCTGTCCTAGCTGGAATAAAACACAAACATTATTGCCATGGGAACATTAAAAACATTGGATTTAACAAAGAAAGCAAACATAAGCTATTGTATGAAAATGCTTTTTAAGATATGCAATTTTAATATTGATTTAAATCTTCTTTGAGTCATAGGAATGGTTATGCATCACATATTTCATCCATCATTCACAGCATGAACCAAAAAAAACTAGGAAATAGGTTAATATTGAAGGGGTTAAACACACTGTAAAAAGGGACAAAATGACATGCTTTATTGGAGAGGAAGATTTCATTTTTACATTAAAATGGAACATCAAGGGATCACTGTACCATTATTGAAATATGGTAGAATATTTACTACTCCTCTCAATAAACATTTGCTAATACTAATTAAAGAAGATATATTGGTTTCCTATATTTGAAACTATTTAAATAATTCCTGGGCAGAAATATTGTTAAAATGTAATATGTTTACTTTGTATATTTAAATGTGACATGTATTTATTATTTATGAAATGTTGTATATGATAGGTCCAGGTCACATCCCTAGAAGTAAGCTTTTTGTGAGCCTCGGGTTACAAGTTTGAGAGTAAACTGTTTTTGCTTGCATGTTTTTTGCACAATTATATATTTATACATGTATATATATATATATATGATCATATATAGGTATAGTATCACAGCTCGAATGTGCCAACGATAAGAAACCTGAATTTCCTGAGTAAGGAAACTTAGTATTAATATTCTCAGCCTAAATAGGTATATTTGTATGCAGAGATAACTAAAAGGGATTTATGGGAGAAATAACTTCATCGTTAGCCCTGCAATTAAGTATAGTCAAAATAGAGGATTAGCTGGAAGTATGATTTGTCAAAATGGAGGTAGGTAGAAACACAGCAGAAAAGTTCCAGGTTAAGTAATAAGTATTTATATTAGGAAACAGGTACAAACGTTATGCAAATCAACAGCAGAAGCAGTTGGTAAGGATGTTAGAAAGGGTTAAGCTAAACAAACACTAGTAGTAAATGAATAGAAACTTGTAATAGCTGCACAAAGGAAATACAGAACTGAAGTGCTGATTATCATAGGTAAATTAAGTGAGTACCTGATGATCCGATATCTTGAAGTTGGATGTAAACAGAGCTTGGTATACTCACAGTGCCACAAACTGCATCCGACACAGGGAACTGCTTGCAGGTGTAAGGAGACGGTTCCTGAGTTGTGGGGAGCAGTGTAAAGCTGGTACAGTACTCACAGGAACAGGAAGAGACTGGGGCAGTAGAACTACCGGAATGGTGTTCCCACAATCAGCTGAGAGGATGAGGTGATGTTCCGTTGTAGGTGAAGGTAAGGTACAGGCATAGAGTATCCAGGCAGACAGGATCAATCCAGAAATGAGAGAGGAGAAAATCCAATGCGAAATCCAAAAGAGAGAAGAACATTGCTTTACTGGGAGAGTAAACACACTGCAGCTTGAATGATAACCAAGCACCTCCCATATAGAACATGTGCCTTCTATAGGATGCTAAAGTCATAGATAGGAAGAGAATAGGCTGGTTAAAGGTACAGGCACACTAACTATATGTGTGACATGACTTCCTCCTCAAGGAAGCCCTCCCGGGCTGACCCTGGTTTTAGTCAGATGAAGGCGGCAAAAGACCCTCAACAAGCGGGGAGTATGAATCTGTGTGGGAATCCAGGAATCCTCGGAAGAGTCATAGCCCTTCCAGTGGACAAGATACTGGAGCCGTCATCTATGATACCTAGAGTCAAGGATGCAATCAATCTCATATTCTTCTTCTCCATATATCACAACTGGTTGTGGAAGCTATACAAGCCATTGTGGAAATGGATTAGTCTGAAATGGTTTAAACAAGGAGACGTGAAACGTTGGATGTATACAGAGATGATGAGGAAGCTGCAAGGTGACAGCATTGGGGTTAATGATTTTCAGCACAGGGAAAGGTCCAATAAATAACTTACTCAGTTTCCTAGAGGGTGTGCGGAGCTTTAAGTTCTTAGTAGACAACCACACCAATTGACCAACTTGATATACAGGAGGGAGACGTTTATGTCAATCATAATAAATCTTTTGATGACCTTGGGCAGACTTAATGTTAGTCCGAATCTTCTTTAAAGAATCCTGGATGGTAGTTAAGGTTTGTCCAACTGCTATGTTGCAAGAGGAGCAAGTAGTAAGGTTATGAAACAGGGGATGGAACCCATAATTTGCAAAGAACGGAGTATGTTTCGTAGAAGAGTTAAAGTCATTGTTAAAGGAAAATTCAGCTAAATGAAGTAGTGAGTACCAGTCATCCTGCAAATGAGTGGTAAAACATTGTATATGCTGCTGAAACCATTGATTTGTCCTTTCGGTAAAGCCATTTGTTTGTGGGTGATACGCACTACTGAATTTATTTTCAATTGATAAAGCCTTACACAACTCTCTCCAGAACTTGGAAGTGAATTGGACACCTCTATCAGAGATGATGCTAGTTGGTGATCCATGTAACTTCACAATATTACTAATGAAGGCTTGAGCAGTCTAATGGCAGAGCTGTGAGATGGAGGAAGTGAGCCATCTTAGTTAGCTGGTCCAACTACAACGAATATGGTGTAATGGTTTTGAGAAGGAGGCAACTCCACAATGAAGTCCATTGAAATTGATTCCCATGGTTGTTGCGGTATGGGGTAGGCTGATTAGTAATCTGTAGGGAGAACTTGTGTTAGGTTTGGAAATAGCATAAACTGAACATGAGGTGACATAATCACGTACCTGTTCCTGCATCTTAGGCCACCAGAAGTCACGCTTAAGAAGTTCCAAATTCCTTTGTGTACCTGGATGACCAGATAGAGGGTTGTCATGAATTTGTTGTAGTACTTCAATATATAGAGAAGGTAGTATATATAGGTGTTGGTGTCTGCAATATAGGTTGTCGGAAGATTCTTTTAACTGGTGTATGGGTATAGTACCGTCAGTATAGTACCATCAGAAAGAATATTGTTTTTTAACTTAATAGTAAAATCGGTAAGCATGTAATGGTAGTGGGCGTACCAAGTCTTGTGGGTGGAAACATTCTAAACAAGGAGTCCGCCTTACCATTCAAGAAACCTGTTCTGTATGTGATCTGGAAGTTGAATCTCTCAAAGAAAAGGATTCACCGGACCTGTCTTGAGGACAGTGTTTTACTTTATTTAAGGAACTGGAGATTTCTGTGATTTGTGTATATTATTATAGGTTGCTCCGTACCTTCAAGAAGTTGTATCCATGTTTCAAGAGCAACTTTAATGGATAGCAGTTCCTTCTCTCCTACTGGATAGTGGATCTCTGCTTTGGAGAGAGTTCGAGAATGGTAAGCTACGGGGTGGATTATTCCAGTGTCAGGTTGTTTCTGTGATTGAATGGCTCATAATGCATATTCAGATGCATCCAACTCCAGTATGTACTGAAGTGAGGGATCAGGCATCTGAAGAATTTGTTTAGAAGTAAAAGCTTTTTGAGTAAATCAAAGGCCAATTGGGCCTCTTCTGTCCAAATGTAGGTTGTGAATCCAGTTAATTTGCTAAGAGTTTTAACAATAGCAGAGAAAAAGCAGAGAAATTTTGGATACACTTTCTATAGTTAGTAAATCTGAGAATTGTTTGTAAAGATTTTTTTTATTCTTAGGAACAGGCCACTGTAAAATAGTATTAATCTTGTCCTCTTCCATATGGATTCCACCCGGAGTGAGTTTGTATCCAAGAAAAGTGATCTCTGTTGCATTGAAGATACATTTCTCAAGTTTTGCATATAGTTGGTGCATGCGTAGATAGCACCCAACATACATGTTTCTAGAATATCAATAGATGACTACAAAAACATCCAGAGGATCACAAAAACATCATTAACAAAAAGCTGAAAGGTGGTGGGCGCATTACAAAGACTGAATGGCATGACAAGATATTCATATAAACCATATCGGGTGAGGAATGCAGCCTTCCATTCATCACACTCTTTAATGCATACTAAATTATAGGCTCCTCTAAGATCTAGCTTAGTGAATATTTTTGTTTTTTGAAGCCATTCGATTAACTTGGGGATTAGAGGTAGAGGGTATCTGTTTTTATAGTTATTTTATTAAGTAACTGGTAGTCAATTATTGGTCAAAGACCTTTGTCCTTGTTCCTTACAAATAACATGCCACCACCTGCTGGAGAGGTGGAGGGCCTTATGAACCCTTTTTGTAAGTTTTCCTCTAAGTAGGTTTTTAGTTCTTGGAGTTCTGGCTCAGAAAGTGGATATATATGACCATATGGAATGTTTGCCCCAGTCAAGGGGGCAATCATAAGGCCTATAGGGTGGTAAGGTCTCAGCATCTTTTTTGCAGAAGACATCTTGGAAATCAGCATACTCAGATGGTAAAGATGGAGTTGATGCTTGCATAAAAATTCCATGTTGTAAACATGTTTGGTTGCAATAAGAGGAATCAAAATCCAATTTGGAGACATGCCAGGATATGGCTTGTGAATAAGCTGTAACCAGGTGATTCCAAGTATTACTGAGTATAGGGGAGAAGGTATGATATTGAATACAATATGTTCAGTGTGCCCTGAAGTGGTAGTCATCAGTATGGGTATCGTATGATGAGTGATAGTTCAATTGGCAATGCAAGATCCATCAATCACTCTGAGTGATATAGGATTTGATTTTTTGGAATCAATGAAGTTTCCACAGGCTCTGGGAATCAAGAATGGGGTTAAGCTGTAGATTCTTTTGATCCCACTGAAAAGATACAAAGGGAGTGAGGTAAGTCAGAGAAGTAGTATGTATAGAGAAACAATGAGCTCTCAATTGGTTCTTACCAGAGTGAGTCCTTTTCAAAGAAGGACAGGCTCCAAGATAATGCTCTTTGGAAGAGAAGCATTGTTCTTCTCTCTTTTATATTTAGCATTGGATTTTCTCCTCTCTCATTTCTGGATTAATCCTGTCTGCCTGGATACTCTGTGCCTGTACCTTACCTTCACCTACAACGGAACATCACCTCATCCTCTCAGCTGATTGTAGGAACACCATTCCGGTAGCGCTACTGCTCCAGTTGCAATAAGAGGAATTTCCCACCTCTCTCACACAATCTTCCTGTCCTGACTTTACTCTCCTCTCTCTTACTCACTCTTCTTCTCTCACTCACACACTCTTCTTAATCTGTCTATAACACACGTCCCTCCATTCAGGGGTAAAAAAAATGCTACACAAGAAAAAAAAGGGGGTTTAGGAAATAACTTGATTAGTTCTTTGAAGATGGACAGAATTATGGCCTATTCTTGCCTTTGACTTAGCCATTTTCACAGCAGCAACAAAAAAAGACTATATACACAGAAAATACAGCTACTCAGACACTGACATACACACATGTATAAATGTGTGTGTTGCTGTTTTAACTTTGTTGAAAATTGTTCTATCAAAAGGCAGACACATGCCATAAATTATACATCATATATATCTTATTCCCACATACACAATTTCTAAATACAGAAATTCCCAGAAGGGAGCAAATTAAGCTGACCATTTAGCTTTTTATACATTTAGTACAGTAAGCCCTACCCCTGCTGCTGAGCTGACTTTTGTGCTACCTTCGGTAGGGGAGTTTGTCTTGTCTGTCACAGCCACTGCTGACTTCTGTGCTAGGTTCGGCAGGGGAGATTGTCTGCTCTCAGGCTGTCTACAGCTGTCACTAAAAAAGGTTTTTCCCAGGGGAAGTGTGTAACTGACGCTGTGATCCCTGCATACTCATCCTCTGCTCTCATGTAAAGGAATGTGATTACAGTATCAGTGCTTAGTCAGATGCGCTAATTTTACTGCAAGTGTGTGCGCATACCGGCTTTCAGAGGTTTTAATTTGACTGACTGAGGACAGTATTAGGCACACAACCTGGGCTTATTATAGAGCTGTTTTGGAGTTTTTACTGTGCCCCTTATTTTCTTCTGTGCCCCGCTGTGCTTGGCTAGTCTGGCTCACAGTCATTTACTAAACTTGTTTTGGGGGTAAGTCCCACCGCATCCTCAGACAATCAGTTTCACTCGAGAGGAGATGTATTGAACTTGTTCAGTGCTGCTGCCACTGCCTGCACTCGCGCAGATGCCACCACATGCGGTAAGGAATAAAAAACAAAAAAAAATCATCAAAACAGGAAGTCGGGAGCAAAATTTTACTTGCAGTTGTTTAATTTTTGAGCCCTTTATATATGTATATATGTCTGTAAATACATACAGTATATATATATATATATATATATACATATAAATACATAAATACATATAAATACACACACATCCTATATTATAAAAGACAAGTGTTTGTCTGAAGCCGTCATGCGCAGTACAGACAAACACTTGGCCTTAGATTCTATTCTCGCGCACCTCGGCATAGCTGACAGCTGACAGATTGGGAGCGCGAGGTACACAGCATACAAGCAGCTGTGAGATAGGGAGCGCGAGCTACTCAACAGCTGTGAGGTCTGCTGCGTGAGAAGCGGCAACGCTCTTCCCAGACCTCACAGCTGTTTGTGGCCGACGGGAGAGTCGCGAGGGGCGTGACCGGACGTCGCGAGGGGCGTGGCCGGGCGTCGCCAGGGGCGTGGTCGGGCGGGTGTTGCCGTGATGGGGCGTGGCCGGGCGGGGTCCCGCGAAGACAGAGCCAAAGAGGGAGCAGGAGGGGGGGGGCAGAGAGCCAAAGAGAAGGGGGGGGGCAGAGAGCCAAAGAGAAGGGGGGGGCAGAGAGCCAAAGAGAAGGGGGGGCAGAGAGCCAAAGAGAAGGGGGGGGGCAGAGAGCCAAAGAGAAGGGGGGGCAGAGAGCCAAAGAGAAGGGGGGGGGGCAGAGAGCCAAAGAGAAGGGGGGGCAGAGAGCCAAAGAGAAGGGGGGGCAGAGAGCCAAAGAGAAGGGGGGGGCAGAGAGCCAAAGAGAAGGGGGGGGCAGAGAGCCAAAGAGAAGGGGGGGGGCAGAGAGCCAAAGAGAAGGGGGGGCAGAGAGCCAAAGAGAAGGGGGGCAGAGAGCAAAAGAGAAGGGGGGGGCAGAGAGCCAAAGAGAAGGGGGGGGCAGAGAGCAAAAGAGAAGGGGGGGCAGAGAGCCAAAGAGAAGGGGGGGGGCAGAGAGCCAAAGAGAAGGGGGGGGGGCAGAGAGCCAAAGAGAAGGGGGGGGGGCAGAGAGCCAAAGAGAAGGGGGGGGCAGAGAGCCAAAGAGAAGGGGGGGCAGAGAGCCAAAGAGAAGGGGGGGGGCAGAGAGCCAAAGAGAAGGGGGGGCAGAGAGCCAAAGAGAAGGGGGGGGCAGAGAGCCAAAGAGAAGGGGGGGGCAGAGAGCCAAAGAGAAGGGGGGGCAGAGAGCCAAAGAGAAGGGGGGGGCAGAGAGCCAAAGAGAAGGGGGGGCAGAGAGTCAAAGAGAAGGGGGGGGGGCAGAGAGCCAAAGAGAAGGGGGGGCAGAGAGCCAAAGAGAAGGGGGGGCAGAGAGCCAAAGAGAAGGGGGGGCAGAGAGCCAAAGAGAAGGGGGGGGCAGAGAGCCAAAGAGAAGGGGGGGCAGAGAGCCAAAGAGAAGGGGGGGGGGCAGAGAGCCAAAGAGAAGGGGGGGCAGAGAGCAAAAGAGAAGGGGGGGGCAGAGAGCCAAAGAGAAGGGGGGGAGAGAGACAAAGAGAAGGGGGGGAGAGAGCCAAAGAGAAGGGGGGGGAGAGCCAAAGAGAAGGGGGGGAGAGCCAAAGAGGGGGGAGAGAGAGAGCCAAAGAGGAAAAAGAGCCAAAAAGGAGAGAGAGCCAAAGAGGGGGGAGAGAGAGCCAAAGAGGGGGGAGAGAGAGCCAAAGAGGGGGGGGGGAGAGAGCCAAAGGGGGGGGGGGAGAGAGCTAAAGGGGGGGGAGAGCCAAAGAGGGGGGAGAGAGAGAGCCAAAGAGGAGAGCAAAAGAGGGGAGAGAGACAAAGAGGGGGGAGAGAGAGACAAAGAGGGGGGGGCAGAGCCAAAGAGGGGGGGGGAGAGCCAAAGAGGGGGGGGAGAGAGCCAAAGAGGGGGGGGAGAGCGCCAAAGTGGGGGGAGAGAACAAAAGAGGGGGGAGAGAGCCAAAGAGGGGAGGGGAGAGCAAAAGAGGGGGGGGAGAGCCAAAGAGGGGGGGGGAGCCAAAGGGGAGGGGGGAGCCAAAGGGGAGGGGAGAGCCAAAGAGGGGGGAGAGAGAGAGCCAAAGAGGAGAGAGAGCCAAAGAGGGGGGAGAGAGAGCCAAAGAGGGGGGAGAGAGAGCCAAAGAGGGGGGAGAGAGAGCCAAAGGGGGGGGGGAGCCAAAGAGGGGAGAGAGAGAGCCAAAGAGGAGAGAGAGCAAAAGAGGGGAGAGAGCCAAAGAGGGGGGGGGAGCCAAAGAGGGGGGGGGGGAGAGCCAAAGGGGGGGGGAGCCAAAGAGGGGGGAGAGAGAGCAAAAGAAAGGATGGAGAGAGCCAAAGAGGGGAGAGAGAGAGCAAAAGAGGGGAGAGAGAGAGCAAAAGAGGGGAGAGAGAGAACAAAGGAGAGGGGGGAGAGAAAGCAAAAGAGAGGGGGGAAAGAAAGCAAAAGAGAGGGGGGAAGAGAGAGCAAAAGAAAGGGGGGAGAGAGCAAGGGGTGGGACCGCTGTTCTGAAAAAAATGGCCAGTGTACACGGGCTTTAGTACTAGTATATATATATATATATATGCATACATATACATCTTTAGACATGTCTATGTATGTATCTCAATGGTAATGCCCTTTGCCTGCCTTTTTTTCCCCCGAACATCTGAGACCTCATATCTTACTTTTTAAGGCTGGGATGTTGTGTTATACCAGCTATCTAGGAATCCTTCTGCAATCCGATAGCACTCCTTTAATAAATGCTATAGGTAGGTCTAATGCCCCCCGGCTAACATGATTAATTTTGAGATATTGCTGTTAACACTGAGCTTACAATACGGCGCTCTGTTGAGACAGGTCATATCTATGTTACTAACCATGCCCTCTCAAATGGATAGCCTATTAGTTAATCATCCCGTTCACGTCACAATGGGTGTGTAATCTTGTGCATTTTCTGATTGGTCATTTGTTCTTTTAAATTAGCAGCTGATAGTTTGTTTATATAGCCTGAGGAAACAGTGCTGTGACACAGAGAAATATGTTGCTGTATGGTTTTATTTGTGTTTTAATAAAACCTTTTAACCCTATCTTGCTGCTATGTATTTTACGTTTGGAGACGGTATTGGTGAAGTCCTCCTGTGATCCATTGGTCTATCGATTGCCCTGCATATCAGCTTTCCTTTGAATACTGGGATCATTATATGAGGATTGTTCCTGCTGTGGTGCCCAGTGTGAGTCTGCTGGACGGTTTAGAGGATCCAGCTTGCCTGTTGAGTAAGTATTAGTGCTTTTCTACATGTGAGTAGGTCTGATTACCCCGCTCCCCCCTGCTATGTATTTTGCTGATCTATACCATGAGGCACATTCTACTTTTTGTAACAAAGTGTATAGTGTTTATAAATGTGGATTACACAAATTAAATATGTATATGAATTGTAAAATCCATTAGATTCATGGCTGAATTGTATCCTTTTAGATTTATCTAGAATTCAAAGGGTTAAACATATGTTATTATTATTATTATTATTATCATTTATTTGTATAGCGCCGCCAAATTCCATAGCGCTGGGTACAATGATAGGGGTATACAATGACAAAGATTTGTGATAAAATACAAAACATAACAAAACTAAACAAATCTAGCACAAGAGGAAGAGGGCCCTGCTCCGGAGAGCTCACAGTCTATAGGTTTAGGGTGCAGATACATAAGGTTGGGGTAGCTTGTTACATTGGTTGTAATTTGCAGCAGTGAGTAAGGCAGTTCATGTAAATGTATTAGTTTGGTTCAGATGAGGGATGGAGGAGCGATGGTAAGCCTCTCTGAATAGGTGGGTTTTCAAGGATCGTCTGAAGCTACACAAGGTTGGAGACAGTCTTATGGAGCGGGGTAGAGTGTTCCAGAGGACAGGAGCAGCACGTGTGAAGTCTTGTTTCCTTTGTTGAATCAAAAAAGTTTTAATACCTGCCCAGTAGACATGATTAGACTTTAGAAGTTATGGTCATTTGTTTTGAAGAGCAATTTTTTTTTTGTGTACAATATTATCTAGTATCAAATAATAAACAAGTGGAAATAATTCTTATCATGTTTTGGATTTTTCATGATACAAAATCCTTGTTTTGTTGGGAATATATAAATAGAATTAAAAAAAAAAAAAAGAAAAGAAAAAAGTAATCTAGTAAATTAAAAAAAATAGCATGACAATGTTGTGAATTGCTCTGACTTCAAAATAGAATAAATTTGGTCAGTTTTGAATGCTCCGAACTGGATTTCATCACAACAATCAATGAAATTCCCTATGTAAAATGTTTATTTCAAATTTCAGTGTAGATACATCCTTGAGGATTTTTTTTTAGAGATCTGACATTTGCAGACCATTCAATTTATTTAGACCTAGATTTGGAGTTTGGCGTTAGCCGTGAAAACCAGCGTTAGAGGCTCCTAACGCTGGTTTTAGGCTACCGCCGGTATTTGGAGTCACTCAAAATAGGGTCTAACGCTCACTTTTCATCCGCGACTTTTCCATACCGCAGATCCCCTTACGTCAATTGCGTATCCTATCTTTTCAATGGGATCTTTCTAACTCCGGTATTTAGAGTCGTTTCTGAAGTGAGCGTTAGACATCTAACGACAAAACTCCAGCCGCAGGAAAAAAGTCAGTAGTTAAGAGCTTTCTGGGCTAACGCCGGTTCATAAAGCTCTTAACTACTGTACTCTAAAGTACACTAACACCCATAAACTACCTATGTACCCCTAAACTGAGGTCCCCCCACATCGCCGACACTTGAATAATTTTTTTTAACCCCTAATCTGCCGACCGCCACCTACGTTATACTTATGTACCCCTAATCTGCTGTCCCTAACACCGCCGACCCCTGTATTATATTTATTAACCCCTAATCTGCCCCCCACAATGTCGCAGCCAGCTACCTACAATAATTAACCCCTAATCTGCCGACCGCAAAGCGCCGCCACCTACATTATAGCTATGTACCCCTAATCTGCTGCCCCTAATACCGCCGACCCCTATATTATATTTATTAACCCCTAATCTGCCCCCCTCAACGTCGCCTCCACCTGCCTACACTTATTAACCCCTAATCTGCCGAGCGGACCGCACCGCTACTATAATAAAGTTATTAACCCCTAATCCGCCTCACTAACCCTATAATAAATAGTATTAACCCCTAATCTGCCCTTCCTAACATCGCCGACACCTAACTTCAATTATTAACCCCTAATCTGCCGACCGGAGATCACCGCTATTCTAATAAATGTATTAACCCCTAAAGCTAAGTCTAACCCTAACACCCCCCTAAGTTAAATATAATTTAAATCTAACGAAATTAATTAACTCTTATTAAATAAATTATTCCTATTTAAAGCTAAATACTTACCTGTAAAATAAACCCTAATATAGCTACAATATAAATTATAATTATATTATAGCTATTTTAGGATTAATATTTATTTTACAGGCAACTTTGTAATTATTTTAACCAGGTACAATAGCTATTAAATAGTTAAGAACTATTTAATAGTTACCTAGTTAAAATAATAACAAAATTACCTGTAAAATAAATCCTAACCTAAGTTACAATTAAACCTAACACTACACTATCATTAAATTAATTAAATAAAATACCTACAATTACCTACAATTAACCTAACACTACACTATCAATAAATTAATTAAATACAATTCCTACAAATAAATACAATTAAATAAACTAGCTAAAGTACAAAAAATAAAAAAGAACTAAGTTACAAAAAATAAAAAAATATTTACAAACATAAGAAAAATATTACAACAATTTTAAACTAATTACACCTACTCTAAGCCCCCTAATAAAATAACAAAGACCCCCAAAATAACAAAATGCCCTACCCTATTCTAAATTACTACATTTCAAAGCTCTTTTACCTTACCAGCCCTGAACAGGGTCCTTTGCGGGGCATGCCCCAAGAAATTCAGCTCTTTTGCCTGTAAAAAAAAAAACATACAATACCCCCCCCAATCAGCCAATCAGAT
Source organism: Bombina bombina (assembly GCF_027579735.1). Lineage (NCBI taxonomy): Eukaryota > Metazoa > Chordata > Amphibia > Anura > Bombinatoridae > Bombina > Bombina bombina. The sequence continues at coordinate 961,240,844 of NC_069502.1, forward strand.
TGAGCTCGCATTCTATTGGCTGATCGGAACAGCCAATAGAATGCAAGCTCAATCTGATTGGCTGATCGAATCAGCCAATCGGATTGAACTTGATTCTGATTGGCTGTTTCCATCAGCCAATCAGAATATTCCTACCTTAATTCCGATTGGCTGATAGAATCCTATCAGCCAATCGGAATTCGAGGGACGCCATCTTGGATGACGTCCCTTAAAGGAACCGTCATTCGGCTAGTAGGCGTTGGGAGAAGAGGATGTTCCGCGTCGGAGGTCTGCAAGATGGATCCGGAAGATTGAAGATGCCGTTGATAGAAGACTTTATCCGGATCATGGACCTCTTCAGCTCCTGCTTGGATGAAGACTTCAGCCGGATCATGGACCTCTTCAGCTCCCGCTTGGATGAAGACTTCAGCCGGATCATGGACCTCTTCAGCCCCCCGCTTGAGCTTGGATTAGGACATCGGAGGAGCTCTTCAGGACGGATCGGTGAACCTGGTAGGGTGAAGACAAGGTGGAAGATCTTCAGGGGCTTAGTGTTAGGTTTATTTAAGGGGGGTTTGGGTTAGATTAGGGGTATGTGGGTGGTGGGTCGTAATGTTGGGGGGGGTATTGTATGTTTTTTTTTACAGGCAAAAGAGCTGAATTTCTTGGGGCATGCCCCGCAAAGGGCCCTGTTCAGGGCTGGTAAGGTAAAAGAGCTTTGAAATGTAGTAATTTAGAATAGGGTAGGGCATTTTGTTATTTTGGGGGTCTTTGTTATTTTATTAGGGGGCTTAGAGTAGGTGTAATTAGTTTAAAATTGTTGTAATATTTTTCTTATGTTTGTAAATATTTTTTTATTTTTTGTAACTTAGTTCTTTTTTATTTTTGTACTTTAGCTAGTTTATTTAATTGTATTTATTTGTAGGAATTGTATTTAATTAATTTATTGATAGTGTAGTGTTAGGTTAATTGTAGGTAATTGTAGGTAGTTTATTTAATTAATTTATTGATAGTGTAGTGTTAGATTTAATTGTAACTTAGGTTAGGATTTATTTTACAGGTAAATTTGTAATTATTTTAACTATTTTAGCTATTAAATAGTTCTTAACTATTTAATAGCTATTGTACCTGGTTAAAATAAATACAAAGTTACCTGTCAAATAAATATAAATCCTAAAATAGCTATAATATAATTATAATTTATATTGTAGCTATATTAGGATTTATTTTACAGGTAAGTATTTAGCTTTAAATAGGAATAATTTATTTAAATTTAGGGGTTAATACCTTTATTAGAATAGCGGTGAGCTCCGGTCGGCAGATTAGGGGTTAATAATTGAAGTTAGGTGTCGGCGATGTTAGGGAGGGCAGATTAGGGGTTAATACTATTTATTATAGGGTTAGTGAGGCGGATTAGGGGTTAATAACTTTATTATAGTAGCGCTCAGGTCCGGTCGGCAGATTAGGGGTTAATAAGTGTAGGCAGGTGGAGGCGACGTTGTGGGGGCAGATTAGGGGTTAATAAATATAATATAGGGGTCGACGATGTTAGGGCAGCAGATTAGGGGTACATAGGGATAATGTAAGTAGCGGCGGTTTACGGAGCGGCAGATTAGGGGTTAAAAATAATATACAGGGGTCAGCGATAGCGGGGGCGGCAGATTAGGGGTTAATAAGTGTAAGGTTAGGGGTGTTTAGACTCGGGGTACATGTTAGAGTGTTAGGTGCAGACGTAGGAAGTGTTTCCCCATAGCAAACAATGGGGCTGTGTTAGGAGCTGAACGCGGCTTTTTTGCAGGTGTTAGGTTTTTTTTCAGCTCAAACAGCCCCATTGTTTCCTATGGGAGAATCGTGCATGAGCACATTTTTGAGGCTGGCCGCTTGCGTAAGCAACTCTGGTATCGAGAGTTGAAGCTGCATTAAAAATGCTCTACGCTCCTTTTTTGGAGCCTAACGCAGCCTTTTTGTGGACTCTCAATACCAGAGTTATTTTTATGGTGCGGCCAGAAAAAAGCCGGCGTTAGTTTTTCGGGTCGTTACCAACAAAACTCCAAATCTAGCCGTTATATTTTAATAATATCTTGATAAAGACATTACCAAAGGAGCTAGTTTAATTTTCTTGGGGGATTTAACACTTTGCATGGAAGATAAAAATGCACAAGCTCTCTGACTTCCTCAGTATTTAGTTACTTGACAAACTTCTAGAAAAAAAAGAGTTTCTAAAATAATTGAAATAATCAAGAATCTGAAAACATATATATATATATATATATATATATATATATATATATATATATATATATATATATATATATATATATATATATATATATAAAGTATCCAAGAATGCAGGCACTCACTGGGCTTTATAAATAAAAGTATAAACTTTATTAATCCATATTAAAAAAGAGAGACATAACATTTCGGCACCAAATTGTGCCTTTGTCAAATGTCACAAGTCTTCAGGAACAGTGCAGTCAAGCACATAAAATCAGCTAACAAACAAATAAAAACATACCCCTTATAAAGCATCAGCATTACCGCCAACCATCCACTCGCGTCTTCCTGCTTGGAGCAATGACGTCACGCTGGCACGCTAGCGTGCCTAGTGTGATGATGCATGGCATGACGTTGCCATAGTAACGTATATATACTGGGCGGCAGAGTGTCTATTGTAAACCACAGACAATTGAAGAACCTATATTGCGCTAATGCGCATGCGTATGGTGTAACTGTTCATAGGTCACACGGGTTTTCAATGGCAACCAGCATAAACATAGCCGGTGTTAACCTAACAATATACGATCATCAAGTGTCAATGGGTGGTAATTGATCATAATACAAATCAGAAGCCCAGTCAGCATAATAAATGTGCATCCATACCAAACAGATTAACTAAAGGATCTCATCAGTAGAAACGAGTTGTAAACACTCATAAGTCACATTTAACTGTGCTGACCAGAAAGCAACTGAGGCATACTAGAAAGATGACATATTAAAAAGATGACATATTGAATCATACAGTGTCATGGCAGAGCAGTGGAAAATATATAGGGTAACACAACCCATATATATAATATAAATAATTACATGAAAAAAGATGTTTAAACCAGGTAAAACATCCAAGGGCAACATATCTCTAAAGAGTATGCTAGAAACTTTACAAGATAGCAGACACCCATTTGAAGATAAAGAATTAGTCCAGCAGACCCAAGGGAGTATTGGAGATTAAGAAGGCCAAATTAGTAGAATGGGCTGAAATCCAGTGATGTATTAAGGCCCCGTGGAGCCAATGGCCTCTAGTTATGAAGCCGTCTACTTACCTGCATTCACCGGCCCAATACGCTCGCCTAAGCTCGCCTCATATCGCCACCGTGGTCCTGAATACGCTCGCCAAAGTTATCAATAAATCTGTCAAAAATCTGTGCACCAAGTACGGGGCGATGAGCAGCGGACTGTGATAGTTATCACTCATCAATCTCGCTGCTCTTCGGCCTTTTTACAGCTTTATTGATACCCCTGTCACTAAGCACTCACACTAAACTATACTGTTCTACTCCCTATACCGGCGCCCCCGGAGCCCCCCCGCAACTAAATAAAGTTATTAACCCCTAAACCGCCGCTCCTAGACCCCGCCACAACTCTAATAAATATATTAACCCCTAAACCGCCGCTCCTGGACCCCACCGCCAACTACATTATACATATTAACCCCTAATCTGATGCCCCCTATACCGCCGCCACCTACATAAACTTATTAACCCTTATCCTGCCGATCCCGGACCCTGCCAAAACTATAATAAATATGTTAACCCCTAAACCGCCACTCCCGGACCCCGCCGCCCCTACATAATACCTATTAACCCCTATCCTACCCCCCCTATACCGCCGCACCTATAATAAATTTATTAACCCCTATCCTGCCCCCCCTACACCGCCGCCACTATAATATTCCTATTAAATGACTATAATATTCCTTTAAATGACGTCATCCAAGATGGCGTCCCTCGAATTCCGATTGGCTGATAGGATTCTATCAGCCAATCGGAATTAAGGTAGGAAAAATCTGATTGGATGATTCAATCAGCCAATCAGATTGAAGGTCAATCCGATTGGCTGATTGGATCAGCCAATCAGATTGAACTTCAATCTGATTGGCTGATTCAATCAGCCAATCAGATTTTTCCTACCTTAATTCCGATTGGCTGATAGAATCCTATCAGCCAATCGGAATTCGAGGGACGCCATCTTGGATGACGTCAATGGGATATCGGGCAGCAGCGAACATGAGCTTTCGCTATGGTCAGACTCCCATTGATTCCTATGGGATCCGCCACCTCCAGGGCGGCGGATTGAAATCCAGGTACGCTGGCCCGGAATAGTGGCGAGCGTACCTGGTAGTAGTTTTATAACAACCAAAAGTAGTCAGATTGTGCCGAACTTGTGTTCGGAACATCTGTAGTGACGTAAGCATTGATCTATGTTGAACTGAGTCCGGCGGATCGAAGCTTACGTCACTAGATTCTACTTTTGACGGGCAGTAGGGCTTGATAACTAAGGCAAATCAGCCTCGCCACAAATACGCTGCGGAATTCCAGCGTATTTGCGGTTGATGGCTTGATAACTAGAGGCCAATGTGTCCAACCTGTGTATCCACCTACTTTCCAGTTGCAAAAGTCTCCTAGCCCTATTGCCACTTCTAGGCATAGGGGGTATATGGTCTATCAGCATAGACCTTATGCTTGAAACAGGATTTTTATATCTTATACAGTGGTGTGCTACTGGTTGGTCCGATTCGCCCTGCTTTAAAGCTTCACGTATGGCATGTCTGTGGTTCGCCGTCCTCTCCTGGAAGGAGGTAATCGTTTTTCCCACATATGCATTGGAACAAAGACAAACCAGCATATAAATAACGTGCTTGTGCAACTTAATCGGTGGTTGATCTTGTATGTTACTATGACAAGGTCGTGCCATGCATCATCACACTAGGCATGCTAGCGTGCCAGCATGACGCCATTGCTCCAAGCAGGAAGACGTGAGCGGATGGTTGGCGGTAATGCTGATGCTTTATAAGGGGTATGTTTTTATTTGTGTGTTAGCTGACTTTAGGTGCTTGACTGCACTGTTTCTGATGGCTTGTGACATTTGACAAAGGCACAATTTGGTGCCGAAACGTTATGTCTCTCTTTTTTAATATGGATTAATATAGTTTATACTTTTATTTATAAAGCCCAGTGAGTGCCTGCATTCTTGGATACTTTGGATGTTTTGCAGCAGTGCACCATGGCATTTCAACTATTGGTAAGATTGTGCTGCCCCGTTTGGATCTTGTATATATATATTTATATATATATATATATATATATATATATATATATATATATATATATATATATATCCTTTAGAAACATACTACATAAACGCTTATCAAAATTCTAGTCCTTCTATCCCAAGAGTTTTTTTATTTTTAATTAATAGTGGTTTAAAGTGTTTGAACTGATTGGCTATGGAATACATTCAAAAAATGTTTTTTGCTTACAAAGTGATTTCCATCTTGACCTGTAAAAATGTATTGGCTAGATTACGAGTTTTGCGGTATGAGTGAAAAAGCAGCGTTAAGGCTTTTTTTTTCACTACGAGTCTTGCAGGTTTAGCTGCACCTCACACTTTTTTGGCCGTAACGCAACATAACTACCGCAGCTTTAAAAAAGTCCTTTTTCTATGGGACTTCTATAGGGCCGGTATTACGAGTTAGCCTGGGAGGCCAAAAAGTGAGCGGTACAGCCTATACCATCAAGATCCGTACTGTAAAGTGAAAGTCAGTAGTTCTGGGTTTTACGATACAAAGCTGTAACATAAAACTCATAACTAAAGTGTTACAAAGTACACTAACACCCATAAACTACCTATTAACCCCTAAATGGAGGCCCTCCCGCATCACAAACACTAAAATAAAATTATTAACCCCTAATCTGACACTCCGGACATCGCCACCACTATAATAAACATATTATATGTTCCAATCAGCCAATAGAATGCAAGCTCAATCCTATTGGCTGATTGGATCTTGGATAACGTCACTTAAAGGAACCTTCATTCGAGAAGAGCTGTCATCAGAAGAGGATGCCCCGCACCGGATGTCTTGAAGATGGAACCGCTCCACGTCGGAAAGATGAAGATAGAAGATGCCGTCTGGATGAAGACTTCTGCCCGTCTGGAGGACCACTTTTTGCCGCTTGCATGAAGACTTCTCCCGGCTTCGTTGAGGACTTCTTGCCACTTGGATTAAGACTTCTCCCGGCTTTGTTGAGGATGGATGTCCGGTCTTCAAAAACTGTAAGTAGATCTTTGGGGGTTAGTCTTAGGATTTTTAAGGGTTTATTGGGTGGGTTTTATTTTTAACTTAGGGTTTGGGCGGAAAAAGAGCCAAATGCCCTTTTCAGGGCAATGGGGAGCTTAGGTTTTTTGTGTTAGGATTTTATTTGGGGGGTTTGGTTGTGTGGGTGGTGGGTTTTACTGTTGGGTGGTGATGGTATTTTTTTTACAGGTAAAAGAGCTGATTTATTTGTGGCAATGCCCCGCAAAATGCCCTTTTAAGGGCCATTGGCAGTTTAGTTTAGGCTAGGGTTTTTTTATTTTGTGGGGGCTTTTTTATTTTGATAGGGCTATTAGATTATGTGTAATTAGTTTAAATATTTGATAATTAGTTTTTTATTTTGTGTAATTTAGTGTGTTTTTTTTGTTTGTAATTTAGTTAATTGTATTTAATAAATGTAATTGATTTAATTGTAGTGTAATGTTACGTGTTAGTGTAAGACAGATAAGGTTTTATTTTACAGGTAAATTTATATTTATTTTTACTAGGTAGTTATTAAATAGTTAATAACTATTTACTAACTAGTCCACCTAGTTAAAATAAATACAAACTTACCTGTGAAATAAAAATAAAACCTAAGCTAGATACAATGTAACTATTAGTTATATTGTAGCTAGCTTAGGGTTTATTTTACAGGTAAGTATTTAGTTTTAAATAGGAATTATTTAGTTATTAATAGTAGGTTTTATTTAGATTTATTTTAATTACATTAAAGTTAGTGGGTGTTAGGGTTAGGGATAGACTTAGGGTTATGGGTTAATAACTTTAGTCTAGTGGTGGTGATGTTGGGGGCGGAAGATTAAGGTTAATAAATGTATATAGGATTAGGGGTTAATAAGTGTAATGTAGGTGGCGGCGACATTGAGGGCAGTAGATAAGGGGTTAATAAGTGTAGGTGAGTGGCGGCAACATTGGGGGCAGCAGATTAGGGGTTAATAAGTAAAATGTAGGTGGCGGCGATGTCGGGGGTGGCAGATTAGAGGTTAATAAGTGTAGGTAGGTGGCGGCGATGTTGGGTGCGGCAGATTAGGGGTTAATAACTGTAATGTAGGTGTCTGCGATGTTGGGGGCGGCAGATTAGGGGTGTTTAGACTCAGGTTTATGTTAGGGTGTTAGGTGTAAACATAACTTATCTTTCTCCATAGGCATCAATGGCGCAGCATTACGGAGCTTTACGCTGCTTTTTTTCAGCCAGCTCTCCCCATTAATGCCTATGGGGAAATCGTGCACGAGCACGTAAAACCAGCTCACAGCAGCGCTGGTATTGGAGTGCAGTATGGAGCTCAATTTTGCTTTACTCTGCAATATTGCCTGCTAACGCCGGGTTTTTTTAAACCTGTAATAGCAGAACTAGAGGGAGGTGAGCGGTGACAATAACTTGCAAGTTAGTACCGAGCAGCTCTTACCGCAAAACTCGTAATTTAGCCGTATGTTAATTGCCGGGAAATCCTATCTAGTCTAAAATTTTATTTTGTATGATGTGGATATGGGATTCCTTCTAAGTTGTTTTTAGGCACGGAGAAGTACTTTAAATTAACCCTTTTTTAACAAAGTTTAGTTCTTGAAATATTAGTGCCATTATTGAGTAATAGACATGTTAATAGTTATCAATAAGCGTAAAGTTTTTTGACGAATAGAGCGCTTAAGGTGTCAAGTGCATTTAAAAAAAAATCAGAGTTGTAACATGAATATCAAATTTATGCAAAGCAAAATAAAATATTGGGAAATTATGATATGGTAGTAAGGATATTGGAAACACTGATTACCATTTTCCCTTTTATTCTTTTCTTTAGATGGGACAGAGAGATTCTGTTATTTTTAAGTCTTAGTAAGTTTGGTATAAAGCTCTTACAGACTGCCACTCATCAGGCTTAAGTAAGGAGTTTTTTTTTACCACATGTACCTTCAAAGGGTTGTATTTGCACTGTATATATTATGTTCATGATAGTCGAGAAAAAAAACTCATTTAAAATGCAAGTGAACGCTGAAATTGGTAACATATGAGGGCACACCATCATGCAATTATTTTTTTCTCTCATTTGATAGTTTTATTTTTCTTTCCCTTTCCAAATATCTTCTATCTTTAATACAGTTGCAAGAAAAAGTTTGTAAACCATTTGAAATTACCTGGATTTCCATATTGATTACTCATAACGGGCTAAATTACAAATAGAAAGTAAACACGAGAGCAAGAGCGCAATCAGATTTTAGGCTCATCTGGTTAGCGTGACTGAAACCCTCACGTAAAGGGTAGTGTGTTCAAAAAGTTGCACTAAACACAACATAAACACATTTAAAAATATAGTTACACTCATATAAACATTTTCTGATGAAAATGATTCATATAAATAGTAAAAAAAAGTTATAAGGGTTAAAGGGTATATGGATGGTATGTGACAAGGTATTTGACTGCAAAGGGCTATATGCATATATTTATGTATAGATGTGTATACAGATGTTTTAAAGTATTTATGTGTTTTACTGTATATTTACTGTACATATTTCACATTACAATGTTCTTCACTCAAAATATAACGTCATTTATTATTGTAAATTTATATTTCAAAATATATCTATAAATACCCATCACTGCATATCTATTAATATATATATATATATATATATATATATATATATATATATATATTTTACATAAACATTATCATAGATATATATATACAGTATATATATATATATATATATATATATATATATATATATATATATATATATATATATATATACAGGTGGCCCTCGTTTTACAAATGTTCAATTTACACCGTTTCAGAATAACAACCTTTTTTCCAGTCATGTGACTGCTATTGAAAAACATTGAGAAGCAGTGCATTTATTAAAATAGCCAGTAGGTGGAGCTGTCCGCTTGTGTTGCAGCAAAGCCAAACAAGCTGAAATTAATTAGTTTAACCAGACCTGAGCTATCGAGCAGATTTCAAAGGAACAAGATCTTCCTGTCTATAAATCAGTCCAGATTGGAACGCATAGAAAGAACTGTTAGCAGAAAAATGCAAGTGAAGTCTGTGTTGTGTGATTATTTTATTAGGTTTATAATGCTGTTTAGCAAATGTTTTTGTTAATTTAACTTAGTTTAATTATATATTCTGTGTTGTGTGATTATTTTATTAGGTTTATAATGCTGTTTAGCATTTAAAGTCTTAATTTCAAAGTTTTAAAAATAATGTATTAGGTGTTACTTATGACAATTTTGAGAGGGGCCTGGAACCTAACTCCCTCAGATTCAAGTTCAATTGGATTGGCTGATCCAATCAGCCAATCAGATTGAGCTCGCATTCTATTGGCTGTTCCGATCAGCCAATAGAATGCGAGCTCAATCTGATTGGCTGATTGGATCAGCCAATCCGATTGAACTTGAATCTGATTGGCTGATTTCATCATCCAATCAGATTTTTCCTACCTTAATTCCGATTGGCTGATAGAATCCTATCAGCCAATCGGAATTCAAGGGACGCCATCTTGGATGACGTCATTTAAAGGAACCTTCATTCGGACTTAGGACGTCGTTAGAAGAGGATGGATCCACGTCGGCTGCTTCAAGATGGTCAAGCTCCATGCCGAATGGAAGAAGATAGAAGATGCCGCTTGGATGAAGATGTTTGCCGGTCTGGATCTCCTCTTCTTGCCGGATAGGATGAAGACTTCGGAGCCTCTTCTGGACCTCTTCTTGCCGGATAGGATGAAGACTTCGGACCCTCTTCTGGACAGATCAGTGATAACCGGCGTGGTGAAGATAAGGTAGGAAGATCTTCAGGGGCTTAGTGTTAGGTTTTTTAAGGGGGATTTGGGTTAGATTAGGGGTATGTGGGTGGTGGGTTGTAATGTTGGGGGGGGTATTGTATGTTTTTTTACAGGCAAAAGGGCAGAATTCTTTGGGGCATGCCCCGCAAAAGGCCCTTTTAAGGGCTGGTAAGGTAAAAGAGCTGTAAAATATTTATTTTAGAATAGGGTAGGGCATTTTTTTATTTTGGGGGCTTTGTTATTTTTTTAGGGGGCTTAGAGTAGGTGTGATTAGTTTAAAATTCTTGTAATCTTTTTTTATTTTTTGTAATTTAGTGGGGTTTTTTTTGTAATTTAGTGGGTTTTTTTTAATTTAGTTTAGTTGATTTAATTGTAGATAATTGTAGATAGTTTATTTAATTAATTTATTGATAGTGTAGTGTTAGGTTTATTTGTAACTTAGGTTAGGATTTATTGTACAGGTAATTTTGTAATTATTTAAACTAGGTAACTATTAAATAGTTATTAACTATTTAATAGCTATTGTACCTGGTTAAAATAAATACAAAGTTGCCTGTAAAATAAATATTAATCCTAAAATAGCTACAATATAATTATTATTTATATTGTAGCTATATTAGGGTTTATTTTACAGGTAAGTATTTAGCTTTAAATAGGATTAATTTATTTAATAAGAATTATTTTATTTTGTTAGAATAAAATTATATTTAACTTAGGGGGGTGTTAGTGTTAGGGATAGACTTAGCTTTAGGGGTTAATACATTTATTAGAGTAGCGGTAAGGTCCGGTCGGCAGATTAGGGGTTAATAATTGTTGGTAGGTGGTGGCGACGTTGGGGGCGGCAGATTAGGGGTTAATAAATATAATATAGGGGTCGGCAGTGTTAGGGGCAGCAGATTAGGGGTACATAGGGATAACGTAGGTTGCGGCGTTGTACGGAGCGGCAGATTAGGGGTTAAAAATAATATGCAGGGGTCAGCGATAGCGGGGTCAGCAGATTAGGGTTTAATAAGTGTAAGGTATGGGGTGTTTAGACTTGGGGTTCATGTTAGGGTGTTAGGTGCAGACTTAAGAAGTGTTTCCCCATAGGAAACAATGGGGCTGCGTTAGGAGCTGAACGCTGCTTTTTTGCAGGTGTTAGGTTTTTTTTTCAGCTCAAACTGCCCCATTGTTTCCTATGGGGGAATTGTGCACGAGCATGTTTTTGAAGCTGGCCGGGTCCGTAAGCAACGCTGGTATTTAGAGTTGCAGTGGCGGTAAATATGCCTGTACACTCCCTTTTTGGAGCCTAACGCAGCCCTTCAGAGAACTCTAAATACCAGCGTTGTTTAAAAGGTGCGGGGGGAAAAAAACATGCGTAGCTAACGCACCCCTTTGGCCGCAAAACTCTAAATCTAGGCGTAAGTGAAGAACATAGGAATGTAAAATATGTGTAACATGCATCATAGTGCAAAATTTAGGTCCAACTTGGTGTTATTGAAATATTAAATATAATGTATTTTTAAAAATATTTAAACATTATTAAAAAATATTATATATACTGTAAAAAATATAAATAAACTATAGAATGTATATATTTTTATAGTATCTATAATATTTTTTATTAATTTGTATTTATTATTATTTTACCACTCCACTCGTAATCTATCGCTTAATGCATAATAAATAGACAATTCAAAAGCACTTAGTTTCAATTTCAAATTCAAATTCAACCAGGTTTGCATGCGTATTACAAGTTGAAAGTAAAAAAGTTACTCTCCGAGCGAAAGACTCAGGTGTGCTAACTTCAGGACTTCAGATATTATGACCATGCTAACTTCTTCACTCCATAGACTTCTATAGGGTGAGCTACAAAATGCTAACCTGACACTGCGATAGACCAACTGTGCTAAACCAGAAGATATTAGGAATGCTTTATATTCACTTGTTCTTCACAGAGGTGAAAATGTTCTTTGTATATACTGTATATAATTTACACAAAACTGAGGATCTGCACACAGTGATATTTTGTGGGATCTTCATCAGATATATATACACATACATACATACATACGTATGATTGTTTTTTTGTTAAACATATATGTATACCTATAAATCTAAATAAATATATATAGATATATGTATATATATATGTGTGTGTGTGTGTATACAGAATATATACATATATATATATATATATATATATATATATATATATATATATATATATATATATAGAGAGAGAGAGAGAGAGAGAGAGAGAGAGATCTATTTTAAAATAAAAATAACATTTTCTTGTATGTGAAGAACATAGGAATTTTAAGTATTTCTATTTAAAACACATTAAAACATATTAAAATGGAATAAAATGAGACCAAAAAGAATGAGATGATATATAGGGGCATATGTATCAAGCTCCGAATGGAGCTTGATGCCCCGTGTTTCTGGCGAGTCTGCAGGCTCACCAGAAACAGCAGTTATGAAGCAGCAGTCACAAAGACCACTGCTCCATAACCTGTCCGCCTGCTCTGAGCTTGAGGACAGACATCGCCGGAAATCAACCCGATCGAGTACGATCGGGTTGATTGACACCCCCTGCTGGCGACCCATTGGCCACGAGTCTGGAGGGGGCGGCGTTGAACCAGCGGCTCTTGTGAGCTGCTGGTGCAATGCTGAATACGGCGAGCGTATTGTTCGCCGTATTCAGCGAGGTCTGTCGGACCTGATCCGCACTGTCGGATCAGGTCCGACAGACCATGATAACTAGAGGCCATAGAGAAAAAATCACAAATATTTATCTTATTCTAACTAAATCATGCTAAATGCAATGTGAAAAATAATTCAAAGGGTTCATCATTTTTAATAAATTGATTAGTGACAGTTATATTTTCTTGAATCCTTTGTGTCATTTTACCCTGTTTATCAGTGAAACAGATATTAAAATGAAATGAAACTGGTAAGACAATGGTTCAATTAATGTAATGTAAAACAATAACTTGTACTATTGTATTATTTTAGCAAACTTTATTCTCCCCATATTGTTTAAAAAAAAATGTTTTACTGATTATTCTTTTGCACAATTTCTCTAAATAATAGTTTAATAAAGGTACACTGTCCATACAGTTATTTTTCAACTAAAGAACACTAACTGATCACTAGCAGAGATTTTAAATAGTAAGTGAATAGGAAGCTTTGATCAAGAATCTTGTTTAACATTCAATATCCAGTGCAATGAATAAATCAAACCATTTCACCATATTAAATATATTCCATGGTTATAAGTATTCATGTCCAATAACTGGGCAGTTGTAGCTATAGCAACAGATTGTTATACGATTTTTAGTTCTTTAGTAAATCAGCTGTCATTTTTGTGGTAGGGATTTTAAACTGGTAATTTTAACATTACTTTTTATAAGCAGAAAAAAAAATTGTGTTCATCTCTCTCTTAAATAGAATTTTTTCAGGACAACCCAAGCAAAGTCAATTGTACATATTACAAATCCTACTCACCGCCTCTGCTGCTAGAGATGATAACATGAATCATTTGGGAAATATCCAAACTTAAATCAACAAGATATATATTTTAAATTAACCCTTTTACATGGCCCTTTACAAAAGTTTAAGGATATTTAATTAAATTGCGGAGATCAACAAAATCATGAGTTTCCCATTCTGTAAGGGAAGATTGGTAAGCTTTTGAGAACAAATTGTGGCAGCATTTTGTAGAAATCTAAGTTATGGTCAAGCATTTAGGAAAGAAAACTAGAAAGGTCAGAAAGGACAATGAAGTGAACTAGGAGACCCATGGCTGTATGTATTACGTCTAAAAAATATTTTGGTTAAAGGGGTAAAAATGAATACAGGTTGTGAGCAGCGTATTTCTTTCATGAATGCCCCACAAAAAAGATTAAACTCAGTAGGGCCAGGATCTCAGAAACTGCTAGTAAAGGATTTGGAGTTGGGGACAAACAGTTCTCTCCAGAAAATATATTTAATAGGATATACATAAGAACTAATCTTCCTATTTAGTAAAAAAAGAATGAAAGTTATAATGCGTACATAGATTGGAAAGTTATTTAAAATGGAAGGGAGATGCAGTGGCAAAATACAAAGCAGAGAGAGGGCACCCCAAATTGTGCTGTACTCTCAAAGTACTGTATACGGTAAAAGATACATAAATGTGGATGCTCACAGTGAAAAAGCACCCAAAAGTGCAAATCAAATGGTCTGGACCTTTAGAAGTCTTCCAACAAGTTCATCCTACTGATCCTTTCAAACTTCCAAACAGATATTAAATTTCCCAAATATTCAGTCCTCCAGCAGCCTGTGTCCTAAATTACTGATAAAATATATCAAACTGTGTGATGTTTTCTGGCATGTACCAATCTCCTAGATATGCAGCCTCTGGGTTTAAATAGTGTATTAAGATGGTACTGATTGCCAAACAAACCAACCTGGAAGGTAGCTTAAAGATAACATCTATAGTTAATAAAAAGTATATAAAACACTTGTTGCTCAGTTAACACTGTTTCATCAGGTGAGTAATATAAACAAGCAACCTCCTGAACCTGATACCTCTATCTCTGCATTTCCAAATGATTTCTGCGCATGCGCACTGCTCTTGATGATGTTGGAGTGACGTATTGCCACCTCTTCCCAGTGGTCAATTAGCTGGGAGTCATTCATTATCGGGCTACATTATTTATGCAAATTATGACATTTGGGGAAGTCTCCCTAAGTGTGATGCGGGAATCCAGACGTGGACCCATTGCTCAGTGTGCCTAGAGGGATATGGCTGCACCTCACTGACGAGGCCCACAATAGGCCGAAATGTACATCTGGGGTTTTGCCGTTTCTCTTGTTCAGAGAGGGATTGCCTGGTATTTCGGGGCTCGACTGAACTGTTAAGTCAGGATCAGACTGATATGCTACAGGAAAGTTCTTCTCTGTGAAAGGCACATATTGAGCAAAAAGAGGCTGCTTCTAGGGTGGTAACTAGCCATAGAACAAGCTATTATGCTATTGTTCGTTCCCAGGTTGAGCGCTTCTCTCTTTTTATTTATGCAAATTATGACATTTGGGGAAGTCTCCCTAAGTGTGATGCGGGAATCCAGACGTGGACCCGTTGCTCAGTGTGCCTAGAGGGATTTGGCTGCACCTCACGGACGAGGCCCACAATAGGCTGAAATGTACGTCTGGGGTTTTGCCGTTTCTCTTGTTCAGAGAGGGATTGCCTGGTATTTCGGGGCTGGACTGCACTGTTAAGTCAGGATCAGACTGATATGCTAAAGGAAAGTTCTTCTCTGTGAAAGGCACATATTGAGCAAAAAAAGGCTGCTTCTAGGGTGGTAACTAGCCATAGAACAAGCTATTATGCTATTGTTTGTTCCCAGGTTGAGTGCTTCTCTCTTTTTATTTATTCATCTATATGCACATATGCTGCATTCCTAAGGTGTCCAGATTTATACCCTTATCAGATCATAATAGTGCATTTAATGTAATTGGTGCAAAAGAATCCCATCCTAAAGACCTTCAATTATCCTCTCAGTGGTATAAATATAACCTGATAGGGAACCATTTGCATAGAACAAAAAAACGGCTCTGTCACGCATACCTCAGGATTTAGCCGCTAAGGGGTTAATTCTGTTTAGTTTGTGAACTAAAAACCGTTGTTTGTTTTTCAAGAAGAATTGCGTCCTGTGCTTGTTTGTGTTTTCTTTGAAGTGCCAGGATCCTCATAAATGCTTTGTAGTATACACTGAATAGAGCTTTATGGCTCAAGCTATCAGCTCCAGAGAGATATAACACAGTGCTTCTTCCCCATATCCTGAGGAGGTCAATAAAAGGACATTGGTATAATGTATATATGTGTTTAAAACTGTTATGACATTAAATGAAGGGAAATATGACAACCTATGTCATATTTGATATCAAACTGATTCTCCCAATGAAACTAAGAGATTCCCGGTATGGATATATGAAGATAGATTTACCTAGCAGAAATTATAATGGGTTCTATAATGTCAGGCAAAGGTTTAGTTTATTGAAGGTCATAAAGGACAGGGGGGTTCCTTAGCCCACCCAGGAGG
Source organism: Bombina bombina (assembly GCF_027579735.1). Classification (NCBI taxonomy): domain Eukaryota; kingdom Metazoa; phylum Chordata; class Amphibia; order Anura; family Bombinatoridae; genus Bombina; species Bombina bombina. The sequence continues at coordinate 961,257,041 of NC_069502.1, forward strand.
GTGTGGTCAGGCTACTTGATCTCTGGAAAATATGTATAAAGTTTGATGTTTCAACATGTAAAATTGTCAATCTTAGAAGGGAGGCTGTGACAACACAGAGTAAGGATCCAATTGCTTCATGCCATCTCTCTGGTAACATTTTTACAAAGACTAATACAGTGTAAGGTTTCTAATTTTCTTCTTTTTATTTTGAAAAACTGTTTGCTTGTGTGTAACTTTATTTGTAACAACTTTTTATTAATAATGCATTGTGCATAATATTTTTTGGCATAATAAATAATTCCTTTATTAAAGGGACACTGAACCCAAATTTTTCTTTTGTAATTCAGAAAGAGCATGCAATTTTAAGCAACTTTCTAATTTACTCCTATTATCAATTTTTCTTCGTTCTCTTGCTATCATTATTTGAAAAAGAAGGCATCTAAGCTTTTTTTTGGTTTCAGTACTCTGGACAGCACTTTTTTATTGGTGGATGAATTTATCAACCAATCAGCAAGGACAACCCAGGTTGTTCACCAAAAATGGGCCGGCATCTAAACTTACATTCTTGCATTTCAAATAAAGATACCAAGAGAAAGAAGAAAATTTGATAATAGGAGTAAATTAGAAAGTTGCTTAAAATGTCATGCTCAATCTGAATCACGAAAGAAAATTTTTGGGTACAGTGTCCCTTTAAGTTTTGGCCTTTATCTTATAATTGAACCACGTTACTGAAAGAGACTGGAATATTAGAACTGTATAATTTAGGTTATTTTCTGCTAAATTATATTCAGAGAGTTAATGTGTAAGTCTGGGTTTTTCTTTAGGATTTTCCCTTTAATAAATCATAATTGATGGCAGTTCTTGAGCTAGATATTATAGTTAGTTTGGTGTGGGTGGCATTGAAGGGGAGTTTTGGGCATTTCTTTTACGTCTAGTACAGACTGGAGATTGTTGTTAACCCTTGCACCCACTGAACTAAATTACAAGCTGGCCTGGTGTGGCTAGATTGTGATATATTAGTGACAGTAGAAGGGGTCTGGTAACCCTTTTTGTGCCAAACAAGTGACTGGCGCAGGGTTGGATAACCCTTGGTTCGTCACAAATTGGTGGGCAGCAGTGTAGATCATTTTTTTTATTAGATTTTAGTGCATGTGGATTTGCTAGTGTGAAAATCCCGGTACTAAAAAAAAATTGTGACTCTCACAATTTCCAAAGGCTAAAACTCAGTACATTATATAGTCACACATTGCAAACAGTCCCCTGCCCTATTCTCTGTTTTTCTTTTCTATTTTATTTTTGCTATGGAGACGTACGAGCAGCAGACTAAAGAGACGCTGGTACTGTTATGCCAGCAGCGTGATATTCCAACCCGTGGAAAGAACAAAGATGGATTAATACAACTCCATATTGAATATGATAATAGCCAAGCCACCCCAGTTGAAGTCTCAGGAGAGAGTCTGCAGCTAGGGGCAGCAATTCATCAGGATCTGGGGATTCATTAGACTGTTATTTGCAAACTGTTCTGAAACATATGGGCTCAGTGGATGCAAATTTGCGCATGGAACTGATTACAAGGCTGGAGAGACAGGTGGCTGTGGAAGCAGCGGAAAGACAGGCTGAGAGAGAGTATCAGCAACAGCTTGTACGGTTGGAGTGAGGGATGGTCTCACCTGTTGTTAGTGAACCTAGAGACCCACCTGCTCCCAGAGTGCGTGCAGAGAATTTTCCCACTTTGGAGAAAGATGGCGATGTGGATGTATTCCTGCGTAGCTTTGAGAAAGTTTGAAGACAGTTCCAGCTGCCAAGGGAATAGTGGGCCAAGTACCTTACCCCTGGTCTGAAAGGTCCTGCACTGGAGGCTTTTGCTGAACTAGCCCCAGAGTTTGATCAGGACTATGATTTCATTAAAGCTGCACTGCAGAGGAGGTATAATCTTACTCCTGAGGTTTACAGGAAGAAATTCTGTTCTCTGCATAAAGGTACGTCAGAGAGCTATACTGCAGCTGTTGGGAACTTGATGACAGCCTTTAAGCAGTGAGTCAGAGGGCTAAAGGTTGACACTATAGAAGAGCTGGAAGATTTGATCATGAAGGAGCAATTTATGCAGCTGTGCCCAGCAGAAATTAAAGAATGGGTTTTGGACCGTAAACCCATAACAGCATTGGAAGCTGGCGAGCTTGCTGATTTTTACACAGCCAACAGGTCACCAGGGAATGGGAGAAAATCCTTTGCTAAGGGGGGATCCACCTGGAAAGGAGCTACTGCACAACCCCCCTTCACAAAACCTGCTGTGCCTTTGTTTCATGTGTCTGTTCCCTCTGGGAAAGGAGGGGCGAGTGCTGCATCTGGGCAGGTGGATACCCGCAGGTGTTTTTCTTGCAACAAAGTGGGCCACATCAGCTCCACTTGCCCAGAGAAGATTAACTTGGAGCAATTAGCTGGAGGGGGTAATCCCTCAGAAGTACCCACATCTGTTTTATTTGTTACACGTCCAGAGGAAAGCAACCAGGAGAACTTGCAACCTGTGCTCGTCAGAACTAAGGCAACACTTGGCCTTTGGGACACAGGCGCAGAAGTGACTCTTGTACGTCCAGGGCTAGTGTGCTCTAAGGACATTATTCCTGGCAGGACTGTAGCAGTTAAAGGGATTGGGGGAATGAAACTTGTAGTGCCTATGGCACGGGTATTGTGACCTAGTGACATTAGTTGCAGACCCTTATGTGACAAGGGCTGTGTGTCAAAATGCTCAGAGACATTATAGCCAGGAGGGAGGACAGAGTGCATGTGTGCAAAGTGCTGTGCCTGAACTGGTAGTGTCTGTGACGAGATGTGAACCTGTAAGAGGAGAGACTGACTGGGGAGAATGACGGATAGATGGTTTGTGTCTTCCTGTAATTAAACCAGCAGTATCTGCGGAATTAAAGTTAACTGTACAATGTGAGACTGAAGGTGGATAAAGGCAGATAGACTGTGTGGGTCTGTCTGTGCCTGAACCAAGTTTAACTGTACAGGGAAAAACTGTTTGTGAGAGGAGGTAGATGAGTAGTGAGTGTGAGTCTGTGATTGAATCAGTGGATTCTATAGAAGGAAGTGAGACTGACGGGGGAGAGAATGACTGGGTGCCTGGGCCGCTGGATGATGTGTGCCAGTCTGTGCCAGGACCAATTCAGTCCCCTGTTGAAAGACAGTATATATGAGATAAATGGCAGAAGGAAGATGTGTGCTTGTCTGCACCAGTGTCAGAAGGATCACAAATTCTGTGTGAGGATGTGAATTGGCAGACTGACTGTGAGAGAGAGCAGGGGGAAATGGTAGCCCACCCTATGATAGAAGCAGCAGAGCCACAGATTTCAGAGTGTGTGGGGGAGGAGGGTACAGGATACTCTTTGAGGGACCCCCAGAGTGAGGGTGAAAGATTGTGGGTGACAGAGACCCCAGTAACCTCAGATGTGACCTATAAACAGACTGCACAGACTAGGGGACAGAGACTGACACAGACTGCAGACACAGGGGGGAGGAGTACAGAGAAGTGTTTTTACACAGCCCCACAGTGCCATTCAACAGATACACTGATAGGTGTGCAGAATCAGAGTCCCCAGCAGGGCCAGTAGCTAGGTCCCACAGTGGAAAAGATGGGGGCCATTAGTCAACCTCCTACCAACCATAACAGAGTGCAGGAGTACAGGAATTCTACTCCAGTGGGAGGGCAAGAGCCCTGGGTAGTTAAGCAACAACTGACAGCACACAATATGTGCAGAGAGCACACCATAGGTAGCAAGACCCTAGACTTCACAGGCAACTCTATAACAGGGGATGATGTGTTATTCAGGGATAAGATGCAAGCCTTATTGGGGGAGGTACCTGCAAAACCCAGAGATGCCATATTCCCACAAAGACAGTTGCAGGATCTTACTGCCAGAGAGGGAGTGTATGAGATGGTGCAAAATGTTCTTGTACTAATGCCCATGAGACAAAACAAACTACAGGATGCATGGGAGGGTCCCTGCAATATATTAAATAAGCTGGGTAGAGCGAATAGTGTGTCATTTTTAAATGGAGGGCATCCTGATGGCAAAACTGCTATGTGCAATTTGTCTGGCAATGGCGTTATCACCGCAAGGGGAAGCTCCCTTTGATACGCATTGGGAGTGCCTTGTTGCCACCCCCTTTTGCGTCTCTTATTGGGGGAGGTGTCATGATCCAGTCTAGAATTGAACTTGGGACCTGTTTCTATTTCTGCTGCTGTTCTTTCCCAGCCTGTTGTCTTACCTCTTTGCCACCAGATGGCTTGATCACAGACTAAGAATATTGGGTTTTTCTGTTTGCTGGTGCCTGATTTCTGCTTCATTTTGTGACTACTCTTCTTTATATTCCCTTGGCACTGTGCTTCGTTTTTGGACTGATTTCCTGGCAATTGATTTTGGCTAATTCTCTATTTCCTAAGGACTGACTCAGGTACTTTTGCAGGCTTGTTACCTGATACTACAGAGTTCCAGTCTACAGGATATGCAAGTATCCTGTCTGTTATTACAAGGAACTGCATTCCTGCCTGTTACTACAGAGTTCCAGTCTACAGCATATGCAAGTATCCTGCCTGTTATTACAAAGATCTGCATTCCTGCCTGTTATTACAGAGTTCCAGTCTACAGCATATGCAAGTATCCTGCCTGTTATTACAGAGTTCCAGTCTACAGCATATGCAAGTATCCTGCCTGTTATTACAAAGAACTGCATTCCTGCCTGATACTACAGAGTTCCAGTCTACAGCCTATAGACTTTGCCTTATCTAATTTGCATATTTCTGCATTGCTAGTTATCCTATCAATAAAACCATCACCTTTATTTCCTAAAACCTTGTACCTGTTTAATTATGCCAAAAAGGTAAGACTCACACAGACAAAACACAACTTTAACCCCAGAACCTGACCCCTCTGCACAACAGCTCCCAACTCCTGAACCTGCTCCCTTGCAGAGTATGACAGGAGGTATCACGAATACCTCAGGATTTAGCTGCTAAGGGGTTAATAAATGCTTTGTAGTATACACTGAATAGAGCTTTATGGCTCAAGCTATCAGCTCCAGAGATACAACACAGTCCTTCTTCCCCATATCCTGAGGAGGTCAATAAAAGGACATTGGTATAATGTATATATGTGTTTAAACTGTTATGACATTAAATGAAGGGAAATATGACAACCTATGTCATATTTGATATCAAACCGATTCTCCCAATGAAACTAAGAGATTCCCGGTATGTATATATGAAGATAGATTTACCTGCTCCTCCCACATCACACACACTGCATGCGTGCAATCCCATGAGAGTGCCTAATGTCAGACATTGTCCTGGGCAGTGTATCTTTTTTTCCACTACATCATCTCAAATTGCCTTCACATGTTTAATCTCTATGTGACCACATCTGAAAAAGATATAAGAGCACACATCTGTGCACTTTTTGAGCTGAAGTTACTTTCACTGTTCTATCAGTGAGGGGCCTGCAGATCGAGACTGACAGACCAGCCGCAGCAAGCCCTCCCGCAGCTTCTGGAACCCGTAAGTGAATATCTGAAGTTAGGAGATATCGGAGACTTAACTGGGACCTGGCAACTTCCCTGATCATCAGTGGCTGTAGGGGGAAACAGCAGTTTACCTGTGTAGGAAGTGTCGGCCATTTGCGCTGAACTTCTATCTCTACCATCCAGCGGCAGTTACCGAATAGGAAGGCCCTCTCGGGAGGATACCTCTACACATTAGAATACCCTGAATGGTCTGCCATGGGGTCTGGAGGCGGTGGGAGACTGAAGGCGGCGATCTCAAAGCCTGATAAGGCAGGAACGTAAAGAGCGCCATTTTAGAATTGACTATTGAGAGTATGGCGGATATCTACGCGGCACTGCAAGTCTGCATTGAAGAGTTTGAGAGCAGGATGTGTAGAAGATTTGATCGTCTCCTGTCTCTCATGGCAGAAACACATGCAGAGCTGGTTATTGATAAACTAGAGATGGCTATATCTATGGCCCCTTGTGTACAGGGTAGTGATACGCAAACTGTTACAATCCAACCCTCGGATATCTCTGTGCAGCCCTCAACTGCCCTTATGGGGTTGTGGAGCAGCCACATTACTGATCTGTGCAGCGCAGTACCATATATTTGCGGACCTGCTAAGGAAGAGACAGCTTATAATCTCTGGTATGGGGATCGAGGCATCCCAGGGACCTGGGAGACAGAGGATAAATTAAGCCTTCAGCTACTCACAGGGCAAATTACTACAAACTTGAAGAGAAGTGGCCTTCTGACAATGCTAATGGGCCTCTCTATAACCTTTGCTCTCCATGCTGCAAGATACTTTGCATGTCAGCAACACTCAGTTTTACTGACCACGCTTAGACTGATAGGTCAATCAGAACAGGTATTGGATAAAGAGAACGCATGAACTGAGGTGATTTTGGATGTCTAATACCCACCAAAACTGCCACACATCTTGAGAACTCCCTCTGTTACACTCCTCACAGCACACAAATCCAATGCTGTAGCTTTCCCTTGCTCCTGTATCCATATACATAAATGAAAATATTTGATTTAACGGTATTTGGATTTAGGATGCTTGTTTTAGTTTATTCTTACTTACAACGTCTGCCTGGGTTATATGTAGTCTCTCTAGCATGTTGTATTGTCTTTTATTCTATTTCACTTTTCCATCATATTTTGGGGTCCAGGATAAATTATACATATGTGGTGTAGTGTAAATGCATTTTTACTGACTAAAGTGTGGATCAGTGCTGAGTAGTATTATTTAAGTGTTTGATCTTTTCCATGTTTGGCTTTGGCAATTTCTAAAAGTATGGTGACCCATCTATATCCTGTTCGTGAGTTAATTTAGTCAATTATATTGTATTAATAGATAGATAATATTAGATAATAAGCCCAACATCCTTCGAGTCTTTGCTGTGTGTATTTTGAGACCTTCTGGCTTCTGCCCCCCCATCTCCCTCTCCCCCCCATCTCCCCCCCATCTCTCCCCCCCATCTCTCCCCCTCTCCTCCCTCTCCCCTCTCTCCTTCCCTCTCCCCCCTCCCCCTTCATGGTGTGGTAAGGGATAATTAGCTTATCCTCCATACTATCTTTGACAGAGCTCCGCAGTCTCTGCCCTGTTTGTGGAGCCTTTGACTTAGTTTGTACCTATGTGAGTGTTAAATAGACTCTCCGGATCTAAACACTGAATAGTTCAGCATGACTGTTTTTATGTGTCTTACTATCTGCAACTTGTTTACCCCTATAAGTTAGATATAACTGGTAGCTCTACATATTTCTAATGTATGGGTTTGAATCTGTGTTATGATGTTTGGGGTTCAAGGATTATGGACTTTGTCAATATATTTGCTTCACATGTACCTCTGGGAGATGGATCCTATTGATGGGCCTGGATGGTATAGATGATTAAGGTGGTAACTTACTGGAAATAAATGCTGTGAGTGACATACTTACTCCTTAGCTATAAGCTTTTGCCAGCCATACCAGGTTTATAATCTCAGATTAAATTATTGACCACTAGCTATAGCAACTCTTATAGTGACTACCATCAAGGTATATTTACTTAATTGCCCTCAGATGATCCCAGAGACATAGGATCCTGATTACCCTCTATGCCAAGCTAGTTTATTAATCCGTGGGCCTATGTCCTCCCTTTTTTTTAATAGCTCTGAGCCTGTGTTAATCATAATAATCTTAACAGTTATATTTCTATACATATTGTGATTCAGACTTATGTGGGAAATAACTCTTGCACTTCTGTTTCATGACACAGTGGTGATTGTTTATATATCTAATGTTGGCATGTTTATTTCTAGGACCTCCTTCAATCTTAGTTTTAGGTTTCCGGGCCTATCCAAGGCCCTGGAAGGCATGTGAAGGAGAATGCTGAGTGTGGGCCTAAAAGGGGCCTACACTGCCCAAAAATCCTCTGATCAGTAATTTATATTTATTGGGGTCCTAAAGTGGCCTCAGCTATTTATGAGGAAAAGAGGGTGTTCTTTAGGTTTGCTCCCCAACCTTCTTTTATATGACCTATGTTTCACTTATTAATGATATGAAAAGGTTATAATAAGAGATTTACTCTTCGATAAGACTTTATGTATCAGAATATGTACGGTATTTGTTTTATCATGTAATATGCCTGTTGTGTACAATTGAGCAAACTGTAGTTTATGTAATTTGTTATACCCTATATAAAAAATATATTTTTTTAAACAAAAAGATAGATTTACCTAGCAGAAATTATAATGGGTTCTATAATGTCAGGCAAAGGTTTAGTTTATTGAAGGTCTTAAAGGACAGGGGGGTTCCTTAGCCCACCCAGGAGGGTGTGGTCAGGCAGCTTGATCTCTGGAAAATATGTATAAAGTTTGATGTTTCAACATGTAAAATTGTCATTCTTACAAAGGAGGCTGTGACAACACAGAGTAAGGACCCAATTGCTTCATGCCATCTCTCTGGTAACAGATTCCAAAGACTAGTACAGTGTAAGGTTTCTAATTTTCTTCTTTTTATTTTGAAAAACTGTTTGCTTGTGTGTAACTTTATTTGTAACAACTTTTTATTAATAATGCATTGTGCATAATAATTGTTGGCATAATAAATAATTCCTTTATTAAGTTTTGGCCTTTGTCTTATAATTGAACCACGTTACTGAAAGAGACTGGAATATTAGAACTGTATAATTTAGGTTATTTTCTGCTAAATTGTATTCAGAGAGTTAATGTGTAAGTCTGGGTTTTTCCTTAGGATTTTCCCTTTAATAAATCATAAGTGGTGGCCATTTTTGAGCTAGATATTATAGTTAGTTTGGTGTGGGTGGCATTGAAGGGGAGTTTTGGGCATTTCTTTTACATCTAGTACAGACTGGAGAGTGTTGTTAACCCTTGCACCCACTGAACTAAATTACAAGCTGGCCTGGTGTGGCTAGATTGTGATATATTAGTCACAGTAGAAGGGGTCTGGTAACCCTTTTTGTGCCAAACAAATGACTGGCGCAGGGTTGGATAACCCAAAATCAACAATGTTGCTACCTAAAGATACAAAATGTGATCCTATATTAAAGAACAATACATATTGCTACAGTGAACAAAGACAATCATGTATTGTTTACGGAGGCTGAATATATGGCTGTATATATGGGAAATTGGTACATGCCCAAAACAATCACACAGTTTGAGATATTTTATCAGTAACTTAGGGCACAGGCAGCCAGAATACCAATTTGATTTGCCCTTTTGGGTCCATCTTCCTGTATTTTTAACCACATACAGCGCAATATGGGGCCCACTCTTTCAGCTTAGTATTTTTAGACTTTGTTCACTTTGGAGTGTGTTGAAGAGGAGGCAGTCAGAAGATCAAACTTTCTATGTGAGTAGTGCTTTGGTAGACTGTTTGGTTCAATACTTTTTCGATTACTAACGCATCTAGTGGGGAATTGATTATTCTGTTTTTACTATGCGGCCTATTTATCAAGCCGCCAACCGCAAATACGCTGGAATTCCGCAGCTTTATTGTGGCGAGCCTGATTCGCCCTATTTATCAAAGCCTACAGATTGGCAAAAGTTTAAATTTGTGACGTAACACACGATCCGCCGGTCTTAGTCCGACACAAATCGATGCTTACGTCATTACAGATGTTCCGAATACAAATTCAGCACTATCTGACAGCTTTTGCAAGTTATCAAGCTTCTAACCGGTACGCTCACCACTATTCCAGCCCAGCATACCTGGTTTTCATTCTGCAACCCTGGAGGCCGCGGATGCAATAGGAATCAATGGGAGTCTGAAAGCAGCGAAAGCTTATGTTCGATGCTGCCAGATATCCCATTGATTTCTATGCTAGAAAAAAAGTTACATTTACACCTAACACCCTAACATAACCCCCGAGTCTAAACACCCCTAATTTGCCGCCCCGACATTGCCGCACCTACATAATGTATTAACACTTATCCCGCTGCTCCCGGACCCTGGCGCCACCTAAACAAAAGTTATTAACCCTATTCCACCACTCACCGAGCTCACCGCAACTAAATAAATATATTAACCCCTAAACCCTTGGCCTTCCAAATCACTACCACTTACTAAACCTATTGATCCCTAAACCTCCAGCCCCCCCACATTGCCATAAACTAAATTAACCTATTAACCCATAAACCTAACAACCCGCTAACTGTACATTAAAATTACCTCATCCCTATCTTATAATAAATTTAAACTTACCTTTAGAATTAAATTAAACTATATTAAACTACTAATGAACCTACCCTAACTATTATACTAAAATTAAATTAAACTATATTAAACTATTAATTAACCAACCCGAACTATTAAACTAAAATTACATTAAACTACAAATTAAATTAACTATATTATATATTTAAAAACATAACCCTACTCAAATTATTTAAATCTACTATAAAGAATTACTAAGTTACAAAAAGATAACAACTAAGTTACACAAAATAAAAAACACTAAGTTACAAAAAAATAAACACTAAATTAAACAAAATAAAAATAAATGATCAAATATTTAAACTAATTACACCTAATCTAATAGCCCTATGAAAATAAAAAAGCCCCCCCAAAAAATAAAAAAGAACCCTAGCCTACAATAAACTACCAATGGCCCTTAAAAGGGCCTTTTGTGGGGCATTGCCCCAAAGAAATCAGCTCTTTTACCTGTAAAATAAAATACAAATACCCCCAACAGTAAATCCCACCACCCACACAACCAACCCCCCCAAATAAAAACCTATCTAAAAAACCTAAGATCCCCATTGCCCTGATGTCAGGCTATGTAAATAACAAAAGAGATTAGGATCTCAACTGCAGACCTTGCAGACAAATGTGTATATGTATCACCTTGAATACTGAACTATCTTTTTTATAGCCCAGGTTTACTTAGTGACTTTTATAGAAATAATATTCAGATAGTTGCAACACTTGAATGTGAAGTTGCAACTGAGTGTTAGGATAGGAGTTTGCTTGGCAGATGTAGATTTAAATATAAGACAAAGTATATATATCTGCTTTGTTTGAGCCTAAGATACTTAAAACAACCAGGCTTGACATAACTGTACAGAGCAACGCTTGCCCTTTAATAAACTTGGTCTCTGTCCCTGCTGCTGTGCTTGCATTCAACTATGGAGAGCTCTTGTGCTGCTGCAGTGGGAGCAGACTCCTGGGTGAGCTGTGATCAGAGCAAGCTTGTGTGGAACCAATCCGGTTACGGATGCGTGAGGGGGCGTGGCCAAGCTCCGGTGCTGCACTGACACTATTGAATGGCAAACCGGTACAGAGAAAGATCTTTGAAGTGCTCTGAGTGAATTCCAGAGAGGCAGGCTTCCCCCGGTAAGCTGCTTGTCACAGCAAAGTCAAGCTCAGAGTGCGAGTGTGTGTGTGCGTCTCAGCACAGAGCAATTAGCATTCAGTGTCCAATTATTTTACCTGAGACCAGATGGAAGTGGTCAGAGCAAAACGGTAATAGCAGGTAAAGCTTGTAGTATCCAAGCCTGCTGGAGCAGATTGTATATCAGCAAGAAAGTCCCTTAGCAGCTTGTTGGCAAATGAGAATCAGGTATTTAGCAACAAAGAGACTTCAGTCCTATGGTAATAAAACAGGCGAGATTTACATATAGAACTGGGTTCTAGATCCTGAGTTGTAATCCAGAAAGAGATTTGTCTAGTGACATGCAGTAGACAGGCGTAGCTTCAGCTTGTGAGCAAAATAACTAAGCACCTGTTTAACGTGCAATGATGACTTATATAGGGGAGTAACCTAGGTGAGCAGGAAATCCAGGGTAGGAAGGAAAAGGTGGACTGGAATCCTCACAGAACCCCCCCCCCCCTCAAGCAAGCCGTCCCACGGCTTGAAGCTTAGGTCTCTGAGGGTAATGTCTATGGAACATTGAAACAAGTCTCGGGGTGTTCAGGTTCCCAGGAGTCATCCTCTAGAGTAAAGCCTTTCAAGCAAACTAAATATTGGAGTTCACCCTGTAAGAGCTTGGAATCTAAAATGTCTTGGAATTCAAATGTCTCTTCATCCAAAACCGGAGGTAAAGGTGGAAGCATTACAGTTTCATGGTCAACAGTGGAAGCTGGTTTCAATAAGGAGACGTGGAATGAGGGGTGAATTTTAAGTGAAGACGGTAGATCAAGCACAACAGCGTTGTCATTTATAAGGCGGACGATAGGAAAGGGGCCAATAAAGAGGCCAGCTAACTTTTTGCTGGGAATTTGCAAGCGTAGATACTTAGTGGAAAGCCAGACCTTGTCTCCTATTGCATATTGAGGTGCAGGTCTCCTCCTTAGGTCATAGTAGCGTTTTTGCGTGGCTTGAGCATGCAATATATTTTTCCATATTACCTGGAAATTTTCAGCAAGGTTCTGTGTCAGATCATCAACAGAGGGGTTGGTGATGGAATCTGAATAATTGACCGAAAACCTTGGGTGGTAGGCGTCGTTGGCATAGAACGGTGTCATTTTGGAGGAGGTATTCAGTGTGTTGTTGTAGGAGAATTCCGCCATCGACAAGAATGTCGACCAGTCATGTTGTCTGTATGCACAGTAGAACCGAAGATACTGCTCCAGCCACTGGTTCAATCTTTCCGATTGGCCGTTGGTTTGAGGGTGGTATGAGGTAGATACGTGGCGGTCAATTCGAAGGACTTTACTAAGATGCTTCCAAAACCGGGAGGTGAATTGACTACCCCTATCTGTAGTTATAATGGAGGGAAGACCGTGTATTCTTACAATAGAATCGAGGAAGAGCTGGGCAGTTTCAGCAGAGGTAGGTAATTTATGGAATGGTATAAAATGAGCCATTTTTGTTAGTAGATCAGTGACAACTAATATGGTGTTTTTACCCAAACTTACTGGCAAATCAACAAGAAAGTCCATTCCTAAATGAGTCCAAGGTTTGTCTGGAATTGGCATGGACATAAGTAAACCATAAGGTGTTTTTTTCTCTGCTTTGGAGAGATGATTCCATCCTGGCCCACCAATAGTCTCGTTTGATCAGTTCAAGGGTCCTATGGATACCTGGATGACCAAGAAGTGGAGGGTCGTGATACTGTTTGATCAGATCCTGTCTCAGTGTATGAGGGATGTACAACTTGGAATCATTGTAGTACAAATCGTTTTCTGAGGTGGTAAGGTTTTGTGGAACATCTTTATCGATGCTTAAAGCCTCCTTTAAATTTTTGGTTGAGAAAGGTATCAACCCTAAGAACCTATCTGGTGGTATGATTGAGGTAGGTGAGAGGTCCTTTGATGCTTTCTTTTCTGTTCTCACTATTCGGGATAAGGCATCTGCCTTCCCATTTCGAGAACCCGGCCAATAAATGATCTGGTAGTTAAATCGACTAAAGTACAGGCTCCATCTCACCTGTCTTCCTGAAAGAGTTCTAATTTTTTTTTAGGTATTCTAGGTTACAGTGATCAGTATAGATGATAACAGGTAGTTCAGTTCCCTCTAACAAATGCCTTCAATGCTCGAAAGCCCTCTTGATTGCCAGGAGTTCTTTCTCCCTGATAGGATAGTTCATTTCAGGGGCAGACATGGTTTTTGAATAGTAGGAAACAGGGTGAAGTGGTTCAGTTAAGCTGCTTTGGGAAAGCAGAGCTCCTAAGGCGTAGTCAGAGGAGTCCACCTCGAGAATGTATTGGAGTGTGGAATTAGGGAAGCGTAATATGGGGGCAGTTGTAAAAGCTGTCTTAAGATAGTGAAAAGCATCATTGGCTTGAGTGTTCCATTTATAAGGAATGCTAGTGCTAGTAAGTTGTGTGAGAGGCTTAGCAATGTTAGAATAATTCTTTATGAATTTCCTATAATAGTTGCTGAATCCTAGGAAGCGCTGCAGCTGTTTCCTAGTTCTGGCCATTGGGCAACCGCATCTATTTTGTTTTGCTGCATCTGTATGCCTCTAGGGCTGATGGAATACCCAAGAAATGAGATCTCATCTGTATGGAAAAGACATTTCTCTAGTTTTGCCTACAGGCGGTGAACTTGTAATATGGAGAGAACCCAACTTACATGTTTTATGTGGTCTTCTAACTTGGTAGAATATATCAAGATGTCGTCCAGATATACAACAACACAGATGTCCAGTAAATCTCGGAAGATGTCGTTGATAAAGAACTGAAAGGTGGCAAGTGCATTGGTCAAGCCAAAAGGCATAACAAGGTATTCATAAAGACCGTACCTAGTCCTGAATGCCATGAGCCACTCGTCTCCCTCTCTGATGCAAATTAAATTGTAAGCACCCCTTAAATCCAGCTTGGTGAAGATCTTAGCCTGATGGAGTCGTTCAATTAATTCAGGGATCAAGGGCAAAGGGTACCTGTTCTTCTTAGTTATTTTATTCAGTTCACGATAGTCTATAATCGGTCGAAGAGATTTATCTTTATTCTTGACAAAGAACATCCCGGCACCTGCCGAAGAGACTGATGGACGGATGAATCCTATCTTCAGGTTTTCTTGTAGGTAGTTTTTTAAGTGCTCCAATTCTGGTTGGCACAAAGGATATAGGTGTCCACATGGTGGAGTTGTACCGGGTTTTTGGTCTATGGGGCAATCGTACGGACGATGGGGAGTAAGGCACTCTGCTTCTTTTTTGCTGAAGACTTCTGAGAATTTGGCGTAAACCTCGGGAATAGAAGGTTGTTCTGTTTGAGGCTTGGAGAACTGTAGCAGAGGAGTATGCCTGTAACACGTCTGATGGCAGTAAGAAGAATCCAACTTAATCTGTAGTGTTTTCCAGTCTACTGACGGTTCATGTAACTGGAGCCACTGCAATCCTAGGACAATTGGGAAAAGGGGAGAGACAATAACATCAAAACAAATGTATTCTTAATGTGAAGTGGAAGTTGCCACTAGTAAAGGTATAGTGTGTTGAGTGATCGGCTCCGAAGATAACTCAGACCCATCAACAACACGAATAGACACAAGCTTGCTTTTTTTAATCAGTGGTATTTTATTGGAGAAAACTAGTGACTTATCAATATAATTTGAGTGTGCCCCCGTATCAACTATGGCTTCTTTCTTCAAGCATTTTTGTTCCCACTGCAATGAGAGAGACATGGTGCAATGAACAGGTTTATCATGAACAACTAGAGAGGTCAAATGATAAGAAGACTTACTGGTTTTATTCTTTTCAAGAATGGGGCAGTCCCTGACAGTGTGAGTTGCCTTTCCGCAATACATACGCAAGCCTTTATTCTTACATCTAAGGCGTTCTTCAGTGGTTAGGGGTCCACAAATAAATCCAATCTCCATGGCTTCTGTAGAAGTAGATGGTGAGGTGGATGGTGTTGGATGTGCAGGCGGAACATTTGTTTTTTTTATCCCACATCGAGATGAAGGCGTTCAGTTTTCCTCTCACAGAGCCTTCTATCAATTTGAGTGCTTAATTACTTTTCTGAGGGTCTCATTCTTAAGCTGTAAGTCCCTGAGACCTTGACTTAATTGATCCACTCTATGAGATAACCCATATACAATTTGTGGAAGGTCAGCTGGATCCATTTAACGGGCTAAGTTATTATGTCAGGCTATGTAAATAACAAAAGAGATTAGGATCTCAACTGCAGACCTTGCAGACAAATGTGTATATGTATCACCTTGAATACTGTACTATCTTTTTAATAGCCCAGGTTTACTTAGTGACTTTTATAGAAATAATATTCAGATAGTTGCAACACTTGAATGTGAAGTTGCAACTGAGTGTTAGGATAGGAGTTTGCTTGGCAGATGTAGATTTAAATATAAGACAAAGTATATATATATGCTTTGTTTGAGCCTAAGATACTTAAAACAACCAGGCTTGACAGAACTGTATAGAGCAACGCTTACCCTTTAATAAACTTGGTCTCTGTCCCTGCTGCTGTGCTTGCATTCAACTATGGAGAGCTCTTGTGCTGCTGCAGTTGGAGCAGACTCCTGTGTGAGCTGTGATCAGAGCAGGCTTGTGTGGAACCAATCCAGTTACTGATGCATGAGGGGGCGTGGCCAAGCTCCGGTGCTGCACTGACACTATTGAATGGCAATCCAGTGCAGAGAAAGATCTTTGAAGTACTGTGAGTGAATTCCAGAGAGGCAGGCTTCCCCCGGTAAGCTGCTTGTCACAACAAAGTCAAACTCAGAGTGCGAGTGTGTGAGCACAGAGCAATTAGCATTCAGTGTCCAATTATTTTACCTGAGACCGGATGGAAGTGGTCAGAGCAAAATGGTAATAGCAGGTAAAGCTTGTAGTATCCAAGCCTGCTGAAGCAGATTGTATATCAGCAAGAAAGTCCCTTAGCCGCTTGTTGGCAAATGAGAATCAGGTATTTAGCAACAAAGAGACTTCAGTCCTATGGTAATGAAACAGGCGAGATTTACATATAGAACTGGTATCCTGAGTTGTAATCCAGAAAGAGATTTGTCTAGTGACATGAAATAGACAGGCGTAGCTTCAGCTTGTGAGCAAAATAACTAAGCACCTGTTTAAGGTGCAATGATGACTTATATAGGGGAGTAACCCAGGTGAGCAGGAAATCCAGGGTAGGAAGGAAAAGGTGGACTGGAATCCTCACACCTGAAAAGGGCATTTGGATGGCCATTGCCCTTAAAAGGGCATTTAGCTCTTTTTCCGCCAAAAGTCCCTAATCTAAAATTAAAACCCACCCAATAAACCCTTAAAAAAACCTAAGACTATCCCCGAAGATCCACTTACAGTTTTTTGAAGACCCAACATCCATCCTCAATGAAGTGGCAGAAGTCCTCAGCAAAGGCGGCAGAAGTCTTCATCCAAGGGGACCGAAGTCTTCATCCAACCGGGCAGAAGTCTTCATCCAGATGGCATCTTCTATCTTTATCCATCCGGCGCGGAGTGGCTCCATCTTCAAGACATCCGGCATGGAGAATCCTCTTCTGACGATGTCTTCTGGAACAATGAAGTTTTCCTTTAAATGATGTCATCCAAGATGGTGTCCCTTACATTCTGATTGGCTGATAGAATTCTATCAGCCAATAGGAATTAAGGTGGAATAAATCCTATTGGCTGTTGCAATCAAGGGTTTTAATTTTAGAATAGGGACTTTGGGCGGAAAAAAGCTAAATGCCCTTTTAAGGGCAATGCCCATCCAAATGCCCTTTTCAGGGCAATGGGGAGCTGAGTTTTTTTAGATAGAATTTTATTTGGGGGGATTGGTTGTGTGGGTGGTGGGCTTTACTGTTTGGGGGGTATTTGTATTTTTATTTACAGGTAAAAGAGCTGATTTCTTTGGGGCAATGCCCCGCAAAAGGCCCTTTTAATGGCCATTTGTAGTTTATTGTAGGCTAGAAATTTTTTTTTATTTTGGGGGGGCTTTTTTGTTTTTATAGGGCTATTAGATTAGGTGTAATTAGTTTAAATATTTGATCATTTATTTTTGATTTTGTGTAATTTAGTGTTTATTTTTTTTGTAACAGTGTTTTTTATTTTTTATAACTTAGTTGTTAGTTTTTTGTAACTTAGTTTTTGGAATTTAGTAATTTTTAATAGTAGATTTAAATAATTTGAGTAGGGTTAGGTTTTTTAAATATGTAATATAGTTAATTTAATTTGTAGTTTAATGTAATTTCAGTATAATAGGGTAGGTTAATGAATAGTTTAATATAGTTTAATGTAATTTAATGTAATTTTAGTATAATAGTTAGGGTAGGTTAATTAAAGGGACAGTCTACACCAGAATTGTTATTGTTTTAAAAGATAGATAATCCCTTTATTACCCACTCCCCAGTTTTGCATAACCAACACAGTTATATTTATATGCTTTTTACCTCTGCCATTATCTTGTATCTAAGCCTCTGCAAACTGCCCCTTTATTTCAGTTCTTTTGACAGACTTGCAGTTTAGCCAATCAGTGCTGGCTCCCAGGTAACTTGAGCATAGTGTTATCTATATTAAACACATGAACTAACACCCTCTAGTGGTGAAAAACTGTTAAAATGCATTCTGAAAAGAGGTGGCCTTCAAGGTCTAAGAAATTCGCATATGAACCTCCTAGGTTAAGCTTTCAACTAAGAATACCAAGAGAACAAAGCAAAATTGGTGATTAAAGTAAATTGGAAAATAGTTTAAAATTACATGCCCTATCTGAATCATGAAAGTTTATTTTGGACTAGACTGTCCCTTTAATAGTTTAATATATTTTCATTTAATTCTAAAGGTAAGTTTATATTTATTATAAGATAGGGATAAGGTAATTTTAATGTAAAGTTAGTGGGTTGTTAGGTTTAGGGGTTAATAGGTTAATTTAGTTTATGGCGATGTGGGGGGCTGGTGGTTTAGGGGTTGATATGTTTAGTAAGTGGTAGTGATGTGGGAGGCCAGGGGTTTAGGGGTTAATACATTTATTTAGTTGCGGTGGGCTCCGGGAGTGGAGGGATTGGGGTTAATAACTTTATTAGAGTTGCGGTGGACTCCGGGAGCGGCGGGATAGGGGCAGGGATAGGCAAGGTATCCGTACATGGATACTGGGTCCGTGATTGGCCCTTGCAGTGTCCGCCACCCATTTTGCGGTGGGGAGGGAGGAGTAGGACAGATGAATACTGGTCCTGACTCCTCCTTGATGCAGATGGCACCACGTTTTGCGGGGTTGGGGCTGCACCCACGGGATGCCGCTCAGTAGTGGGAAAGTGAGTAAGAGAGAGGGAAGAAGCAAGCTGCTTGCAGTGCTGCCTGTGTCAACCAACCGTGAGCCGTGACCTGTCCCGATTCCTTGACCTGTGGGGCAGCGTGGTGCTGGTGTCTGTGTATAGAAGACTGCCGCCTACACTTAAAACCTTACCTAATCAACGGCTAGATTACAAGTTTTGCGTTATGAGTGAAAAAGCAGCGTTAAGGCTCTTTTCACTACCGCTGGTATTACGAGTCTTGCAGGTTTAGGGGCACCACACACTTTTTTGGCCGTAACGCAACGTAATTACCGCAGCTTTCAAAAAGTAATTTTTCAATGGGACTTCCATAGCGCCAGTATTACGAGTCTGCCTGGGAGGTCAAAAAGTGAGCGGAACACCCTATACCGCCAAGATCCATACCGTAAAATGAAAGTCAGTAGTTATGGGTTTTACGCTACAAAGCTGTAACATAAAATTCATAACTAAAATGTTACAAAGTACACTAACACCCATAAACTACCTATTAACCCCTAAACAAAGGACCTCCCGCATCCCAAACACTAAAATAAAATTATTAACCCCTAATCTGCCGCTCCGGACATCGCCAACACTATAATAAACATATTATATGTTCCAGTCAGCCGATAGAATGCGAGCTCAATGCGAGCTCAATCCTATTGGCTGATTGGATCAGCCAATAGGATTAAAGCTCAATCTTATTGGCACCGCACACTTTTTGTGTGCAACATAACTACCGCAGCTTTCAAAAAGTCCTTTTTCAATGGGACTTCCAAAAGGCCGGTATTACGAGTCTGCCTGGGAGGCCAAAAAGTGAGCGGTACAGCCTATACCATCAAGATCCGTACTGTAAACTGAAAGTCAGTAGTTATGAGTTTTACGCTACAAAGCTGTAATATAAAACTAATAACTAAAGTGCTAAAAAGTACACTAACACCCATAAACTACCTATTAACCCCTAAACCGAGGCCCTTCCGCATCGCAAACACTAAAATAAAATTATTAACCCCTAATCTGCCTCTCCGGATATTGCCACTAGAATAAACAAATTAACCCCTAAACCTCCGCACTCCTGCATCGTAAACACTAGTTAAATATTATTAACCCCTAATCTGCCGCCCCTAACATCGCTGCCAACTATCTACACTTATTAACCCCTAATCTGCCACCCCCCAACGTCGCCGCCACTATACTAAATTTATTAACCCCTAAACCTAAGTCTAACCTTAACTCTAACACCCACTAACTTTAATGTAATTAAAATAAATCTAAATAAAACCTATTAACTAAACTAAATTAAATCTATTAATAACTAAATAATTCCTATTTAAAACTAAATATTTACCTGTATAAAAATGTTGGAGTTTGGCGTTAGCCGTGAAAACCAGCGTTAGAGGCTCCTAACGCTGGTTTTAGGCTAACTCCGGTATTTGGAGTCACTCAAAATAGGGTCTAACGCTCACTTTTCAGCCTCGACTTTTCCATACCGCAGATCCCCTTACGTCAATTGCGTATCCTATCTTTTCAATGGGATCTTTCTAACTCCGGTATTTAGAGTCGTGTCTGAAGTGAGCGTTAGAAATCTAACGACAAAACTCCAGCCGCAGAAAAAAGTCAGTAGTTAAGAGCTTTTTGGGCTAACGCCGGTTCATAAAGCTCTTAACTACTGTACTCTAAAGTACACTAACACCCATAAACTACCTATGTACCCCTAAACCGAGGCCCCCCCACATCGCCGCCACTCGATTAAATTTTTTTAACCCCTAATCTGCCGACCGCCACCTACGTTATACTTATGTACCCCTAATCTGCTGCCCCTAACACCGCCAACCCCTGTATTATATTTATTAACCCCTAATCTGCCCCCCACAACGTCGCCGCCAGCTACCTACAATAATTAACCCCTAATCTGCCGACCGCAAAGCGCCGCCACCTACATTATAGCTATGTACCCCTAATCTGCTGCCCCTAACACCGCCGACCCCTATATTATATTTATTAACCCCTAATCTGCCCCCCTCAACGTCGCCGACACCTAACTTCAATTATTAACCCCTAATCTGCCGACCGGAGCTCACCGCTATTCTAATAAATGTATTAACCCCTAAAGCTAAATTAAATATAATTTTAATCTAACGAAATAAATTAACTCTTATTAAATAAATTATTCCTATTTAAAGCTAAATACTTACCTGTAAAATAAATCCTAATATAGCTACAATATAAATTATAATTACATTGTAGCTATTTTAGGATTAATATTTATTTTACAGGCAACTTTGTAATTATTTTTTTTTTTTAAACAAGCTTTATTGGTGACAAGATGAGTTATACATAACACTGGAGTTCAAAAGCTTACAAATAAGTATAAACAGACATATAAATTATTGTAACTGATTGCTCTTGCTGGTCTGTAGTTGTAAATACAGTGTTGGATTGAACAGTGAGGTACTAGTCATGTTAGAGTCTCATACTTGTCCTTGCTTACTTTTTCTGTGAGCATGGAGGTTGAGCTTGTTATGGCTTTTCAAGAAAAAACAAATTTTTGTCTTATAAGACAATAACTGATAAACAGAATCTTTACTTTTGAACTATACGTCAGGCAATTATAAGTTCTCTTCAATAGTTTCCAGCATTTTTGACACAGATTGCTGGACTTCTAAAGGTGCCTAGCATTTTTGCACAAGTGTGTGCTAGTACAGTATTAGAGGAAAGAGAGAAGCTTGAGAAGGGTAAAGTATGGGGAATGGTGAAGGGAGGAGAGAAGGAGGAAGAGAGAAGAAAAAAAAAAAAAAGGGGGGGGAAGGGGGAAAAATGGTAGGGGGAGAGGAGGGAGAGGAAGAGGGGACAATGAGAAAAAACGGAGGTGTGGGCAGGGGTAAGATGCATGGTACCAACAGTGAGGTTCATTCATTGAGTTCCAGTCAGTTATACGTGTTTTGGATTATAATCCCCTGCCCTCCCAGGTTAAGGTCATCATCTCATGCGTTGCGATCTTACCTATTTTTAGAATATGATAGCGTTCTAGCCTCAGTAGATCTCCCACCCTCTCCTCCCACTCTCTAAGGCTCGGGGTCTGTGCGCTCTTCCAGTGTACAGGTATGAGTCCTTTAGCACTATTGAGCATCACAAGGAAGAGGAGGTACTTATCTTCCCCAATAATTGGGGAATCCGTGGGATATCAGGTATGTCGATTTTGGGTGGATTATGATCTTTAGGCGGTTACTCATCGCTCCCAGCACCCCCTCCCAGAACGATCTTATACGTGGGCAGTCCCACCAAATGTGGAGGATCGTTCCCTCTCCCCCACAGTCCCTCCAGCACCCCCCACCAACTTGTGGATATATCCTATGAAGTCTAGCGGGGGTGAGATACCAACGACTTAGGAGCTTGTAGTGCATTTCCTGTATTCTCGCTGAGACCGATACCTTCTTAGCTTTCAGAAATATTTTTTCCCAGTCTTTGGGTGTGATTTCTGCGTTCAACTCGTTTTGCCACGCTATGACATATGATGGGAGCTCAGTCCCCCCCTTTGTTAGGAGCATCTTGTATAGTTGCGAGATCAGATGCGCAGGGGTCTGCTGCATTGTGCAGAGCAGTTCAAATTGTGTCCTGCGCCGGTTAAGCGCGGATCGCTCCTTGTGTGTGGAGTAATAGTGCGTGATCTGCGCGAGTCTGAACCAAGAAGCAAAGATGTTTTCGTCCCACTCTCGTAATTCTGTGAGTGGTTTGATTTTTTCTTGTTGAAGGATGTTTGAGATTGACATCTCAGCAAGGGCGAGCTCATCCCCCAGTACATGAGGTTTGATTTCAATACCGAGAACCGGGTTGTCATGGATCGGTATGTTGGGCGAGGCTCTGGAAGATACAAAGGACTCTTTGTCCAGGATCTTGTCCCAGGCCCGAAAGGTGTCTGCTATCATCGGGTAAAGAGACAACCTCTTCACCCCCCAACGTCGCCGCCACTATACTAAATTTATTAACCCCTAAACCTAAGTCTAACCTTAACTCTAACACCCACTAACTTTAATGTAATTAAAATAAATCTAAATAAAACCTATTAACTAAACTAAATTAAATCTATTAATAACTAAATAATTCCTATTTAAAACTAAATATTTACCTGTATAAAAATGTTGGAGTTTGGCGTTAGCCGTGAAAACCAGCGTTAGAGGCTCCTAACGCTGGTTTTAGGCTAACTCCGGTATTTGGAGTCACTCAAAATAGGGTCTAACGCTCACTTTTCAGCCTCGACTTTTCCATACCGCAGATCCCCTTACGTCAATTGCGTATCCTATCTTTTCAATGGGATCTTTCTAACTCCGGTATTTAGAGTCGTGTCTGAAGTGAGCGTTAGAAATCTAACGACAAAACTCCAGCCGCAGAAAAAAGTCAGTAGTTAAGAGCTTTTTGGGCTAACGCCGGTTCATAAAGCTCTTAACTACTGTACTCTAAAGTACACTAACACCCATAAACTACCTATGTACCCCTAAACCGAGGCCCCCCCACATCGCCGCCACTCGATTAAATTTTTTTAACCCCTAATCTGCCGACCGCCACCTACGTTATACTTATGTACCCCTAATCTGCTGCCCCTAACACCGCCAACCCCTGTATTATATTTATTAACCCCTAATCTGCCCCCCACAACGTCGCCGCCAGCTACCTACAATAATTAACCCCTAATCTGCCGACCGCAAAGCGCCGCCACCTACATTATAGCTATGTACCCCTAATCTGCTGCCCCTAACACCGCCGACCCCTATATTATATTTATTAACCCCTAATCTGCCCCCCTCAACGTCGCCGACACCTAACTTCAATTATTAACCCCTAATCTGCCGACCGGAGCTCACCGCTATTCTAATAAATGTATTAACCCCTAAAGCTAAATTAAATATAATTTTAATCTAACGAAATAAATTAACTCTTATTAAATAAATTATTCCTATTTAAAGCTAAATACTTACCTGTAAAATAAATCCTAATATAGCTACAATATAAATTATAATTACATTGTAGCTATTTTAGGATTAATATTTATTTTACAGGCAACTTTGTAATTTTTTTTTTTTTTTAAACAAGCTTTATTGGTGACAAGATGAGTTATACATAACACTGGAGTTCAAAAGCTTACAAATAAGTATAAACAGACATATAAATTATTGTAACTGATTGCTCTTGCTGGTCTGTAGTTGTAAATACAGTGTTGGATTGAACAGTGAGGTACTAGTCATGTTAGAGTCTCATACTTGTCCTTGCTTACTTTTTCTGTGAGCATGGAGGTTGAGCTTGTTATGGCTTTTCAAGAAAAAACAAATTTTTGTCTTATAAGACAATAACTGATAAACAGAATCTTTACTTTTGAACTATACGTCAGGCAATTATAAGTTCTCTTCAATAGTTTCCAGCATTTTTGACACAGATTGCTGGACTTCTAAAGGTGCCTAGCATTTTTGCACAAGTGTGTGCTAGTACAGTATTAGAGGAAAGAGAGAAGCTTGAGAAGGGTAAAGTATGGGGAATGGTGAAGGGAGGAGAGAAGGAGGAAGAGAGAAGAAAAAAAAAAAAAGGGGGGGGGAAGGGGGAAAAATGGTAGGGGGAGAGGAGGGAGAGGAAGAGGGGACAATGAGAAAAAACGGAGGTGTGGGCAGGGGTAAGATGCATGGTACCAACAGTGAGGTTCATTCATTGAGTTCCAGTCAGTTATACGTGTTTTGGATTATAATCCCCTGCCCTCCCAGGTTAAGGTCATCATCTCATGCGTTGCGATCTTACCTATTTTTAGAATATGATAGCGTTCTAGCCTCAGTAGATCTCCCACCCTCTCCTCCCACTCTCTAAGGCTCGGGGTCTGTGCGCTCTTCCAGTGTACAGGTATGAGTCCTTTAGCACTATTGAGCATCACAAGGAAGAGGAGGTACTTATCTTCCCCAATAATTGGGGAATCCGTGGGATATCAGGTATGTCGATTTTGGGTGGATTATGATCTTTAGGCGGTTACTCATCGCTCCCAGCACCCCCTCCCAGAACGATCTTATACGTGGGCAGTCCCACCAAATGTGGAGGATCGTTCCCTCTCCCCCACAGTCCCTCCAGCACCCCCCACCAACTTGTGGATATATCCTATGAAGTCTAGCGGGGGTGAGATACCAACGACTTAGGAGCTTGTAGTGCATTTCCTGTATTCTCGCTGAGACCGATACCTTCTTAGCTTTCAGAAATATTTTTTCCCAGTCTTTGGGTGTGATTTCTGCGTTCAACTCGTTTTGCCACGCTATGACATATGATGGGAGCTCAGTCCCCCCCTTTGTTAGGAGCATCTTGTATAGTTGCGAGATCAGATGCGCAGGGGTCTGCTGCATTGTGCAGAGCAGTTCAAATTGTGTCCTGCGCCGGTTAAGCGCGGATCGCTCCTTGTGTGTGGAGTAATAGTGCGTGATCTGCGCGAGTCTGAACCAAGAAGCAAAGATGTTTTCGTCCCACTCTCGTAATTCTGTGAGTGGTTTGATTTTTTCTTGTTGAAGGATGTTTGAGATTGACATCTCAGCAAGGGCGAGCTCATCCCCCAGTACATGAGGTTTGATTTCAATACCGAGAACCGGGTTGTCATGGATCGGTATGTTGGGCGAGGCTCTGGAAGATACAAAGGACTCTTTGTCCAGGATCTTGTCCCAGGCCCGAAAGGTGTCTGCTATCATCGGGTAAAGAGACAACCTCGAAGGGCGATTTCCTTCTGTTATCCAAAGACCCGACGTTCGTCTCTCGAGAATCTCATTGTCTATCTGAATCCATCTCTTATTAGGGGCGTTCCTGCACCACTCCACGATGCGCTGTAAAGAGATAGCTCTCTGATACTCTCTCAACAGCGGGACCCCCAGCCCCCCCCTCTCTCTAGGAAGGTAGATGGTACTTCGCTTAATTCTGGTTTTGACTCCATTCCATATGTACCGCTCCATAGCGGTTTGAATGTGCTTGAGGTAAGTGGATGCTGCCGACGCTGGGATTGTCTGCATTATATACAAGACTCTGGGTAGAATATTCATTTTTACCACCCCTATGCGCCCCAGCCATGAGATGGTTTTCTTTTTCCAGTTACAGAGATCTTTCAAGATCTCATCACTGATCGCCTTGTAGTTCAGCTCAATGGTCTCTGAAATGTCCGGGGTAATTGTGATACCCAGATATTTAATTTTTTGGTCAGCCACTTTTATCGGACAGCCTAATCTGGTGTTGTCGAAGGCATCTGAGGGGATCGTGACATTCAGTAGTTCCGATTTGGCTGGGTTAAGGAGGAAGTTAGAAACCTCCCCGTAGGACCCAAACTCGTGCAAAGCAGCCTCCAATGAGCCTGCGGAGTCCGAGAGGGTGAGAAGGATATCATCTGCATACATTGATAATTTGTGCTCTGTCTCACCAATGACAAATCCCCTCACCCCTCGGTTGGCTCTAATTCTACTTGCCAGGACTTCTATTGTGAGAGCAAAGAGGAGGGGAGATAGAGGACACCCCTGCCTCGTGCCATTTCTGATCTGGAAAGTATTTGATAAGGTGCCGTTAACTCTCACTTTGACATTTGGAGTAGAGTATAATGACATGGTTTTGTTGATAAATTTAGGTCCAAAACCAAATTTTTGTAGGGTAAGCCGTATAAACCGCCAGCTGACCCGGTCAAACGCCTTTTCAGCGTCGGTCGTGACCAAGGACAGCGGCTTGTTGCTCTCATGGGCGTGGGTGATTAATTGTAAAACCTTGAGGGTGTTATCCCTGGCTTCGCGAGAGGGAACGAAACCCACCTGCTCAGTAGAGACTAAGTCTGGTAAGCATCTGTTAAGTCGAGTGGCCAAAATCTTTGCTAGTATTTTGACATCTGAATTGAGCAACGAGATTGGTCTATAGCTCTCAGGTCTCTCCGGGGGCTTCCCCAGTTTTGAGATCACAGCTATGTGGGCCTCGAGCATGGAGTCTGGCAGGACTGGGGAGTCCGCTAAGGTATTAAACATGTCTGTAAGCTTTGGGGCCAGAAGATCAGCATATATTGGCCGAAGCCGTCCGGTCCTGGAGATTTGACCGTAGGGAGGTCTTTTATAGCTTTGAGGACTTCCTTGGTGGTGAATGGAGAATCAAGAGACTCAGAGTCCGTCTTAGACAGGATCGGGAGTTCTGTGTTTTCAAGATATGCCTGAGCGTAGGCTTCCTCTTCTTCGGGTGTATGAAGAGCCTGACCCGCTCGGTAAGGGCAAGGTAGGTTATAAAGGGACTCATAATAGGCCCGAAAGTTCTCTGCTATAGAGTTGCCATCTGATTTCTTGCCTCCTTGACCATCACTTAGGTGAAGCACGTATGTTCTTAATCTTTTTCTAGTAATAGCTCTGGCCAGCATTCTTCCAGGCTTGTCACCCTGTTCATAATAGAGCTGTCTGAGCATTAAAGCCTGCTTTTGGTACCCTTCCTGGAGAAAGTGTAGTAAATTCCGCCTAGTGGAGAGAAGGTGTGCCAACCGCACCTCATCCTACGGGTGAGCTTTGTGGTCCATTTCCGCTTGGTCCACTTGCGATAGCAAGCTATCGTAGCGTTTCCTACCAATTCTCTTGAGCTTTGCTTTGTGCTTGATCATCAAGCCCCTAATGGTGCACTTATGTGCTTCCCAGATCGTGGTATCTTTTATTTGTGTGGAAGTATTGATAAGAAAGAATTCAGTCAGAGCTTTCCTGATTTCCATTTGGAATATCGGATCTGACAAGAGCGTATTGTCCAGTTTCCACACATACGGGGTGACTGGAGTTGTAGGCCACTGTATGGAGCAACACACCGGAGCGTGGTCAGACCAGGTGATCGCTAGTATGTTGCTACTTCTAGTAATGATTAGTCCCGTCGAGTCTGTGTACAGGTAATCAATCCTAGAGTATTTCCGGTGCGGATGCGAATAAAAAGTGTAATTTTTAACTTGCGGATGGTGCGTGCGCCAGATATCGTGTAAGGCTAAATCTGTCATAGTTGTGGCGATGCGCCTTCGTACTTTCTGTGGGGCGCTTGAAATGCCATTAGAGGTGTCAAGTGAGGGATCAAGTGAGGCATTGAAATCCCCACCTAGGAATAGGATGCCAATTCGGAGCTCTAGTATTTTATTAGAGACCTTCTGTAGGAAGAGGTGCTGGGATATGTTAGGGCAGTACACATTCACCAGTGTGATGGGTCTACCAAAGAGGGAGCCTGTTAAAAGTATGAATCTACCCTCCGGATCCCTGTGAACCTGCGACATCTGAAATTGTATGCCGTCCCGAATGAGGATTCCCACCCCATTTTTTTTATTTGGGCCCGAGGCGAAATATGCAGTGGGGTATGACCGGCTGAACCATTTAGGTTCACAGGTGGTCGAGAAATGGGTTTCTTGCAAGTATACTATATCCCCTCCCATTCTTTGCAGGTCTTTAAGTACTATAGAGCGCTTGTTAGGGCTATTCAAGCCTTTTGTGTTAATGGAGAGGAGTTCTAGTGGGTGGGATCTGGTAGGTCGCTGCGCCATTTCGTGGGATTAGTGCTAACAGCGAGTAGGGCAAGGAGGGATCACAAAGGAGGGGCGCTCTCAGTGATCGTCAGTCAGAGGAGAGAATCAATGAGGGGGCTGCAGACGGGAAGGGGAGCGAGGAGCAGGGGGGCGATGGGGGGGGAGAAGATAGGAGAGAGAAGAAAAAAAAAAAAAAAGGAGAGGGTTTAGAGGGAGAAAGAAGAAGGAAGAGTATATCAAGATGAAAGAGAGGGAAGGAATAGATGAGTTCTGTTCAAACTGAAAGGGCTGTAGAACAGATCTAAGGAATTGCAGTGAAAACAATCACGTTCTGTAATACTCAATACAATTATTGTAACAAATACAATATCAAAACAGGGGTAGTTGTCCCTGCATGTCTTGCCTGATCCATGTACATATAACAACATTTTTTTTTTTTGTAACTAGTAACAATCTAAATAAAATAACAATAACATTAAATTATAGTAAATAACCAAGTGCGTGAGGTGCATCCCGCCGACATCCTCAATATTGTTGTGTGACCTGACTAAGATGTTCTCCCCTATGTCTATAGGTTGAAGCGTTTGCTACTGTGTGACACTATCAAGTTAGTGATATCTTTCCTGAGTTGCTTTCTATGCGTTGGCGTTATGTGGCTTGAGTAGGAGGCCTGTATGTAAAAAGGACCAGAGTGGTCTCTATTAAGTAAAAATCCTATCCTGCAAGAGCTTTAACTCTTTAGGCCGCAGGGGAGCGTATCTAAGTGGATTCTGGTGTAAATCAATGCTATTGTGAATCTGCAGCCCCTTGCTGTGAGTGTAGTATCCCAGTTTCCTTAGGTTATCAATTTTGGGGTTGGCTCAACTTGACTCCCATCCCCCCTCCGCACCTTTAAAAGGATAGATTATGTCTGTACATGCAAATTCTTGGTGTCAGACTAAATCTAGGGGTTTGAAGGTCTGGCTATTGTGCCCTATCTTAATGGCAGTAATAACTTCTATTATAATAATAAAACTTTATCCATAGGAAACGACTTTGACATGTTCTAAATACAGTGCAGTATATTATTTTATAAAATAAACCTTTCATAACACAAGACAGCTCACACAGGCTGTGCTGTAGCATTATAGTCTATCACCTGAACAGGATATTCATAGAGTCCCGATCCACAAAAGTGTCCTATGTGTTTTGGGGAGTCTTTAAGTAACTATGCATAAATACAGAACATTAACAAATATACATACGTCCCTGAGGTTCCAGCATATCAGGTCAGTAGTCGGGCTCCTCTAGGAGGAGGGTACCTGGTTGAGGTCAGTCGTCCGGGGCCACCTCAATTGCAAGTGATAAGGGCACTGAAGTCAGTGCAAACAGACTTGCAAAGATAGTAGAGCTCTCAATTCAGGGTTGCTGAGCTTCTGCCTGGTTTCTGTTAAGAGGTGCGGCTTCTTCCTCCCTGGGCGGCCTGATGTCCAGGCCCAGGGCCCGTGCGAAGCTTGAGATATCTTCCTGAGACCTGAGGGTGTGAGTGACGTTGTCCTTAGTTGCTATGAGGCTGGTGGGGAATCCCCATCTATATGGGATCCGCTTATCTCTAAGTGCTGAAGTGACATGTCTTAAATCTCGCCGTTTTTGCAGCGTTGCAGGACATAAGTCTGAGAACACTTGTATTTATGTTCCCCTGAACCTTAATGGGTGTTTGGCCCTTGCGAATTTGAGCACCTCTTCCTTCTCCTTAAATGAGAGAAATTTCATTATAATGTCCCTAGGAGGGGCTCTGTTAGGAGGTTTGGGGCGTAATGCCCTATGTGCCCTTTCTATTTGTACATCCTGAGCCGTGGGGTCATTTTTGAGGTATTTGATAAATTCCTGGATATATTGTTGGAGGGATGGGGGGTCCACAGCCTCTGGGATGCCTCTCAGCCTTAAATTGCTCCTCCTACTCCTGTTCTCGAGATCCTCTATTCTATCCATGAGGCTCAGCACAGTTCCCTCCTGGGCCTGTATATAACTTGCTTGCTGCTGCATGTCTGAGCTTAAAGTTTCTTGCTTTTCTTCAATTTGTGTAACCCGCCTGCTTACTACTCCTATATCTCTCCTGAGCTCCCCAAACATGTTTTTAAAGTCCAGCATGGCATTTTTAATGTCATCTTTAGATGAGAGATGCAGGATATCATTTTTTGTGAGGTATCCCCGTGACTGTACACAATGTTCATGATCAGGTGCTGAAGTTAGTTTTTGCTGTCCAGTATTGTCTTGGGGAGGTTTGCTAACAGGAGCTGAGGATTCTGCTGAAATCAGGAAATTCTCTATAACAGAGGAATGAGACCCTTTTTGGGGTTTGGTATTCTTTTTACTGGCCATGTTGTAAAATATTTCTTGTAAACTGGTGATGTCTCTGTATGGCCTAGCACCCTTCTGCCTTTTTTAAAGTGTCTCCTATGTTTGATTCAAGGTGGGGATAGTGTGACCCCTCACGTCTGTTTAATGTGGCCCCTTGTCTGTTACCAGCTCATTAGATCTGTATGTGCCAACAGCCGTTGTGTGGGAGCAAGCTGCTATGTGGCTGCTATGTGGCTAGTTTGTGTGTGTCAATTAGTCTCTATGGGACCCGCACTCCGTTCATGTTTTAGATAGCCCCCAAGGTCAGTAAGCTTACCGCTGTCCAGTGGCGAGGTCCTCAGAGCACAGGACTGGCTGCTGTGTACTTAGAATAGGTCTCAATCTCTGAATCGCCCCGCTATCGCTGTTTCAGGGCCTAGGCTGCTGGGGCGTCTGCGTGCTCACGTGTATGCGGCCTATTGCATCTGGGTCTGAGCGCGGTTGTGAAGTGAGGCCGGCAAAGGAGCGGGTATGTCTCAGGTAGCCCTCACTATTCCGGAGGGTTCCGTTAGGTACTCAGCAGAATAGGTATTATTTATCTTGCGATGGGAGTCGGGTATCCGGCAACAAGTGCTGCGTGGCTGGGTATCTTCCAACTGCCTTAGTAACTCTGCAGTCTTAAGTCGCCACACCTCATCACTTCACCGGGGATCAGATGAGAGCTGTGGGAATCTTTCTATGTGTTGCAAGCCCAGCTTTAGTGATAAGATCGTTACTAGTTTAGGCAAAACATGCTAGGGACTACAGAGCACTAACAAAAAGCAGCCATCTCGGTCAGTGGCTAGGCTCCGCCCAACTTTGTAATTATTTTAACCAGGTACAATAGCTATTAAATAGTTAAGAACTATTTAATAGCTACCTAGTTAAAATAATTACAAAATTACCTGTAAAATAAATCCTAACCTAAGTTACAATTAAACCTAACACTATACTATCAATACATTAATTAAATACAATATCTACAAATAACTACAATGAAATAAACTAACTAAAGTACAAAAAATAAAAAAGAACTAAGTTACAAAAAATAAAAAAATATTTACAAACATCAGAAAAATATTACAACAATTTTAAACTAATTACACCTACTCTAAGCCCCCTAATAAAATAACAAAGACCCCCAAAATAAAAAATGCCCTACCCTATTCTAAATTACTAAAGTTCAAAGCTCTTTTACCTTACCAGCCCTGAACAGGGCCCTAGGGTCTTCTATCTTCATCCAATGACGACCGGCTCCATCCTGAAGACCTCCACCGCGGACCCATCTTCTGATCGGAACAGCCAATAGAATGCGAGCTCAATCTGATTGGCTGATTGGATCAGCCAATCGGATTGAACTTGATTCTGATTGGCTGATTCCATCAGCCAATCAGAATTTTCCTACCTTAATTCCGATTGGCTGATAGAATCCTATCAGCCAATCGGGATTCGAGGGACGCCATCTTGGATGACGTCCCTTAAAGGAACCGTCATTCTTCAGTTGGACGTCGCCGGAAGAAGATGGGTCCGCGGTGGAGGTCTTCAGGATGGAGCCGGTCGTCATCGGATGAAGATAGAAGATGCCGCTTGGATCAAGATGGTTGCCGGTCTGGATCGCCTCTTCTTCCCGGATAGGATGAAGACTTTGGAGCCTCTTCTGGACCTCTTCAGCCACCGGATGATGAATCGCCAGCCCCCGCTTGGGTTGGATGAAGATTTTGGAGCCAGGACGGATCGGTAATACCTGGTGAGGTGAAGACAAGGTAGGATGATCTTCAGGGGCTTAGTGTTAGGTTTATTTAAGGGGGGTTTGGGTTAGATTAGGGGTATGTGGGTGGTGGGTTGTAATGTTGGGGGGGGGGTATTGTATGTTTTTTTTTACAGGCAAAAGAGCTGAACTTCTTGGGGCATGCCCCGCAAAGGGCCCTGTTCAGGGCTGGTAAGGTAAAAGAGCTTTGAACTTTAGTAATTTCGAATAGGGTAGGGCATTTTTTATTTTGGGGGTCTTTGTTATTTTATTAGGGGGCTTAGAGTAGGTGTAATTAGTTTAAAATTGTTGTAATATTTTTCTTATGTTTGTAAATATTTTTTTATTTTTTGTAACTTAGTTCTTTTTTATTTTTTGTACTTTAGTTAGTTTATTTCATTGTAGTTATTTGTAGGAATTGTATTTAATTTATTTATTGATAGTGTAGTGTTAGGTTTAATTGTAGGTAATTGTAGGTATTTTATTTAATTAATTTAATGATAGTATAGTGTTAGGTTTAATTCTAACTTAGGTTAGGATTTATTTTACAGGTAATTTTGTAATTATTTTAACTAGGTAACTATTAAATAGTTCTTAACTATTTAATAGCTATTGTACATGGTTAAAATAATTACAAAGTTGCCTGTAAAATAAATATTAATCCTAAAATAGCTACAATGTAATTATAATTTATATTGTAGCTATATTAGGATTTATTTTACAGGTAAGTATTTAGCTTTAAATAGGAATAATTTATTTAATAAGAGATAATTAATTTCGTTAGATGTAAATTATATTTAATTTAGGGGGGTGTTAGTGTTAGGGTTAGACTTAGCTTTAGGGGTTAATACATTTATTAGAATAGCGGTGAGCTCCAGTTGGCAGATTAGGGGTTAATAATTGAAGTTAGGTGTCGGCGATGTTAGGGAAGGCAGATTAGGGGTTAATACTATTTATTATAGGGTTAGTGAAGCGGATTAGGGGTTAATAACTTTATTAAAGTAGCGCTCAGGTCTGCTTGGCAGATTAGGTGTTAATAAGTGTAGGCAGGTGGAGGCGACGTTGTGGGGGGCAGATTAGGGGTTAATAAATATAATATAGGGGTCGGCGATGTTAGGGCAGCAGATTAGGGGTACATAGGGATAATGTAAGTAGCGGCGGTTTACAGAGCGGCAGATTAGGGGTTAATAATAATATGCAGGGGTCAGCGATAGCGGGGGCGGCAGATTAGGGGTTAATAAGTGTAAGGTTAGGGGTGTTTAGACTCGGGGTACATGTTAGAGTGTTAGGTGCAGACGTAGGAAGTGTTTCCGCATAGCAAACAATGGGGCTGCGTTAGGAGCTGAACGCGGCTTTTTTGCGTTAAATATGCTCTACGCTCCTTTTTTGGAGCCTAACGCAGCCTTTATGTGGACTCTCAATACCAGAGTTATTTTTATGGTGCGGCCAGAAAAAAGCTGGCGTTAGCTTTTCGGGTCGTTACCGACAAAACTCCAAATCTAGCTGATAGTTAGCTACAATATAACTAATAGTTACATTGTAGCTAGCTTAGGTTTTATTTTTATTTCACAGGCAAGTTTGTATTTATTTTAACTAGGTAGAATAGTTACTAAATAGTTATTAACTATTTACTAACTACCTAGCTAAAATAAATACAAATTTACCTGTAAAATAAAACCTAACCTGTCTTACATTAACACCTAACCTTACGCTACAATTAAATCAATTACATAAATTAAATACAATTAACTAAATTTAAAAAAAAAACACTAAATTACAAAAAATAAAAAAATAAATTATCAGCTATTTAAACTAATTATACCTAATCTAATAGCCCTATCAAAATAAAAAAGCCTCCCCCAAATAAAAAACCCTAGCCTAAACAAAACTACCAATAGCCCTTAAAAGGGCCTTTTGCGGGGCATTGACCCAAAGAAATCAGCTCTTGTACCTGTAAAAAAAATACAAACAACCCCCCAACAGTAAAACCCACCACCCACACAGCCAACCCCCCAAATAAAATCCTAACTAAATAAAACTAAGCTCCCCATTGCCCTGAAAAGGGCCTTTGGATGGGCATTGCCCTTAAAAGGGCATTTAGCTCATTTCCGCACAAAAGCCCTAATCTAAAAATAAAACCCACCCAATAAACCCTTAAAAAACCTAACACTAACCCCCGAAGATTCACTTACAGTTTTTGAAGACCTGACATCCATCCTCAACGAAGCCGGCAGAAATCCTCAGCGAAGCGGCAGAAGTCTTTATCCAACCGGGCAGAAGTCTTCATCCAAGCGTGCAGAAGTCTTCATCCAGATGTCACGGAGCAGGTCCATCTTCAAGACATCCTCTTCTCTTGACGTCTAATGAAGAATGAAGGTTCCTTTAAGTGACATCATTCAAGATGGCGTCCCTTTAATTCCGATTGGCTGATAGAATTCTATCACCCAATCGGAATTAAAGGTGAAAAAATCCTATTGGCTGATTGGATCAGCCAATAGGATTGAGCTTCAATCCTATTGGCTGATCCAATCAGCCAATAGGATTGAGATAGCATTCTATTGGCTGAATGGAACAGCCAATAGAATGTGAGTGTAAGATTATGGGTGTTTAGACTCTGGGTTCATGTTAGGGTGTTAGGTGTAAACATACATTTCGTTTCCCCATAGGAATTAATCGGGCTGCGTTATGGAGCTTTACGCTGCTTTTTTGCAGGTGTTAGGCTTTTTTTCAGCCGGCTATCCCCATTGATGTCAATGGGGAAATCGTGCACAAGCAGGTAAAAACAGGTTACCGCAGCTTTCAGCAGCACTGGTATTGGAGTGCGGTATGGAGCTCAATTTTGCTCTATGCTCACTTCTTGCATGCTACTATTTTTGTAAACCTGTAATACCAACGCAGTAGGGAAGTGAGCGGTGACAATAACTTGCAAATTAGTACCGCACCACTCATAACGCAAAACTCGTAATCTAGCCGCATGTAAGTAACCAACCATGACGATCATGCGATTAACATCAAGGTGGTTGAGTTTGGTTAGGAGTTGTAGACTCTCAATACAGCAAATAAAAAGAAAGGTTAGAATTTTGAAAACATTGTATACTAGTATACCACAAGCAGTCTTTATATAAATGTTATTTAAAACTTGTTTGATTAGATTACTAATTTGTACTTGTGGGACTAGACCAGGGAAATCCAACACACAGCCCATTTGACAGCAAAGTGCTGCTCTCCTGACTTATAGAAACTTAGAATGTGTTGGCAGATAGGAACCATGTGACCCATCTAGTCTGCCCAATTTTCTGAATACTTTTATTAGTTCCTGGCCTTATCTTATACCTAGCATAGCCTTATGCCTATCCCATGCATGTTTAAACTCCTTCACTGTCTCTACCACTTCTGCTGGATGGCTATTCCACCATGCATCCACTACCCCCTCTGTAAAGAGAGTGTTTTTTGATGTTTTTAATTTGAAATGTACCTTGGTGTCCTTCACTAAAGTCTGTACTTTGGAAAATGTCCGCCAAAGCCTTGGTCCATGCCTATCCCTGGATAGGGGTTAATAACTTTATTAGTGTTGTGGTGGGCTCCTGGAGCGGTGGGATAGGGGTTAATAACTTTATTTAGTTGCAGTGGGCTCCGGGAGCGGCGGGATAGGGGTTAAACATTTTAATATAGTGGCGGTGTTTAGTGACAGGATATAAATAAAGCTGGGAAAAAGCCGAATAGCAGCGAGATCGATGACTGTTAGTTAATATCACCCCGTACTTGGTGCGTGGCTTTTTGACAGCTTTTTTAATAAATAAGGAGAGCGTATTCAGGTCCTCGGCTGCGATGTTAGGCGATGTTAGGCGAGCCTATTGGTGCCTGCGAATGCAGCATAGTTAATGGCTTGATAAATAGGCCTCCATGTGTGTATCTTTTTTGGCTAGAGAGCGAAAGTACAGTACATATTAAATTAACCTTCCTCTATTTAGAGATATTTATTAGTGTATTTGACATTGAAGAATATTGATTTAGTCTACAATGCAGATCCTATCTGAAAGACAAAAAGGGAGGGTAGATTTCTGCAGTGGAAAAAAGGACAATATCAATAATCAAAGTAAAACTATTTAATAAATTGGAGGAGGCTATAAAGAAGAAACAATGACACTGGTGGGATGTTGACACTTTTAAGTAATATGTTGAAAGAGGTCACATCCCACAAGGTTTAAGAATATTAAAACTTTGTTCCTTACAGAAAATTGATGAATTACTAAAAATGGGAGGGCAATCTGAATAAGTGCTCCTTCAAATTAATAGATTTGCTAATCGTTTATAGAAAATTTCTGATAAAGGAGCTAAGTGAAAAAATTTTAATTTTGCAAAATAATTTAAAAATTTTGAATCAACTGATGAAATCAGAAACTCAATAAAGAGCTTCTTATGAGGACAGTTAATTTTCAGCAAAAAATTGTGTCAAACAAAACTGGCACAGAAAATCTCTCTGGGCATAAGAGAAGGCAATCTGGAAGAAACACTTTTAAAGGGACAGTCTAGGCCAAAATAAACTTTCATGATTCAGATAGAGCATGTCATTTTAAACAATTTTCCAATGTACTTTTATCACCAATTTTGCTTTGTTCTCTTGGTATTCTTAGTTGAAAGCTTAACCTAGGAGGTTCATATGCTAATTTCTTAGACCTTGAAGCCCACCTTTTTCAGATTGCATTTTAACAGTTTTTCACCACTAGAGGGTGTTAGTTCACGTATTTCATATAGATAACACTGTGATCGTGCATGAGAAGTTATCTGGGAGCCATCACTGATTGGCTAGACTGCAAGTCTGTCAAAAGAACTGAAAAAAGGGGCAGTTTCCAGAGGCTTAGATACAAGATAATCACAG
The DNA here is from genome assembly GCF_027579735.1 of Bombina bombina. Lineage (NCBI taxonomy): Eukaryota > Metazoa > Chordata > Amphibia > Anura > Bombinatoridae > Bombina > Bombina bombina. The sequence continues at coordinate 961,294,207 of NC_069502.1, forward strand.
AGGTTAAAAGTATATTAATATAACTGTGTTGGTTATGCAAAACTGGGAAATGGGTAATAAAGGGATTATCTATCTTTTAAAACAATAACAATTCTGGTGTAGACTGTCCCTTTAAAGTATATATATATATATGTATACTATAATATAACAATTACTTTGTATACCTATAATTATAGTACATCACAACCAAATATTTTTTATTCTGCACATTGACCACAGCTCATTACTACTTACTTAATAACGTTTGATTAAGGATTTCATCCCTTTCCTAGGCACTTTTTACTTATTCTCTAAATAATTATTTGTGTTAATTACTTAACACTTTACTATCCAAGTATGCATACTGTGTAGGCAACAATACACAATATTTAATAATGCAATTAATTTGTGACATTCCATCACAAAGTTTTTCATATACTTCACATCAACTTCATTTTATTACGATCATTTTTATTTATGTGACCTACCTCTTTAACTATATGTGCACACATCCACTCCTCTCTTCAATACACTTTTAATTGACGAATTCATAGAAACTTACTTTCACATAATATTTAGAAACATCTATTCCTGCACCCTTAAAATTTACACACACTAATGTGAACCAAATTAAACTACTTTCCTCTTCAAAACATCACTGGTATCTATTGCCCTTGAAATGTATAAACAACCCATTTAACTCTAGAGAAATATTAAAAATTAATAGAAACCATACCCCTATGACACTATTAAAATATGTCAGAAATGGTAAGCACAGTGTTCTGTGTAATCTTGCTTCTGTCATTAAAACATCTGTCATTATTGTCATGCTACTGATGTATTCAATACTTTCATTATAAATACCAACCCGTAATAAATAGATCGAAAACCCTGCATATGGTCCTATTACCAAACAATATCTCTGTGGTATAATACAAAGTACACACAACAAGTAAAAGTATGTACAATAAGAACATTTTTAACTTATTCTTCAGCAGCAAAATAAAGAACTCCCTGATAAAGTAACATACATTATCGTAACCAACATGCATATGGTCGCAAAGTAACATATATTATCGTAACTAACATGCACAAGTTTGCAACATGTAACAGAGTATAGTATAAGGCAGAGCTTTCCAAACTTTTCATGTTGGCGACACACTTTTTAGACCTACATAATTTCGCGACACAGTAATTCAGTTGTACTGGCAAACAGGAGGTTAAACTAACTTGTTTTAAGAGATACGGACACATACATAAATTATATAATAATGAAATTTACAAGTAACAGTACGTATGTGCAAGAATTAAAAAAAAGTTTGATAACACCAATAGCTACTTACTATTTTAATGGGATGTATGAGGTTGATGGGATGAACACAATTTCTGAATATTTGGTGGAATATTAGATAAAGACACTCGCATTTCATCATCAAGCATTTTTAAGCTTCCCCTTCCTATCCATATATCAAGAGCAGGAGAAGCAATGCACTACTGGGAGCTAGTTGCCAAAAAAAAAACCCTCTGACTTCAGCTCAGCGTTTAAGCTGCCACCCTCAGAGCTCGGTGAGTCAGATTGACTACTGCCCGTGCTGCAAACACACTGCTGTCCCACTCACTGACTACACATGCAGTCACGAGCCAATTAAGGAGACTACACGTGCAGTCAGGAGACAATGTGCCGCCAAAGGGAAAAGTTTCAGTTCCCACTGAGCTGCACCAATAGGTTAAGATGATCTGTGACCCCCTAGGTATCAATCAAGTGTCAACCATGTGATATGCGTAGCAGGCAGGCGGAAAGTCAGAAACCCCCAAAAAAATAATTTTTAAATTACATTTTAAAAAATTTGTGCTAAAGCAGGGACACACCTACACACTGCTGCCGACACACTAGTGTGTCCCGACACAAAGTTTGGAAAGCACTGGTATAAGGCTTCAAATGAAAAATGTATCCCCGTTGGATGCCTAAACATGATTGACATGCAATACTACCAATCAGAATCAAGTTAATTCGGAATTCCTCATGATATCCAATCCCACACACAAGGTGGGACTTATGAACCTGTAATTAGTAAATAGATTTACCAAACAGCCGGCGTGTAACCCCTCTGAGGAAGCATGAGCGAAACACGTGTCTGGCTTCTGAGTGTTCATTCTCTCGTTTTTTAACCGCTTACTCCCTATGATAATTGTTGATTGCCAATAGCTTGTAAATGTGTGTTATATTCTGAGATCAGACGTTATGCTATGATAGTAAAACAAGTCAGTTAAATGTTAATCTAGCCCCCGCTATAGAAGGGGCTTAAGCAGAGAGAATCTAATACACTGAACAGCTGTGCTAAAGTTAACTATGCAAGCAAGGACTTTATAATTACAGATAGAGTATTAGCTAGATAGCTTTAATCTCGCAATCTGACATTCCACATATTAACAAGTCATCTTGTTACAACGGTATTTCTGAATTTATTAATAGCCGGCTTCAAAAGATATTGTTTGTATCTAACTGCTTAATATTATACAAACCAAGTACAATGTTTCACATCTAGATACATGATTCCCAGAAGTATTATTCACACACATATGCTATATATTGATATCTAGAGAGTTTAAGCAGACAGAATCTATTACACGGAACAGCTATTCTAAAGTTAACTGTGCAAGCAAGGACTTTATAATTACAAATAGAGTATTAGCTAGATAGGGTTAATCTCATAATCTGACATCCCTCATATTAACAGGTCCTCTTGTTACAGCATTATTTCTGAATTTATTAATAGCCAGCTACAAAATGTATTGTTTGTATCCGACTGCTTGATATTATACAAACCAATTACAATGTTTCACATCTAGATACATGATTATCAAATTTATTATTCACACACCTATGATATCTATTGATATCTAGAGAGTTTAAGTGTTTTAAAATGTGTATGATTGAATAGTTAAACCAATAAAGGTATAGTATGAATGGTTAAAAAACCATTCCTGTATTATTCAGTGAGAATTTTTCCTATATAATTGTAGGGGTAAATCACTTGTTACAGACTTTGTAACTTATTTTTCTATGAGATTATAAAGAAGGATCCATCTATACATTTAATAGGAAATCTAGGAACCCATGTAAGCCCTGATATTAAGACAATCAATAGACAGGGCAATGAAAATAATGAAAGGGATGGAGATGAGTGGAACAAAGTACACTGTAAAAAACTAAAGGATAAATGACATCTAATAAATAATCAGTTTAGAAACCTGTCTACTCCAAGAATTGAGTAATTTAGAACTCCTTATGCTTTCCACTAGGGGATTCAAGAATTAATTTATTAGAAACTCATATTTAATTATCAATATAGAATCTAGTAGAAATAATGGAAATAATAGTGATAGGAACCCCAAGGAGTAGTGCAGGTATTTCGGGAAAACCATAAATCAAAACGTGTTTCAACAAAAATCACATCCTTTAAAATTAGAACAGATGGAAAGAAAGGAAGAAAAGGAAAGGGAACCAAATCATTCTCTTTATATAACAAGAGGCAAAAGATCATAGGCAAATACGGATGCAGGGGGAGAGGCAAAATGTACAAAAAGGAGAAATACGAAAGAATGAAGAGAGTAATTTCTATTGTAAGGTGTTTCCAGTCCACGGATTCATCCATTACTTGTGGGATATTCTCCTTCCCAACAGGAAGCTGCAAGAGGATCACCCACAGCAGAGCTATCTATATAGCTCCTCCCCTAACTGCCACCTCCAGTCATTCTCTTGCAGCTCTCGACACGGGAAGTATCAAGAGAGATGTGGTGAATTAGTGTAGTTTATCTTCAATCAAAAGTTTGTTATTTTTAAATGGTACCGGCGTTGTATTGTTTTTTACCTCAGGCAGAAATTAGAAGAAAAGTTTTGCCTGAGGTTTTTGAGGATCTTAGCAGGTTGTAACTAAGGTCCACTGCTGTTCTCACACATAACTGAAGAGTATGGGGAAACTTCAGCTGGGGGAACGGCCTGCAGAATTAACTGCCCTGAGGTATGTTCAGTATATTTTTTTCTAGAGGAATGATAAGAACTAGAAAATGCTGACAGTGCCTGATATATTTAAGGTAAGCCTGATTGCAGTGATTTAATAATGACTGGCATCATGCTTGCAGTAAAGGGTAATATTCATATTACTTTCTATTATGGCTTAGTATGTAAAACGTTTTCATATATCTATAAAGAACGTTTTTTTACTGAGGGTGATAAATCTTTATTTGGGGCCTAGTTTTCCACATGGCTGACTAGATTTCTCCTAGGAGTAGTTATTTATGGCCCTTTCACTTTGAGTGCATGGTGGGAGGGGCCTATTTTCGCGCTCTAATTGCGCAGTTGTTTTTACATTCTGAGACATCCAGCTTCCCTGAAGGAGTCCCCTGACATATTGGACCTCTGTAAAGGGTTTTTGTGCCTGCAAAAGTCGTTTTATGGGAAGGTAGGAGCCACAGTAGAGCTGTGGCAGTTTGCTTGTGACTGTTATAACGGTTTTACCTTTTTTTTTCTTCGTTTTTGAGCCTTAGGGGTTAATCATCCATTTGCAAGTGGGTGCAATGCTATTTTAGTCTGTTATACACACTGTACAAATTTCATAAAGTTAACTGCTTTTTTCACTGTTTTGCAGTTTTTGTGTTTGTTTTTTTCCCTTAAAGGCACAGTACCGTTTTTTATAATCTGCTTTTTCACATTAATTAAAGTGTTTTCCAAGCTTGCTGGTCTCATTACTAGTCTGTTAAACATGTCTGACATAGAGGAAACTCCTTGTTCATTATGTTTAGAAGCCATTGTGGAACCCCCTCTTAGAATGTGTACCAAATGTACTGATCTTACTATAAGTTATAAAGACCATATTCTGGCTTTAAAAGATTTATCACCAGAGGAAATTGACAAGGGGGAAGTTATGCCAACTAACTCTCCCCACGTGTCAGAGCCTATAACTCCCACTCAAGGGGCGCCAAGTACATCTAGTGCGCCCATTGCGTATACTTTATAAGACATGGCGGCAGTTATAAATCATACTCTTACAGAAGTATTGTCCAAACTGCCAGGGTTACAAGGAAAGCGAGACAGCTCTGGGGCTAGAACAAATACAGAGCTCTCTGACGCTTTAGTAGCTATGTCTGATATACCCTCACAATGTGCAGAAGCCGAAGAAGGAGAGCTTCTATCTGTGGGTGATTTTTCTGATTCCTGGAAGACACTTCAACCTGATTCTGATATGTCTACATTTAAGTTTAAGCTTGAACACCTCCGCATGTTGCTCAGGGAGGTTTTAGCAACTCTGGATGACTGTGACGCCATTGTAGTCCCAGAGATATTGTGTACATTGGATAAATACTATGCAGTGCCTGTTTATACTGATGTTTTTCCATTACCTAAGAGGTTTTCAGAAATTATTACTAAGGAATGGGATAGACCAGGTGTACTGTTCACTCCCCTTCCTGTTTTTAAAAAGATGTTTCCCATAGATGCCGCTACATGGGACTTGTGGCAAACGGTCCCTAAGGTGGAGGGAGCAGTCTCTACCCTATCGAAGCGTACAACTATCCCTGTCGAGGACAGTTGTGCTTTTCTAGATCCAATGGACAAAAAATTAGAGGGTTACCTTAAGAAAATTTTTATTCAACAAAGTTTTATTCTCCAGCCCCTTGCATGCATTGCCCCTGTCACTGCTGCTGCAGCCTTCTGGCTTGAGTCTCTAGAAGAGCCTCTACAGGTAGAAACCCCATTGGATGATATCATTGACAAGCTTAAAGCTCTTAAACTAGCCAATTCATTTGTTTCTGACACCGTTGTTCATTTAACCAAGCTAACGGCTAAAAACTCAGGTTTTGCTATTCAGGCGCGTAGGGCGCTATGGCTTAAATCCTGGTCAGCTGACTTTACTTCAAAGTCTAAGCTTCTCAATATTCCCTTCAAGGGGCAGACCCTATTCGGGCCTGGAATGAAGGAGATAATTTCTGATATTACTGGAGGAAAAGGTAACGCCCTTCCTCAGGATAGGTCCAACAAATTAAGGACCAAACAGACTAATTTTCGTTCCTTTCGAAATTTCAAGAGTGGCGCAGCTTCAACTTCCTCTAATACAAAAAAGAGGGAAATTTTGCCCAGTCCAAGCCGGTCTGGAGACCTAACCAGGCTTGGAACAAAGGAAAGCAGGCCAAAAAACCTGCTGCTGCCTCTAAGACAGCATGAAAGATCAGCCCCCGATCTGGAAACGGATCTAGTAGGGGGCAGACTTTCTCTCTTCGCTCAGGCTTGGGCAAGAGATGTCCAGGATCCCTGGGCTTTGGAAATTGTGTCCCAGGGATATCTTCTGGATTTCAAAGCTTCTTCCCCAAAAGGGAGATTTCATCTCTCACAATTATCTGCAAACCAGATAAAGAGAGAGGAATTCTTACATTGTGTTCAAGACCTCCTAGTTATGGGAGTGATCCACCCAGTTCCAAAGGAGGAACAGGGGCAAGGCTTTTATTCAAATCTGTTTGTAGTTCCCAAGAAAGAGGGAACTTTCAGACCAATCTTAGATCTCAAGATCCTAAACAAATTTCTCAGGGTCCCATCCTTCAAGATGGAGACTATTCCAATCATCCTACCTATGATCCAGGAGGGTCAATATATGACTACCGTGGACTTAAAGGATGCTTATCTTCACATTCCGATACACAGAGATCATCATCGGTTTCTCAGGTTCGCCTTCCTAGACAGGCATTACCAGTTTGTGGCTCTTCCCTTTGGGTTAGCTACAGCACCAAGAATCTTTATGAAGGTTCTAGGGTCACTCCTAGTGGTCCTAAGGCCACGGGGTATAGCAGTAGCCCCTTACCTAGACGACATTCTGATACAGGCGTCGAATTTTCAAATCGCCAGGTCCCATACGGACATTGTGCTGGCATTTCTGAGGTCTCATGGGTGGAAAGTGAATGAAGAAAAGAGTTCTCTATCCCCTCTTCCTTCCTAGGAACTCTGATAGATTCTGTAGAAATGAAGATTTACCTGACAGAGGCCAGGTTGTCAAAACTTCTAAATTCCTGCAGTGTTCTTTATTCTACTTCTCGCCCTTCAGTGGCTCAGTGTATGGAAGTAATCAGCTTAATGATAGCGGCGATGGACATAGTGCTGTTTGCCCGCCTACATCTCAGATCGCTGCAACTTTGCATGCTCAGTTAGTGGAATGGGGATTACACAGATTTGTCCCCTCTACTAAATCTGGATCAAGAGACCAGAGATTCTCTTCTCTGGTGGCTATCTCGGGTCCATCTGTCCAAGGGTATGACCTTCCGCAGGCCAGATTGGACAATAGTAACGAAAGATGTCAGCCTTCTGGGCTGGGGTGCAGTCTGGAACTCCCTGAAGGCTCAGGGCTCGTGGACTCAGGAGGAGGCACTCATTTCAATAAACATTCTGGAACTAAGAGTGATATTCAATGCTCTTCAGGCTTGGCCTCAGCTTGCTGCAGTCAGGTTAATCAGATTTCAGTCGGACAATATCACGACTGTAGCCTACATCAACCATCAAGGGGGAACAAGGAGTTCCCTAGCAATGTTGGAGGTTTCAAAAATAATTATATGGGCAGAGGTTCACTCTTGCCATCTATCAGCTATCCATATCCCAGGAGTAGAGAACTGGGAGGTGGATTTTTCATCCGGGGGAGTGGGAGCTCCATCCGGAGGTGTTTGCACAGTTGATTCAACTTTGGGGCAAACCAGAACTGGATCTTATGGCGTCTCGTCAGAACGCCAAGCTTCCTTGTTACGGATCCAGGTCCAGGGATCCCAAGGCAGTGCTGATAGATGCTCTAGCAGCGCCTTGGTCCTTCAACCTGGCTTATGTGTTTCCACCGTTTCCTCTGCTCCCTCGTCTGATTGCCAAGATCAAGCAGGAGAGAGCTTCGGTGATTTTGATAGCACCTGCGTGGCCATGCAGGACTTGGTATGCAGATCTGGTGGACATGTCATCCCTTCCACCATGGACTCTGCCTCTGAGGCAGGACCTTCTACTTCAGGGTCCTTTCAACCATCCAAATCTAATTTCTCTGCGTCTTACTGCTTGGAGATTAAACGCTTGATTTTATCAAAATGTGGGTTCTCCGAGTCGGTCATTGATACCTTAATTCAGTCTCGAAAGCCTGTCACTAGGAAAATCTATCATAAGATATGGTGTAAATATCTTCATTGGTGTGAATCCAAGGTTACTCATGGAGTAAAGTCAGGATTCCCAGGATATTATCTTTTCTCCAAGAAGGATTGGAGATGGGATTGTCAGCTAGTTCCTTAAAGGGACAGATTTCTGCTCTGTCTATTCTTTTGCACAAGTGTCTGGCGGATGTTCCAGATGTTCAGGCGTTTTGTCAGGCTTTAGTTAGAATTAAGCCTGTGTTTAAACCTGTTGCTCCGCCATGGAGTTTAAATTTAGTTCTTAAAGTTCTTCAAGGGGTTCAGTTTGAACCTCTGCATTCCATAGATATCAAGCTTTTATCTTGGAAAGTTCTGTTTTTGGTAGCTATCTCTTCAGCTCGAAGAGTTTCAGTGTTATCTGCCTTGCAGTGTGATTCCCCTTATCTGATCTTCCATGCAGATAAGGTAGTTTTGCGTACCAAACCTGGGTTTCTTCCTAAGGTGGTATCTAATAGGAATATCAATCAGGAGATTGTTGTTCCGTCACTGTGTCCTAATCCTTCTTCAAAGAAGGAACGTCTATTACATAATCTTGTGGTGGTTTGTGCTTTAAAGTTTTATTTATAAGCTACTAAGGATTTTCGTCAAACATCGGCATTGTTTGTGGTCTACTCTGGACAGAGAAGAGGCCAAAAGGCTTCAGCAACTTCTCTTTCCTTTTGGTTAAGAAGTATAATCCGCTTAGCTTATGAGACTGCTGGCCAGCAGCCTCCTGAAATAATTACAGCTCATTCCACTAGAGCGGTAGCTTCCACATGGGCTTTTAAAAATAAGGCTTCTGTTGAACAGATTTTTAAGGTGGCGACTTGGTCTTCGCTTCATACTTTTTCTAAATTCTACAAATTTTATACTTTTGCTTCTTCGGAGGCTATTTTTGGGAGAAAGGTCTTACAGGCAGTGGTGCCGTCCGTTTAAGCGCCTGCCTTGTCCCTCCCTTCATCCGTGTCCTATAGCTTTGGTATTGGTACCCCACAAATAATGGATGAATCCGTGGACTGGATACACCTTACAAGAGAAAACAAAATTTATGCTTAACTGATAAATTTATTTCTCTTGTGGTGTATCCAGTCCACGGTCCGCCCTGTCATTTTAAGGCAGGTGTTTTTTATTTTTAAACCACAGTCACCACTGCACCCTATAGTTTCTCCTTTCTCTTGCTTGTCTTCAGTCGAATGACTGGAGGTGGCAGTTAGGGGAGGAGCTATATAGACAGCTCTGCTATGGGTGATCCTCTTGCAGCTTCCTGTTGGGAAGGAGAATATCCCACAAGTAATGGATGAATCCATGGACTGGATACACCACAAGAGAAATAAATTTATCAGGTAAGCATAAATTTTGTTTTTAATCTGTCTAATCACCAGCTAATAAATGAAGAGATATTAGTATTACATAGAAGTTTATTATTTAGCCCCTCTAAAAACCACAATATATTTTATTATTATTATTCTTTATTTATAAAGCGCCAACAGATTCTGCAGCGCTGTTCATAGGTAACAAAGATAAAAGGACAGTACAATATGAGAAAAACAAACAAATACAGGAGGAATTGGGAGCCCTGTTCCCGTGGGAACTTACAATCTAAATGGGTAGGAGGGTGAGAAACAGGAGGTGGGGACTGCAAAGTTGGGAATGATGTTAGTGTGAAGTTAGATGAGGGCAACTATTAGGCAAGTGGAATTCATTAGTTACTGATTTGGTTATAGGCTTCCCTGAACAAGAAGGTCTTTAGGGAGCGTTTAAAGGAGGAGAGGTTGGGGGAAAGTCTGACAGCACGAGGAAGTGCTTTCCAGAGAATTGGTGACGCACGAGAGAAGTCCTGTAGTCTAGCATGAGAGGAGGTGATGGTAGAAGAGGCAAGGAGTAGATCATTGTTGGATCTTAGGGGACGGGCTGGAGTATATTTGTTGATGAGTGAGAACAGGTATGGGGGGGCTGCATTGGTAAGGGCTTTGTAGGTCAGAGTGAGAATTTTGAATTTAATTCTGCTGTGAATGGGGAGCCAGTGAAGGGACTCATAGAGGGGGGTGGCAGATACAGAGCGTCGGGAGAAGTGGATTAGCCTAGCAGAGGCATTTAGGATGGATTGAAGGGGGGAGAGGCGGGAGAGAGGAAGGCCAGTTAGTAGGTTGTTACAGTAGTCAAGCCAGGAAATTACAAGGGAATGGATTAGCTGTTTAGTAGTTTTAGCACTCAGAAAAGGATGAATTTTGGAGATATTGCGTAGGTGGTTGCGACAGGATGAAGAGAGCGATTGGATGTGGGGTATGAAGGACAGATTGGAGTCGAGTGTAACTCCAAGGCAGTGGACTTGGGGTGATGGGGAGATAGTGGTGTCACCGACAGTGATAGTAAAGTTAGAAACTGGAGTAGAATTAGTTTGGGGGATTAGAACAAGCTCAGTCTTAGACATGTTGATTTTTAGGTGGTGAGAGGCCATCCAGGAAGAAATGCCAGATAAGCAGTCGCTGATGTGGGAAAGGACAGAAGGAGAGAGTGCAGGGGTGGATAGGTAGATCTGAGTATTATCAGCATAGAGGTGATAGTTGAAGCCATAGCTACTAATAAGTTTACCCAGTGAGGAAGTATAAATAGAGAAGAGTAGAGGGCCTAGAACAGAGCCTTGAGGTACTCCAACAGACAGAGGCAATGGAGAGGATGAGCCGCCAGCAAATTAGACAGGAAAGGACCTATTTGAGAGATAAGAGTGGATCCAGGAAAGGGCAATGTCACAGAGCCCAAGGGAGCTGAGAGTCCATAGGAGGAGGGGATGGTCAACAGTGTCAAAGGCAGCAGACAGGTCAAGTAAGATAAGTATAGAATAGTGGCCATTGTTTTTAGCAGAAAGAAGATTGTTAGTAGCCTTGGTGAGGGCAGTCTCAGTTGAGTGTTGGGGATGGAAGCCAGATTGCAGGGGGTCAAGCAATGAGTTGGAGGACAGGAAGTGTGTTAGGCGATCGAAAACTAGTTTTTCCAGGACTTTAGAAGCTAGCGGAAGTAGTGATATGGGGCGGTAGTTTGCAGTAGAATTGGGGTTGAGGGAGGGTTTTTTGAGGATGGGGGTGACCTTTGCATGTTTGAAGGATGATGGAAATGAACCAGTAGTAAGGGATCAGTTGAATATGTGAGTAAGAGCTGGGGTGAGGGTTGAGGACAGAGAAGGTATTAGATGTGAATGGATAGGGTCAAGGGGGCATATAGTGAGGTGTGAGGAAGATATTAGGGAACTCACTTCATTCTCAGTGGTTGGGGGGAAGGTACTGAGAGTGTTGGAGGGGGTGACCGGGGCAGAGATGAAAGGTTGCAGTCTTGTGGTGGGATGATGCTTCTGATGGTAAGGGTTTTGTTGAAAAAGTAGTCTGCCAAGTCTTGAGCACTAAAGTCAGATGAGGGGGGTGGTGCAGGTGGATAGAGGAGAGTGTTGAAAGTGGAGAAGAGACGTTTAGGGTTTGAGGAGTGAGAAGATATGAGAGAAGAGAAGTAGTTTTGCTTTGCTAAGTGAAGGGCAGAGGAGTAAGAATAAAGAATGAACTTATAGTGTAGGAAATCAGGTTATCAGGTTCAGAGCGGGATTTCCTCCAGGCACGTTCAGCAGCACGGGAGCATTTTTGTAGATAGCGTGTTTGCTGAGAGTGCCAGGGCTGGAGCTGACAACATGGGGTTTTGCGTATTTGTGGAGGAGCAAGGGTGTCAAGTGCAGAGGAGAGAGTATTGTTGCTCAGGGCAGGATACCGTGGAAGTGTGGGTAAGGCTTTTTTGAATAAGGTTAGAAAGTTGGAGAGGATCCACAGTGTGCAGATTTCTACAGGTGCAGAGGCGAGGGGTAGAAATAGGTTTAGCCTGTACATTGAGATTATAGGTGAGCAGATGGTGGTCTGAGATGGTAAATGGGTGACAGGTGACATCAGAAGGGGAGCAGAGGTAGGAGAATACCAGATCCTCTTTGTTGACTTAAATGGGTAAATATAAAAGTTATCTATAAAAAGTGTTTTAGTAGCAAAAAAATAAATTAAAAACAGATGATACCTATTATTACTAATAGTATGGATATGAAGATGAAGTCAGAGCAAGTGATCTATTGAAATCCAGATAAACTTTGTGATAATTTATTTGATGATTATGTTCATCCTGATCTACATCTTACCTCCACTTTTAACCCCCCCCCCCCCCTAACAGCTGGCCCAGTTTACAGTTGTTTCAAAATTTAGTATTGGAGGATTTTAGTAAAATTCAAATTTTTGATCCATTTAAGTCTAACCTAAACAAGTGTGAAAGGAGGGCTCTCGATAAACTTACTTCAAATAATAATGATGAGACAAGATGATAAAGGTGGAGGAGAGGTTCTACAAAATAGAGAGGATTACCTTAGAGAGGCAGATATGATATTATTTATAAAGAATACTATAGAAGATTATCCTTTGATCCTACTAAAGATTTTCTCATTGGATTGATTGTTTGGGCCTACCTGGATAGTATTATCATTAAATAATTATTTTATCTATCAGTAGCAATTTTTTCTCCAGATAAAAGGTATGGCCATGGGCACCAGGTTTCCCCCTAGTTTTACCAACCTTTGTATGGTTTGGTTTGAGGATAAATATATCTATTCCTCCCAATATGTTGCAAGCCTGATGTTCTATGGCCGCTATATATAGATGATCTGATCTTCATTTGGGAAGGAGATAAGGACTTGGCACTTCAATTTGTGAGACACCTAAATAATCAAAATTTGGAGATTTCTTTCACTTCTAAAATAGATTAATGTAGTATAGAATTTTTAGATCTAACATTATATTGGAATGGCAAAGGTTCTGTAGCCACCAAAACATTTTTAAGGAGGTTGATCTAATAGTTAATTAAATTATAATAGCAACTATTAAGCCCCCTGGAAACATAATATTCATTATAATACATTTTGTAGAATAAGGAGAAATTGCTCTGATAGTAGTATGGTTGAAGAAAAATCTTTAATTTGAAACAGCGATTTTGTGAAAAAGACTATCCAGAGAATATATTTCAGGAAGGCTATATGAAAGCAAGAAAAAGAAAAAGGAAAGGTCTATGTAACTCCATTAAAATCAAATGAAAATATCATATGCTGAATTTTATTTCTAGATATAATAGAAATCATCTTATAATTCAGGGAATACTTGAGAAATATTGGTTTATCCTGAAAGGAGACCCGGCTCTAAAAGAATTTGTAGGGGATGCCCCTGTTTGCACTTTTATGAGAGCCCCAACTTTGAAAAACAAGCTGGCCCCAATTGTTATTTAATATAGGAACACATTTTGTATCTTTAGGAAGCAACATTGTTGATTTGGACCCCTCGCAGTGGATGAACATGCTTCATTTTTGGTTCCATGCGAGTGGTTCCCTATTAGGTTATATTTATACTGCTGGGAGGGTCACACATGCACATTGATTATTGGAGATCTTTATGATGGGATTCTTCACTCTGACGTCATAGAGAGCAGTGCACATGTAATCAGATGCCGAAATGAACGTATAGAGTTTGGTAGGTGGCTTGTTTATCTTACTCACCTGATGAAACAGTGTTAACTGAAAAATGTGTTGTGTTTTTATATACTTCTTTATTAAATATCGCCTAGATTAAGAGTATTGCGGTAACAGGGGTGTGGTGCTAACGAGCAGTTTTTTCTCTCTGCTCACTTACCTACAACGCTGGTATTACAGGTTTTTACAAACCCGGCGTTAAAAGACAAGAAGTGAGCGTAGAACAAAATTGAGCTCCACACTTCACTCCAATACCAGCACTGCTTAAGTGAGCGGTGAGCTGGTTGTACGTGCTTATGCACGATTTCCCCATAGACATCAATGGGGAGAGCCGGCTGAGAAAAGGTCTAACACCTGCCAAAAAGCAGAGTTCAGCTCAGTAACGCAGCCCCATTGATTCCTAGCGGAAACAAAATTTATGTTTACACCTAACACCCTAACATAAACCCAGAGTCTAAACACCCCTAATCTTACACTTATTAACCACTAATCTTCCGCCCCCAACATCGCCGACACCTACATTATACTTATTAGCCCTAATATTCCACCCTAATCTGCCGCTCGGACATCGCCGCCACCTACATTATACTTATTAACCCCTAATCTGCTGCCCCAAACATCGCCGCCACCTACATTATACTTAACCCCTAATCTCCCGCCCCCAATGTTGCCGCAACATACCTACATTTATTAACCCCTAATCTGCCTGCCCCCAACGTCGCCGCCACTATATTAAATGTATTAACCCCTAAATCTAAGTCTAACCCTAACACCCCCTAACTTAAATATAATTTAAATAAATCTAAGTAAAAATTATTGTTAATAACTAAATAATTCCTTTTTAAAACGAAATACTTACCTATAAAATAAACCCTAAGCTAGCTACAATATAACTAATAGTTACATTGTAGCTATCTTATATTTTATTTTTATTTTACAGGCAAGTTTGTATTTATTTTAACTAGGTAGAATAGTTACTAAATAGTTATTAACTATTTACTAACTACCTAGCTAAAATAAATACAAAATTACCTGTAAAATAAAACTTAACCTGAGTTACACTAACACCTATCCTTACACTACAATTTAATAAATTACCTACATTAAATACAATAAATTCAATTAAAATTAGCTAAATCACAAAAAACACACTAAATTACAGAAAATAAAAAACAAATTACAGATCTTTAAACTAATTACACCTAATCTAAGAGCCCTATCAAAATAACCCCCCCCAAATAAAAAAAAAAACTAGCCTAAACTAAACTACCAATAGCCCTTAAAAGGGCCTTTTGCGGGGCATTGCCACAAAGAAATCAACTTTTACCTCTAAAAAAAATACAAACACCCTCCCCAACAGTAAAACCCACCACCCACACAACCAAACCCCAAAATAAAAGCCTAACTAAAAAAACCTAAGCTCCCCATTGCCCTGAAAAGGGCATTTGGATGGGCATTGCCCCTAAAAGGACATTTAGCTCTATTGTTGCCCAAAGCCCTAACCTAAAAAATAAACCCACTGTGAGATACAGTTCATTATCTCTATAGAAAAGGAAACAATTGATTTATGTTTTGTATGTATGTAAATATAATCTCCAGTAATACCATGACTGAGGTATTAGGAACCTGTATATTTACAATTTAATAGTTCATTCGTGGTTACAGTCACAACTATGAAACTAATTAGTAGTGACAGACTCAAAATAATGAGTTAAGAGAATTGAGGATATATGTATAATGAACACTGATAAACCTAAACAGATTACTATCATTGGTGAAATAGTGAACATTAAAACATATCTCTGAGAATTAATAATTGAGCACAATAAATAGTTTATGGGCATAGAAAGATTTTAGTGTGATTGCAACTTGTATTCCAGAAAGAGATATAAGACAAGTAACAATTGAATTCGCAAAGATAGAAAGTATTTTCCTCCAACTGTTAAGTATTTTCAGTAATGCATTACAAACAGATAATTGACCTAGCATGCTGAAACTAAATAACGTTGGTGCACATACCTTTTCAAAGAGCTCGGTTTGTTTAAAAATAGAGGTTGCTTGTCTTACTTGTATAACAGAGTTCCAAGCGTCTATAAGCAGAGCGGGAGAGCAGCGTTCAAGCTACACTGAAAGCCTTCGACTCTGGCGTGGTGCGCAGAGAAAGCGGAGATGACGTCACTGACAGGCTGTGTCTCCGTATCGGGTAGATTCCGCTTGGCTGCAGGCACACACAGCTGAAGAGTTCAAATGGAAATAAACTCCAAACCAGTTAGGAGAAAGATGTAAATTTAAATCACAGAAAGACCCCAATAAACTTAGGAATAAGTTGAATCTAGAATAAAATTAAATCTGTGATACAGGAATAACGTAGGGCTATAAATATCTTCAGTAGATAGAGAGACAGGAACTTGTCTCCTTAATCTCCTTCAATAATCAAGCAATGATTTCTGGAAGTGGGGGTGTTATATAAGACAGAGATTGGGGAGGAGAAGTTGACTTAAAGGTATAGTAATAAGTCAAATGTTGACAGATCCCCCCATTCAAGAGCCCCTCCCAGCAGTTCGAGGACTCGGTTTATGGGGAAAACGAACATGGAAATCCCTCAATAAATCAGGCGCATTCAGGTCACGTAAAGAAACCCATGAATTCTCATCATCACCATAACCTTTCCAATGCACAAGGTATTCGAGTTTCCTCCTACGAACTCTAGAGTCCAGAATCTCATCAACCTCATAATCCTGAGGATCAGGTAGAGCGAGAAGAGTGGAGTCCGCAGATGGAATCGTAGTACCCCTAAATGGTTTTAATAAGGATACATGAAATGAGGGGTGAATTCTCATGGTGGGAGGTAATTTTAAGGTTACCGCATTCTCATTGATAATCTTGAGAATCGGAAATGGACCAATGTACTGATCTGCTAGTTTTTTACTAGGCACAGGTAGTTTTATATTCTTTGTGGATAACCACACCATATCTTGAGGTTTGTACACTGGTGAAGGTAATCGTTTCTTGTCAAAATATTTTTTCTGAGATTCTTTAGCAGTAACCAGATGGTTCTGCAAAGATTCCAAAACGTCTTTCAGAGTTTCAGTGTAGTTGGTAACGGATGGAGAATGTGAACATGTAAGAGTGTTTGGGTAAGTTCATGGATGATAGCCATAAGTTGCGTAAAAAGGAGAGATTTTGGTTGAGGTATTAACTGAATTATTGTAAGCGAATTCAGCACTAGATAACCAATCATACCAATCATCTTGCTGAGATGAGACAAAACATCTCAAGTATTGCTCAAGAGTCTGGTTTAAACGTTCCGTCAGTCCATTAGACTGAGGATGGAAAGCTGTTGTCAGTCTTAGGGTGATGTGTAAAGTTTGACATAAGAATTTCCAAAATTTTGAAGTAAATTGACTTCCACGATCTGACACAATGGATGCTGGTAAGCCATGTAATTTAACAATGTGACTATGGAAGACTTTGGCTGTTGTAAAAGCAGTTGGCGTTTTTTTTAATGGAATAAAATGAGCCAATTTAGTTAAATGATCTACTACAACCATTATGGTATTGTGACCATTTGAGATGGGTAAATCTACAATAAAATCTATTGCTATCATATCCCAAGGTTTTATGGGTATGGGTAAAGGCATTAAAAGACCATATGGTTTATGGTGTTCTTTCTTTTTCTGTGCGCAGGTTTGACAATTTATTATATAAGATTGAATGGTAGTTTTCATCTGTGGCCACCAATATTCCCTACTGACAAGTTCAGTAGTTTTTTCAATGCCTGGATGTCCGGCCAAGGGGGAATCATGATGTTGTTGGATAATCTGGTCCCTTAAAGTTGGTGGAACATATATTAAACCATTATTCAAAAATAACCCAGACTCAGAATCTGGGGTACAAATTGGTGGTATATCTGGATCTAAATGTTGTGCATGAAAAATGTCAGCTGTCTCTAGAACTGTTACAGCAATCATTTTTGTTGGCGGAATTATATAGTTATTAATTTGAGAGTCTTCTGTTGAATCAAAAGATCGGGATAAGGCATCCGCTGTTACATTCTTTGTTCCAGGTATATGGGTAAGTAAAAAGTTAAACCTATCCAAGAATAGAGCCCACCGTACCTGTCTAGAAGACAGAGTTTTATTTTTCTTCAGGTACTGAAGATTTTTATGATCAGTATATACCTGGAAGGGGATAGTTGTTCCTTCCAGGAGATGACGCCAATGCTCCATTGCAGATTTCATTGCTAGTAATTCCTTATCGCCTATAGAATAGTTAGTTTCTGCAGGAGTTAGTCTTCGAGAATAATAAGCGATAGGATGTAAATGATTATCTTGAAATCCTGGTTGTAGGAGTATAGCGCCAATTCCAACATTGGAAGCATCCACCTGTAAGGTGTATGGTAAGTCTGGATTAGTTAATCTCAAGATAGGAGCTTTTGTAAATTTCTCCTTTAAAGTGTGAAAGGCTTGTTCAGCCTTGGAGTCCCAAACAAATTTTTGTTTCCCTGTAAGACGAGTTAAAGGTTGAACAATGGTTGAATAATGATTTATGAATTTCCTGTAAAAGTTAGAGAAACCTA
Source organism: Bombina bombina (assembly GCF_027579735.1). Taxonomy (NCBI): domain Eukaryota; kingdom Metazoa; phylum Chordata; class Amphibia; order Anura; family Bombinatoridae; genus Bombina; species Bombina bombina. Next base: position 961,312,479 of record NC_069502.1, read on the forward strand.
GAAATCGTTGAAGAGATTTCAAGGTAGTGGGTGTTTGCCAATTAATTATGGCTGTGACCTTTTCTTGATCCATCTGAATACCTTTGGGAGAGATGATATACCCCAAAAATGTTATGGTATCTTTGTGGAACTGGCATTTTTCCATTTTAGCATATAATTGATGATCACGTAGAGTTGAGAGCACCCATCTTACATGTTTCTTATGTTCTTCTAGAGATTTGGAATATATAAGAATATCATCCAAATAAACAATTACGCACACATCCATAAGTTCTTTAAAGATTTCATTTATAAAAAACTGGAATGTGGCAGGAGCGTTTGTCAGACCAAAAGGCATAACGTTATATTGAAATAACCCATATCTTGTTTTAAAAGCTGTTTTCCACTCATCTCCGGATCTCATACGTATTAAATTGTATGCACCTTTTAAATCTAGTTTAGTGAATATGGTTGCACCATTTAGACGTTCAATTATTTCCGGGATGAGTGGCAATGGGTATCTATTTTTTATGGTAACAGAGTTTAGAGCACGGTAATCTATTATGGGTCTGAGCGTGCCATCTTTGTTTGTTACAAAGAAGAATGCAGATGCTACAGGTGAGGATGATGGGGATATAAAACCTTTTCTTAGGTTTTCATCCAAATATTCTCTTAAATGTTTCAATTCTTTTTGAGAAAGTGGAAAAATCTTTCCTGATGGTATCTCTACCCCAGGTTTGATGTCAATCGGACAATCAAAATGCCTATGAGGTGGTAGTGATTCAGCATTTTTTAAATTGAAAACATCATTGAAATCATGATATTCATGTGGTAATGTAGTACCTATATGACCAATAGTTACATATGGATAACATGTCTTTAGACAATATTGTGAGGTAAAAATGACTTTATTTTGAGACCAATCTATGGATGGGTTATGTTTTTGTAACCATGGTAACCCAAGAACTATGGGATGAATTGAACTAGGTATAATGTCATAAGATAGAAATTCTTTGTGTCCATCTGGTGTGATGGTTAACAATGGTATTGTGTGGTGAGTGATAGGTCCCTTTAAGATCTGAGTACCATCAATTACCCTTACAAAAACAGGAGAGGTTTTCTGCAGAATAGGTATTTTATTTTGTTTTACTATAGACTCAACAAGAAATATACCATCAGCACCGGAATCAATAATGGCTTTGTTCTGAAGTTGCTGATTGTCCCACTGTAAAGACAATGTTATTGATAAGTGTGATGGGTGTTTTAGATTTTCACATGCACAGTTGTAAGTTAACTTACCCTTCTTCTGACGAGAAAGGACTGGGCAATTAGCAACATCATGATCTTTGTTTGCGCAATAAAGGCATAGGTTTGCTGATCTTCTCCTTTGCTTTTCTTCCTGACTAAGAGGTCCGCGAATGGTGCCTATTTCCATTGGAATAGGATTTGGATAAGCTTTTTCTTGATAAGTATGAAAAGACCTTTTGGGTGTTGTTTCATAAGTATGCTTTTCAGTCTTCCTTTCACGAAATCTCCTATCCATCGATATGCACAATTTGATTAAAGCGTCTAAACTTTCAGGGAATTCTACTCTAGAAAGTTCATCTTTTAAATATTCAGATAATCCTAGTCGGAACTGATTCTTCAAACTAACTGTGTTCCACTCTGAATCCGTGGCCCATAGCTGAAAGTCCGCTATGTAGTCTTCTACGGGTCTTTTTCCCTGTTTAAGGGATCTTAGTCTGTGTTCGGCAGTTTGTTGTTTGTTTATATCATCATAAAGTATGGCCATTGTTTGAAAAAAGTTCTCCAACAAATTCAAAATTGGATCTTCAGTCTCTAGGAACCTGTCTGCCCAAACTCTTGGCTCCCCAGACAGGTATGAAATTGCTGTAAAAACCTTGATCTTTTCAGTACGGTAGGTACGAGGTTTCAGAGTGAATAAAAGAATACAAGCGTTCCTATATTCACGAAATTTCGTGCGGTCTCCAGCGAATGGTATTGGGGGATTAACCTGTGGTTCAGGTGTCTCATTAGCCTTTTGAGTCACTAATTCATTTATAATTTGTTTTAAACTGCTGTTCTCATTTTTTAACTCAGTTAAACCTTGAGCCAAAATTTCCACCTTTTGATTTAAAGAGGTGACTTGGTTAGCCAATTCTATGGGATCCATATTGACCTAAAAATATGTGTTAATATTTAAAGGTTATATTTTTTTATAGGCTTGATTATTCTGTGAGATACAGTTCATTATCTCTATAGAAAAGGAAACAATTGATTTATGTTTTGTATGTATGTAAATATAATCTCCAGTAATACCATGACTGAGGTATTAGGAACCTGTATATTTACAATTTAATAGTTCATTCGTGGTTACAGTCACAACTATGAAACTAATTAGTAGTGACAGACTCAAAATAATGAGTTAAGAGAATTGAGGATATATGTATAATGAACACTGATAAACCTAAACAGATTACTATCATTGGTGAAATAGTGAACATTAAAACATATCTCTGAGAATTAATAATTGAGCACAATAAATAGTTTATGGGCATAGAAAGATTTTAGTGTGATTGCAACTTGTATTCCAGAAAGAGATATAAGACAAGTAACAATTGAATTCGCAAAGATAGAAAGTATTTTCCTCCAACTGTTAAGTATTTTCAGTAATGCATTACAAACAGATAATTGACCTAGCATGCTGAAACTAAATAACGTTGGTGCACATACCTTTTCAAAGAGCTCGGTTTGTTTAAAAATAGAGGTTGCTTGTCTTACTTGTATAACAGAGTTCCAAGCGTCTATAAGCAGAGCGGGAGAGCAGCGTTCAAGCTACACTGAAAGCCTTCGACTCTGGCGTGGTGCGCAGAGAAAGCGGAGATGACGTCACTGACAGGCTGTGTCTCCGTATCGGGTAGATTCCGCTTGGCTGCAGGCACACACAGCTGAAGAGTTCAAATGGAAATAAACTCCAAACCAGTTAGGAGAAAGATGTAAATTTAAATCACAGAAAGACCCCAATAAACTTAGGAATAAGTTGAATCTAGAATAAAATTAAATCTGTTATACAGGAATAACGTAGGGCTATAAATATCTTCAGTAGATAGAGAGACAGGAACTTGTCTCCTTAATCTCCTTCAATAATCAAGCAATGATTTCTGGAAGTGGGGGTGTTATATAAGACAGAGATTGGGGAGGAGAAGTTGACTTAAAGGTATAGTAATAAGTCAAATGTTGACACCCACCCAATATACCCTTAAAAAATCCTAACACTAACCCCCGAAGATTCACTTACCGGGAAAAGTCTTCATCCAAGCGGTAAGATGTCCTCAACAAAGCCGGCAGAAGTGGTCCTCCAGATGGACAGAAGTGGCCCTCCAGACGGGCAGAAGTCTTCACCAAGACGGCATCTTCTATCTTCTTCCTTCCGGCGCGGTGCGGGTCCATCTTTAAGACATCCGACGTGGATCATGCTCTTCTTCCGACGGACTAACAACGAATGAAGGTACCTTTAAATTACGTCATCGGAATTAAGGTAGAAAAAAATCCTATTGGCTGCTTGGTCCAATCAGTCAATAGGATTGAGTTCGCATTCTATTGGCTGTTCCAATCAGCCAATGGAATGCAAGCTCAATCCTATTGGCTGATCCAATCAGCCAATAGGATTTTTTCTACCTTAGATTCAGATTGGCTGATAGAATTCTATCAGCCACTCGGAATCTAAGGGACGCCATATTGGATGAGGTCATTTAAAGGTACCTTCATTCATCGTTAGTCCATCGGAAGAAGAGGATGCTCCATGTCAGATGTCTTGAAGATGGACCCGCTCCGTCATATGACTTGAAGATGGACCCGCTCCGCGCCATAAGGATGAAGATAGAAGATGCCGTCTGGATGAAGCTTAGGTTTTTTTAGTTAGGATTTTATTTGGGGGGTTGGTTGTGTGGGTAGTGGGTTTTACTGTTGGGGGGGTTGTTTGCATTTTTTTAGAGGTAAAAGAGCTGATTTCTTTGGGGCAATGCCCCGCAAAAGGCCCTTTTAAGGGCTATTGATAGTTTAGTTTAGGCTAGGGTTTTTTTTTATTTTGGGGGGGCTTTTGTTTTATTTTGATAGGGCTATTAGATTAGGTGCAATTAGTTTAAATATCTTGTAATTTGTTTTTTATTTTCTGTAATTTAGTGTTTGTTTTTTGTGATTTAGCTAATTTAATTTAATTTATTTAATTGTATTTAATGTAGGTAATGTATTAAATTTTAGTGTAAGGTTAGGTGTTAGTGTAACTCAGGTTAGCTTTTATTTTACAGGTAACTTTGTATTAATTTTAGCTAGGTAGTTAGTAAATAGTTAATAGCTATTTAGCAACTATTCTACCTAGTTAAAATAAATACAAACTTGCCTGTGAAATAAAAATAAAACTGAAGATAGCTACAATGTAACTATTAGTTATTTTGTAGCTAGCTCAGGGTTTATTTTACAGCCTTTTTGGCCTCCCAGGACAGACTCGTAATACCAGCGCTATGGAAGTCCCATAGAAAAAAGGATTTACAAACTTTACACAAGTCGGTTTGCGGTAAGGCCAAAAAAGTGTGCGGTGCCCCTAAACCTGCAAGACTCGTAATACCAGTGGTAGTGAAAAAGCAGCGTTAGGACCTGTTAACGCTGCTTTTTCACCTTACCGCAAAACTCGTAATCTAGCCGTATAGATTTTTTCTTTAAAGAGACAGTCTACACCAGCATTTTTATTGTTTTCAAAGATAGTTAATCCCTTTATTACCCATTCCCCAGTTTTGTATAACCAACACAGTTATATTAATAAACTTTTAACCTCTGTGATTATCTTGTATCTAAGCCTCTGCAAACTGCCACTTTATTTCAGTTGTTTTGACAGACTTGCAGTTTAGCCAATCAGTGTCTGCTCCCAGATAACTTCACGTGCACGAGCACAGTGTTATCTATATGAAATACGTGAACTAACACCCTCTAGTGGTGAACAACTGTTAAAACGCATTCTGAAAAGAGGTGGCCTTCAAGGTCTAAGAAATTAGCATATGAACCTCCTAGGTTAAGCTTTCAACTAAGAATACCAAGAGAACAAAGCAACATTGGTAATAAAAGTAAATTGGAAAATTGTTTAAAATGACATGCTCTTTCTGAATCATGAAAGTTTATTTTGGCCTAGACTGTCCCTTTAATTTACATTCTGGACTGGTTGGTTTGTTTGGCAATTAGTATTATCTTATATTTGAACCCTTGCAGTGTTTACGGATGCTGTATATCTGGGAGATTGGTACATGCCAGAAAACATCACACAGTTTGAGATATTTTATCAGTAACTTAGGACACAGGCTGCTGAAAGACTGATTATTTGGGAACTAATATCTGTTTGGAACTATAAAATGAACCAGAGAATGAGCTTGCTGGAGGGCTCCTAAAGTTCCAGAACATTTGATTTGCACTTTTGAGTTTTTTTTCACTATGATATCCATCTTTCTGTATCTTTTACCATATATTTTGAGTGCTGCACAATTTGGGGTGCCCTCTTTCTGCTTTGTATTTTTTTACTTTGTTCACTTATCACTGGGGTGTGTGTTGAAGAGGAGGCAGCCGGAAGATCAAACTTTCTATATCAGTACTGCTTAGGGCTGTTTGGTTCAAGTATTTTTCTAGTGGGAAACTTATTGTTCTGTTTTTAGTAGATGCAATGGCAACCTAGTAAAGTTTTACGTTGGTGTGACAGAACATTTTGCCATTCCCATAACCTTAATAAGTTTTTGTTTTTGTTGTTAAAGATCCTCTTAGTGATATTTAGGGGTTGATTACAATATATCTGTGATTTACTCCAGAGATTGATTTTTGCTTACCACCCAAATCGGTTGTCAAGTTTCTTGATTACAATGCAAAATTCATGATGGTGCATTGACATTTAGAAGTTCAATAATATTGGTGCAAGCATTTTTTTAATGCACTGTCATGTCTTTGTTTGGACTTGGGCCTCTATTTAACATTGGCCGAACAGACAGTGGTTATCATCTGCGCTACTGTCACCCCACCATCAGAGCAAAGGGTGCAACAATACGTGGCCTGGGTTTATCATTGCAAACTTGGTAAAGTGTGCAACGCCACCCCCTGCTTGTGCCCAGCCATTAGTGAGCGAGCAGGGGCTGTCAATAACCTCAGATGGAAAAGTCTAGGGGGATTGAAGAATGCCACTTTACAGTTGGTGTAGAGGGTTAAGAAGCAGTAGTTTGCCGCCTGCAATTGAATGTATTCATAAGCTGCTCTTTCTGCATCTTAAATAGAGCCCTTAACATGCATAAAAGTGTGTCCCCTATAAAAATCGGTCCCAAAGGCACATTCTCATTTGAACATCTTCTATGCAGATACAATGTTGCAACAGAGCTGGTTCATACTTTACTGTTTTAGTACTGTTAAAATCCAGTATAAGAAGATAGTCCCTTCAATAGATGTAATGATTGTGCAATCCTGCCCAGTATGCCTATCATGCCAACATAAAAATGGCATTTAGATGGTTTAGCAGTGGTGCAGAAGGAAACCGATTGCAATAGGTTCCTTTGGAATTCAAGATAACCCAGTTACAAAAGAGTCTGTATTGTTAGTTACAATCAAACATTAAAAGAAAATTGAGTCCATCGAGTTCAACCTACAAATCTAATATACTTACAAAAAAGCTCCAGTTAAGCTTATATTAATCCCATTAAAAGGTGACCCTTTTAGCCAGAAATGTATCCAAACCATTTTTAAATGTATCTAAGGTATTGTCATTCACTACTTCCTTTGCTAATAAGTTCCACAATTTAATTGCTCTTACAGTGAAAAAATGTTTCCAATGCATGAGATTAAATCTCCTTTCCTACAGCCTTAAATTGTGACCTCTTGTAACAAACAATTTTCTTGGAATAAACAGAGCTTTTGCCATCTCTGTATATGGGTCTTGGATATATTTATGTATAAGTAATCATGTCACCTCTTAAGCACCTTTTTCTCTAGAGAAAACAGACCCACTTTGGCTAACCTCTCATATCTTATATTCTCAAATCCCCTTATTAGCTTTGTGACCATTCTCTGAACTTTTTCAAGGTTTGTAATGACTTTTTTTTTAGATTGGTACCTGTATATATATATATATATATATATATATATATATATATATATATATATATATATATATATATATATATTTACACTACTGTACAAAAGTCTCAGGCCACCATTAGATTTGTTGTTTTAGCAATTGCATAACCATATAATTATTTCTCAGTCTCTTTATTAGAATACAACCAGAAAATACAGGATATTTATATGCCGAATGCAAAAACAGAAAAAAAAATCAAATATTTAGTGTGACTTCTTCTTACTCTTGAGCAATAGCAGGAACCTTGCTCTCGTAAAACTAAATGGCATAGAACCCTAATTAATGTCATTGCTAACACCTGTGTTTGTCCTACTATTTCATGTCAAAATCACTGCTGTGAAAAAGGTCTATTACACTAGGTTTGTGCAAGACATGCTTGAGCATTGCATGCACATGTGGTATGAGTTTAATTCCTTGCAAGCTTGCAAATAAGACCAACTTTCAAACACATCATTACATTTAAAATTCCAATGATCACATAATTTGACATACATAAATTCATACTTTTGCATCAGCAAGGCCACTCTCAAAGGGAAATCAGCAAACAAACTGGATACTCAATATGTGGTATTCAAGCTGTTATAAAGAAATTTAAAGAATCAGGAGAGGTCAAGGACAAAAAAAGACTGGAAGGCCAAGAAAACTTTTAAAAATGAATGGGAAGTTTCTCAGAGTTTCTTCTTTAAAAGACCAGAAGAAGTCCAGCAAGGACCTAACTTAGCATCTAGCAGCTTCATCGGATGCCAAGTTGACCCTTGTACAGTCCAAAGAAGGTTGATCAGGAATGATCTTAGTGGAATGGTAGCAGCCAAGAAACTACTTTTTCGGAAGGGGAACAGGGTGAAAAAAATAAGATATGCTAAAGCTCACAAAGATTGGAATAAAATTCAGTCTAAAAGAATATTGTGGAGTGACAAATCTAAGTGTAAAATTTTGGGTCCATTCGTCGACAATATGTGAGAAGAAGAGTTGGAGAGAGATGGAAGAATGAGTGCTTGCAGCCTTCAGTGAAACATGGTGGAGGGTCTGTACTGGTTTGGGCTGCATTTCTGCCTGGGGTGTTGGCGATATTGTCCAAATTGATGAGATCATGAATGCTGAAAAATACAGAAAGGTTTTAAATCATCATGTCATTCCTTGCTTGAAGAAGGTATTTTGTTCTGAAAATGTGTTTTTTATATGTTGTGTACATATTTCCTCTACTCTCTGTTTGTACCTTAATAAACAGACCAAAAAATAAATATGGATGGTCATTAAAACAACAAATCTAATGGTGGCCTAAGACTTTTGCACAGTACTGTATGTATTTATATATATATATATATATATATATATATATAGAGAGAGAGAGAGAGAGAGAGAGATAGAGAGAGAGAGATAGAGAAAGACAGAGAGAGTTCCTTTAAGGAAAGCAAAATCTCACCAATCCAAGTAGTGCCACGGTGCTCTGCTGCATATCATCCAGACGTTCCAAAAATGCAGGCACTCATTGGTCTTAATAAAACATCCAAATTTATTAAGTCATTTAAAAAGGTGACATAACGTTTCAGCACGGCATTGTGCCTTTGTCAAATGTCAACACATGTTCAAAATGTACAACACACACTTAAAATCATCTAACACACAGATTAAAAACGTACCCCTTTTAAAGATCATTTTGAAATTCAAATTACCGCCACACAGCCGCTCGCGTCTTCCCCATTGCGGCAATGACGTCACGTAAGCACGTAAGCGTACCTAGCGTGATGACGCATGGCACGGCGTTACCATAGTAATGTCAGAAAGCCAGAAGCATCAGAGCAAGTATCAACCACAGCGCACCTATGCATAACTAGTCATCACATAGGATGGACACATAGTCAATGGCAACAAGCTATCAACAGCAAACGATGGCTATGCCAGATTTACAGAGTAAACGCATTAAACATCATATATAGACAGTGGCAATTTGTATAGACGATCGAGTGTACAGACACAACACCCACATTGAGGACCTAATTAAACCAACTATAGGGTCATATCCAAATACACTAATGTATAATAAATACAACAAGGGGCGTCAGGAATGGACACTGTCTGATACTAAACAAATTGTAATCCAGAAAAATCTGTAGGCAGCATAGGTAAAAAATGGCAAATCACATAGAGTATTAAATATCCAATTCCAACAACCACCACCATAAACGCATGGTTGTTAGATCACAAATAAGTCAATGTGATACACACTAAGATTGTCATCAAAATTGTTGGGAGTGGATACTGACAGGTACAGATTCTGGATACATAGTGTACAGAAAAGTAGCAAAGCACAAACCACTTAGATATTAATTGATGCATGTATCTAATGATAAAGAAAATATACATGTATACACTACAGATCAGAGCAAGGAGTAGAAGCCATTAATAGATTATCACAGAAAAAAGCAATACCCTAATTACATCATGCCTCCATGGAATATTATTAGGAACTTTCCATACAGTGAGCATCACAATAGAAGATGGGAGATCCACATAAGTTCAGTCAGATAAGGCCAACGATCCACCAAAGGTGGATAGGTTTAGTAGAATGGACTGAAGTCAAGTGACGTGTTCAGACCCTCTGGGGCCAGTGTATCCAATCTATGAATCCACCTACTCTCCAATTGCAGGAGTCTCTTGGCCCTGTCTCCCCCTCTTGGCATTGGCGGTACGTGGTCAATTAACATAGAAGTAATGCTTGAGACAGAGTGTTTATGTGCAACACAATGACGTGCCACTGGCTGGTCAGACTCGCCCGCTTTTAGGGCTTCACGGATGGCATGCCTATGGTTCGCCATCCTGTCATGGAAGGGAGTAATCGTTTTACCCACATACACGCTGGAACATGGGCATACCAACTTATAGATAACATGGATACTCGTGCAACTTAACCTATGATTAATCTTGTACCTCCTGTTCATGTGTGGGTGCTGAAAGGAATTTCCTTTGGGCATGCTGTTACAGGTGGTGCAGTTGCCACAAAGAAAACATCCCGTTTTGGACGATTTTAACCACATCTCCTTGTGGTAATGGTTAACAGGATTGGACTTAACAAGGTAGTCCCTGAGATTCCTGGCTCTACGGTAGACCAATCTAGGCACAGGCATATTTCTAAAAGGCAATGTGGGATCCGTCTCCACCACCGGCCAGTGTCTACGCACTGCTCCTGTCAGATGCCCACTCCCCCTTATACCCCTGGGAGCGGGTGTCTGACAGGAGCAGTTTGTAGACACTGGCCGGTGGTGAGGATGGATCCCACATTGCTTTTAGAAATATGCCTGCGCCCAGATTGGTCTACCGCAGAGCCAGGAATCTCAGGGACTACCTTCTTAAGTCCAATCCTGTTAACCATTACCACAAGGAGACATGGTTAAAATCGTCCAAAACGGGATGTTTTACCTGTGACAACTGCACCACCTGTAACAGCATGTACAAAGGAAATTCCTTTCAGCACCCACACATGAACAGGAGGTACAAGATTAATCATCGGTTAAGTTGCACGAGTAACCATGTTATCTATATGTTGGTATGCCCATGTTCCAGTGTGTATGTGGGTAAAACGACTACTCCCTTCCGTGACAGGATGGTGAACCATAGGCATGCCATCCGTGAAGCCCTAAAAGCGGGCGAGTCTGACCAACCAGTGCCACGTCATTGTGTTGCACATAAACACTCTGTCTCAAGCATTAGGTCTATGTTAATTGACCACGTATCGCCAATGCCGAGAGGGGGAGACAGGGTCAAGAGACTCCTGCAATTGGAGAGTAGGTGGATTCATAGATTGGATACACTGGCCCCAAAGAGTCTGAACACGTCACTTGACTTCAGTCCATTCTATTAAACTTATACGCCTTTGGTGGATCGTTGGCCTTATCTGACTGAACTTATGTGGATCTCCCATCTCCTATTGTGATGCTCACTGTATGGAAAGTTCCTAATAAAATTCCATGGAGGCATGATGTAATTAGGGTATTGCTTTTTTCTGTGATAATCTATACTTGGCTTCTACTCCTTGCTCTGATCTGTAGTGTATACATGTATATTTTCTTTATCATTAGATACATGCATCAGTTAATATCTAAGTGAGTTGTGCTTTGCTACTTTTCTGTACACTATGTATCCAGAATCTGTACCTGTCAGTATCCAATCCCAACAATTTTGAGGACAATCTTAGTGTGTATCACGTTGACTTATTTGTGATCTAACAACCATGCGTTTATGGTTGTGGTTGTTGGAATTGGATATTTAATACTCACTCGCCTAGATTTAGAGTTCTGCGTTAGCCATCCAAACCAGTGTTAGGGGGTCCTAACGCTGGTTTTGGCCGCCCGCTGGTATTTAGAGTCAGTCAGGAAAGGGTCTAACGCTCCCTTTCCAGCCGCGACATACCGCAGATCCCCTTACGTCAACTGCGTATCCTATCTTTCAATGGGATCTTTCTAACGCTGGTATTTAGAGTCTTGGCTGAAGTGAGCGTTAGAACTCTAACGACAAGACTCCAGCCGCAGAAAAAAGTCAGGAGTTAAGAGCTTTATGGGCTAACGCCGGTTTATAAAGCTCTTAACTACTGTGCTCTAAAGTAAACTAACACCCATAAACTACCTATGTACCCCTAAACCGAGGTCCCCCCACATCGCTGCCACTCTAATAAAATTTTGTAACCCCTAATCTGCCGACTGCACACCGCTGCAACCTACATTATCCCTATGTACCCCTAATCTGCTGCCCCTAACATCGCCGACCCCTATATTATATTTATTACCCCCTAATCTCCCCCCCCAACGTCGCCGCTACCTACCTACACTTATTAACCCCTAATCTGCTGACCGGACCTCACCACCACTCTAATAAATGTATTAACCCCTAAACCGCCGCACTCCCACCTCAAAAACCCTATAATAAATAGTATGAACCCCTAATCTGCCCTCCCTAACATCGCCGACACCTAACTTCAAGTATTAACCCCTAATCTGCCGACCGTTTAATTGTAACTTAGGTTAGGATTTATTTTACAGGTAATTTTGTAATTATTTTAACTTGGTAGCTATTAAATAGTAAATAACTATTTAATATCTATTGTACCTAGTTAAAATAAATACAAAGTTGCCTGTAAAATAAATATAAATCCTAAAATAGCTACAATATAATTATTTGTTATATTGTAGCTATATTAGGGTTTATTTTACAGGTAAGTATTTAGCTTTAAATAGGATTAATTTATTTAATAAGAGTTAATTTATTTAGTTAGATTTAAATTATATTTAACTTAGGGGGGTGTTAGGGTTAGACTTAGCTTTAGGCGTTAATGCATTTATTATAGTAGCGGCGAGGTCCGTTCGGCAGATTAGGGGTTAATACTTGAAGTTAGGTGTCGACGATGTTAGGGGGCGCAGATTAGGGGTTAATACTATTTATTATAGGATTTTTGAGGCGGGAGTGCGGCGGTTTAGGGTTTAATACATTTATTAGAGTAGCGGCGAGGTCCGGTCGGCAGATTAGGGGCTAATAAGTGTAGGTAAGGTAGCGGCGACGTTGGGGGGGGCAGATTAGGGGTTAATAAATATAATATAGGGGTCGACGATGTTAGGGGCAGCAGATTAGAGGTACATAGGGATAATGTAGGTTGCAGCGGTGTATGGAGCGGCAGATTAGGGGTTAATAATAAAATGCAGGGGTCAGCGATAGCGGGGGCGGCCGATTAGGGGTTAATAAGTGTAAGGTTAGGGGTTTTAGACTCGGGGTACATGTTAGGGTGTTAGGTGCAGACTTAGGAAGTGTTTCCCCATAGGAAACAATGGGGCTGCGTTAGGAGCTGAACGCTGCTTTTTTGCAGGTGTTAGGTTTTTTTTCAGCTCAAACTGCCCCATTGTTTCCTATGTGCACAAGCACATTTTAGAAACTGGCCGCGTCTGTAGGCAACGCTGGTATTTAGAGTTGCAGTGGCGGTAAATATGCCTCTACGCTCCCTTTTTGGAGCCTAACGCAGCCCTTCAGAGAACTCTAAATGCCAGCATTGTGTAAAAGGTGCGGGGGGGGGGGGGGACACGCGTAGCTAACGCACCCCTTCTAATGCAAAACTCTAAATCTAGGTGACTGGGATTTGCCATTTTTTACCTATGCTGCCTACAGATTTTTCTGGATTAAAATTTGTTTAGTTTTGGACAGTGTCCATTCCTGACGCCCCTTGTTGTATTTATTAAATATTAGTGTATTTGGATATGACCCTATAGTTGGTTTAAATAGGTCCTCAATGTGGGTGTTGTGTCTGTACACTCAATCTAGGTACGCTTACGTGCTTACGTGACGTCATTGCCGCAATGGGGAAGACGCGAGCGGCTGTGTGGCGGTAATTTGAATTTCCAAATGATCTTTTAAAGGGGTATGTTTTTAATGTGTGTGTTAGATGATTTTAGGTGTGTGTTGTACATTTTGAACATGTGTTGACATTTGACAAAGGCACAATGCCATGCCGAAACATTATGTCTCCTTTTTAATTGACTTAATAAATTTGGATGTTTTATTAAGACCAATGAGTGCCTGCATTTTTGGAACGTCTATATATATATATATATATATATATATATATATATATTTATATACAGTATATATATATATATATATATATATATATACAAATAGCAATTTTATAATGAAGTCTTAAAAAAATATTTTAAATGTTCAAGTTTTTCTATATCATAATCATGCTTGTCAGGAATCAAATGGTTGGTTTAAACAGTCTTATTAATTAAAAGGAAATCTAGTCATTGATTGCAATTTCAATTTAACAAAGCCATATCATTGCATCGTTTAGTTCAAATAGTCAGTTAGTGAAGACATTATGATTTAATTGCATTGCTAAATTATATATTGTTTTTTATTAGTTTCAAAATCAAAATAGCATATATACAACAGTTTTTATATACTATATTGTAAGAAATTCAAAAAGAGAGAATGGCCAATTCAACTTATAAATTGGGTTGTCGCTAAAACATTGCCTTCTCTCTGATTAAAAAGACAGTGTACACCAATTTTCATATAACTGCATGTAATAGATACTACTATGAAGAAGAATACTGATATAAAAATCCTGTATAAAACCTTTTAAAAACTTACTTAGAAGCTCCCAGTTTAGCACTATTGATGAGGTAAGCCTGGAACACCCACTGAAATGGGAAGAGAAAGCAGGAAGAGCAGGCACTCCCCTCTCCCCTGCATATGAAAAGACCCATTAGACAAACAGGAGCAAGCAGTTGTCCATACTGTATTAGCATTATTTGGAAATCACAAATAAACATCTTGCTCTGCAATAATTTTCTCCAGCTTAGAGTATTCACAGATAACACAGTTATGTTAAGTGTCTACATATTATGCAAAATTAATCAAAATAACCCAGCACTAAATTAGTAAAATCCCTATATAGTTAAACAGAGATTACCTTCTTAGACTTGATAATTGATGTTGTAGCTAGGACATTGGAAACTTCCATGTTTTTCAAAGAAGTAGACTGTAACAATTACATTCACAGAGCAGCTGCCACCATCACAAATGGAAGTCCAATATACCAAAAGGTCAATTTCTCAGAATAAGAAAAAAATGTTCAAATCCCATTAAATGGGAGGAACAAGCTTTGATCCTAAAGACTAGATTTCTAGAAAGAGTCTATGAAGAGGATATTTTGGGCGTGAATATAGAGGAAGTAAGAAACAAGGATAGAAAGGAACTCCTGAAATGTAAGAGCAGAACTAACACCACTCTAGACGACCACACGCTAACTATACCTTTTATCACAGAGTACAGTGAAAATAGACATATCATTGAAAATATTCTCAAGATACATTGGCCACTACTTAAGAATGATGATATAAGAGGCAAAAAAACTACCCATCAGTCCGAGATTCGTATACAGAAAGACTGATAATATGAAAAATACATTATCACCAAGTATACCCAAACAAAGAAGACCTGAGATTAGTGACATAAATGGAAAAAAACATCAGAGGTTTTTTCCCCTGCTTTAGCTGTAAAGCTTGTACATATGGTAGGAAGACTAAATATTTTACTTCCCATAACACAAGGGTTAAATATGAGATAAGGGACTTAATAAGGTGTCAAAATAAAGGGGTGGTCTATATGATACAATGCAGTTGTGGACTCCATACATAGACATTTCACAACTTATCACCAACGAAATAAAAAAAAGGTTTAATTATATGGGTATCCAGAAGATTTTACCTAATTGGAGGGGGAGGGACTTAGAGAAGAAGTTATTAATAGCTGAATCTAACTGGATCTTTAATTTAGATTGCCTCTACCCTAAAGGCTTAAACAACAAGGATGATCTTTCCCATCTCCTCAATATTAGAGGATAACTCAGACACACAAACACAGGTCCTAGCTTATTGCATGTATACTCATACTAGCTCTTCGCGATGGCATGTGCGAGCACAAATATGTAGGTCTATTATGGAGATTGACTAGATTTATTATCCCCTGTAAGTCTCCTGTACATATGCTCTTTGACATTTTTTATTCCTTCCAGTCCAGTCTGAATTGTAATTTTATAGACTAACCTTCCTTTGCTGTTTTAACTGATAGTTCTAGTAGTGTAAACCCGTTTGTGGTTGCCGTTTTTTAATTTTTTTTTAACATTATTATAGTCTTTGTCTCAAACGTTCCTCTTCTGTATCACATCTGGTAATTTTTAAGTTGTTTAAGTCTTTGTAAGAATGTTTATTTATAAGCTGATATTTGACATATGCTTTTATCACCATTAAAACTAAATTATGTATGGTTTAGACTCCGTGCACCAGCTTTTAGACATGGAGGTTTTATTGATCTTTATGTCCATTGTAAATGTTCTTTTTCATATGTTTCTTTTTAACCAAATAATATTTTTTAACAAATAATATGTCTTCTAATAAATAATATACTTCCTTTACGACATCTTCATTTCCTGTTACTAATATGTAGCTCTTTAGTGACTACGGAAACTGAAAGTGACATTTTTTAACTTCCGGGTTTTAACATCCGGTCTCATTCTTTGAATATGTTGGAATGTTGGTTCATATTAATTTTAGATGTCTGTATTATATGTATATAGAATGTAACACCCTTCTTACACATACCTTCATGTTCTAATTAAAGATCTTTATTTTATAAAGACAGAAATATACAGGGCGAAAACCGGAAATGACATTTTCCAACTTCCACGTCACTTTCAGTCGCTCCATATTAAGGTTCCGATACTTTATGTCATCATTATATACAAATGTTGAAGCAGATGGGAAACATTTTGCCTAATAGAGAGGCAGAAAACATGTTGGTATCTCACAGGGATATGGCGCATAAAGCCAATTATAGTGACAACGGGTTTAATTAAACAGCGAAACTGGAAGTGATGGCACTATAATGATGTCACTTCCGGTCGCCACGGTTTTCCATCTGCTGAGAGTCTCATATGAAGTAAGTCATCAGTATACGCCCCCATTTTTGGTGCCAAGGTTAATTGGCTAACAACCTCAGTCCACAGAGTACAAAGAGGCTACTAGTATACACCATATTTAGTCTTGATAAAGGCCTTTAAGAGGGCCAAAACACATTGCCAGTATATGGTAAGCCTATTTCTACATCTTACAAATTTTCCAGCATTTCTGCACTACTGTATATATCTTTTATTTCAGGTTGGATTGCGAGGTATACAGAAATAAGTTTCTGGTTCACTCCGGACCCACCTGAGCAGGATTATTGAAGTTTCACTACATTTTTTCCCTAAATGGGATTTATTCTACTTTATTTTTTAAATTATCCAAGTTTCCCATTTTTTCTTATTTTTAATTTTTAATTTAAAATTTTTCATATTTTTTCTATTTTTCACGATTTCTGCACTGACTTTTTTAATATATTTTTTTGTATTTTTGATCTTTTGCATTATTTTTCACCAAGATTCACACGGATTTGGATATCACAGTTCTTGTAGTGGTTTTCATTCCCAACTGACATCTCCTCCAGAAGCCCACCCACTTCACTTGGCATACCACTAAGGAACTAACACCCAAGTTTCCCCTGAGAGGGGTAGATCTATACGCTTTCTTTAGATATTTCAAGTTTATATGTGATTTTAATGTATTTTTTATGAGCTCCCCTTTTTTTTCACATGGATCCATGTTGAGTGACTATATGTTGTAATTTGTGTTTTTATGTGAGGTGAGAATAAATGTGTAATCCCTTTTAGATTTTATTTTCACATATTATATTCTACTTCACATAACATATACCTTAGCCTATCTTTTGGCGCTCCTTGTATCTTTCTTCTATATATTGTATGTACGTGGAAACAAAACTTTGCAGAATATTAAAAAAAAAAAAAAAATCTTCACCAGTATAATGGAAAACACAGAAATAATTTGTTATTAAATATTGGGAATACTTGCACCATATATTGTGCTAAGAAATTATTTCAGATGTGTAAAAAAGCAGTCTGACACTTTAAATATCAAGAATTAAATTAGCTGCAGACTGATTTAGACTGCAAGTTTCAACAGTAGCCTCCTAGAAAGACAACACTGCTTTTTAACATTATAAAGATCTGTCAAGGTAAAACTTTATGAGACAGAATCTATGTTATGTACTTTTAGATAGTGACATTATTTACCAAGATTTAAGTTTTACAGTTAAAGGGACATTAAACACTAAGGGCTAGATTACAAGTGGAGCACTAAATTATTGTGTGCCCACAAACGCGCAAACAAGTGCTCTGTAGGAATTAGTGATCCAATCTCTGGTTAATTTTCTAAAAGTGCTCCAAATGCCCTAAAAATAGAGGGCATTATAGTTTTTTTATTTTTAAAAAGTTATCATATTTGTGTAATAAAAAACAAGTGCACTAGGCAGTTTTTGGGGTCTGAAGTTGGTGGGAGTGGGGTGTTAGAAAAAACTTGCACTGAAAAGTGCCTTTACATTGCAGTCTATGGGAACTGTGTTTTCCCAGTATATATATATGTAATGTATATGTTTATATATATATATATATATATATATATATATATATATATATATATATATATATATATATATATATATATATATATTTATATATATATTTCTGTGTTAAAATGTGTATATTCACATATTGACAAATACATATATATGTATATCGGCATATATATATGTATTTATATTTGCTGCCCATCGCTGCACAACTTATCCCCTTTGATGCGCTAGTTTTCATGCTGCCTCCGACGGTATTAGAACTAGGCTCCCATTGGAGTCTATGGACGCACACTCTCGTGAGTACAATGCTTCCCAGTAATTGATGTTAACCTCTAATACCAGGGTACATTAGCGTACGCTGGTATTACAAAGGGGAGCACAAAAATCGCTTTCTTGAAAGCAATATGTAGCACTCCACTTGTAATCTGGCCCTAAATAAATACTAGATAGAATGATGCATTCAAAGAAAAGATTAGCCTGAGTATAACACGTAGTTGTTTAATATAGACAACATATGTGTAAACTTTAGTGTTTATAAAGCAATGAGTGCTGCCATGTTGTAACTTAAGTTTCTTTCTCTGCAGTGGCCAATTAGGGACACTTATAAATAGGTCGCTAAAGTGTGCAGCCAATGGCTGTGTGGGATATAACAGTGTTCTGCACCTCCATTTCCAACAGTAACTGAAAAGCTCACAATTTAAAAATGGAATTATATGAAAAGGGGACAAAATAAATAATCAACGTATTGAGAAAAATTTTTTAATATACAGTTTATAATTTTATATTACCATCTCAAAGTGTTTAATATCCCTTTAAAGGGACAATCATTTCATCATAATGAGAAAATATATTGTGTGTGGTTTTGTATGTTAAAGTGAAGGTCAATTTGGATGAATTAGTACTTGGTTTTTAATAATCCTATTAAAAACAAGGGCACTTTAATTAATCAAAATTGACATTTCACTCCTTTTCTTCTGAAATGTACCTTTTAATCCTGTCAGCCGCTGCAGTGATTCCTCCGCCCATCGCAAGTCCTCTTCGCGGGTCCAGGTCAGATGCCTGAGGAAATGGCGTATGAGCCGAGAAACGCATTGCATTTACAGGGGGCTTGACTGTATGCCCCTAGTTCACTCCTTTGTACATGTATTTTAATTTCTTTTTAATAAATAGTATTTTTTTAATTTGTAAAAATACTCTTGTGAGTGATTTTACCTGCCTGCACCTGCTTGGAGTGGAACCTAACACACTGAAGTCTGCCACTTTTGGATATTGCATCTTAAGGAAAAGTCCCTTGGTGGTGAGCTGACACACCTTACCATAATATGCCAGCTTGCTCCTACTAGCACATAAGTGTGCTCATCTAACATGTGAGTACCCAATCTTCCTTTGTGCTAAGTCAAACACCATATCCTTTGTGATCTGCACAATTTGGTGCCTTTCCTGTGTTTTATCTTTTTACTACAGTTAATGACTGATATCCTCTGTGGGTTAGCTGTCACACCTGATAAAATCTGCAGCCTGTCCCTACACACACATAGGTGTGCTCCAGAGCCTTGTGAGTACCCATTTGGATTTTTTCTGTGGCTTTCTGCTTATTTGATAATACTACACATGAGGTGCCCCTTTGTTTTGTCTTTTATATAGCATCTCTGGAACATTTTTTGTGAGAAGGAGGCTGCCATCGTTGGGAAGAAAGATACACTTCTTAATCTGAAATTGAACTTTCCTTTAATATGCCCAATTGCTGGCAATTCTAATTGTATTTATATGCTCATATATCATTGAGGTTATTACTAGCTATTTATTAGCGCTCACCCTTTTGTTGTGTAGACTGATCTACATCAGCTGCCCCACTCTAACAGTCTCTACTGGCTCCCCATACACTCTAGAATACAATTCAAAGTATTAACTCTAACCAATAATCTAACCTATAAAGCACTCAACAGCATCTCTCCAAAGTATGGGCTTGATTACAAGTGGCTGAGCTATCGTTAGCGGGCATGATATTGAAATATTGTGCCCGCGTTAACTTGAAGGAGTATTACAAGTTAAAAGTAAAGCAACCACACAAGCGCAAACTAAATTTGCGCAAGTCGGGTTAGTGCGACTGAAAATTTCACGTAAAGGGTTAGGGTATTTAACACAACATAAATACATTAAAATAAATCATTACACTCAAATATAAAATATCAAATAAAAAAGTTGTAAGGGTTAAAAGGTATATGGTATATGACAAGATATTTGAATGGAAAGGGCTATGATGTATATACAGTATATACATACATATACATGTGTATGTATGTATATAAACATATCTATATATGTGTACATGTATATTTATGCTTGAATGTACATATATGTATATATAGTCGTATGCAAAAGTTTAGGCACCCCTGACAATTTCCAGATATTTTATAAATAATTGGGTGTTTGGATCAGCAATTTCATTTTAATCTATAAAATAACTGAAGGACACAGTAATATTTCAGTAGTGAAATGAGGTTTATTGGATTAACAGAAAAAGTGCAAGATGCATCAAAACGAAATTTGACAGGTGCATAAATTTGGACACCCCAAAAGAAATGTTGCATCAATATTTAGTAGAGCCTCCTTTAGCAGAAATAACAGCCTCTAGACGCTTCCTATAGCCCATAATGAGTGTCTGGATTCTGGATGAAGGTATTTGGGACCATTCATCCTTGCAAAACATCTCCAGTTCAGTTAGGTTTGATGGTTGGCGAGCATGGACAGCCCACTTCAAATCACCTTCCTCTGCATAAATGCCAGATAGATTTTGAGCAGTGTTTTGGGTCGTTGTCTTGTTAAAATAACCAGCCTCGACGTAACTTTAACTTTGTGACTGATTCCTCAACATTATTCTCAAGTATCTGCTGATATTGAATGGAATCCATGCGGCCCTCAACTTTAACAAGATTCCCAGTACCGGCACTGGCCCCACAGACCCACAGCATGATGGAACATCCACCAAATTTTACTGTGGGTAGCAAGTGTTTGTCTTGGAACGCTGTGGTTTTTTGCCACCATGCATAATGCCCCATGTTATGACCAAATAACTCAATCTTTGTTTCATCAGTCCACAGCACCTTCTTCCAAAATGAAGCTGGCTTGTCCATATGTGCATTTGCATACCTCAAGCGACTCTGTTTGTGGCGTGTGTGCAGAAAAGGCTTCTTCTGCATCACTCTCCCATACGCTGAATTGTTGAATGATGCACAGTGACACCATCTGCAGCAAGATGATGTAGGTCTTTGGAGGTAGTCTGTGGGCTGTTTTTGACAATTCTCACCATCATTTGCCTTTGCCTCTCCGATATTTTACTTCCTTAACAAGAACTGTGCCTGTGGTCTTCCATTTTTTCACTATGTTCCTCATAGTGGACACTGACAGCTTAAATCTCTGTATAGCTTTTGTAGTCTTCCCCTAAACCGTAATGTTAAACAATCTTTGTTTTCAGGTCATTTAAAAGTTGTTTTGAGGCCCCCCTGTTGCCACTCTTCAGAGGACGAGTCAAAGAGAACAACAACTTGCAATTGGCCACCTTAAATACCTTTTCTCATGATTGGATGCACCTGTCTATGAAGTTCAAAGCTTAATGGGCTCACCAAACCAATTGTGTGTTCCAAATAATAGGTGATAGGTAGTTACAGGTATTCAAATCAACAAAATGACAAGGGTGCCCAAATTTATGCACCTGTCTAATTCCGTTTTGATGCATATTGCACATTTTTTGTTAATCCAATAAACCTCATTTCACTACTGAAATATTACTGTGTCCTTCAGTTATTTGATAGATCAAAATGAAATTGCTGATCCAAACACCCAATTATTTAAAAATGATAATCATTGAAATTGTCATAGGTGCCTAAACATTTTGCATACGACTGTACATACATAAGTCATATATACACATATAAACACATACATACTCATATATATGTAGATATACTTTTGAGCCCTTTCCACTCAAATTCTTGAAAACAAGAAAAATCACTTTAAATTTGAATATTCTATAATGTGTTTTACTGTGTATTTACTGTACATATTTTACATTTCATTGTTCTTCACATAGGGGAAAATGTTCTATGTATTTTTAAATAAATATATATATATATATATATATATATATATATATTTACCTGTGTATAACTATACACACACATATTGTATATAAAAAAAAAATACATCAGCTATATATATGAAATATATGAGAAGAGCATTGGAAAGTAAAATATTCATAACTACCTTCTGGTTAGCACTATAGGTTTAACTCTTGTCAGTTAAGCGCACAAGTGATATTTTTTCCCAGTTCGCTCAATCCATTGAAGAAATTAGAATGGTCATGAAATCCAAAGCCTTAAAATTTTACTTTCAACTTGTAATACGTGCTCTAACCTGCGTGTGTTAAAGATTTACTTCAGATGGTGCTCACATGCGAGCGAAAGCGCTACTTGTAATCTGGCTCTGTATTTTCTCTCTCATCTTCAAATGCTTTCTGACCTGGCCTGTTCTATCAAACTCTAAATTCCACTTCTATTATCTCTACTTCCCTCTCTCACCTCCAAGACTTCTCACATGCCACTCCTGTCCTCTGAAACTCTCTACACTGCTCTATCGGACTGTCTTCAACCTTGTATAGTTTCAAATTCTCTTTGAAACACAGAGAGGCTTACCATCTCTCCTCTGTTTTTCATCTGATCCCTAATAAATCTTGAACTGCCTTGACTCACTGCTGCAACTGCAATCCATGTGACAAGCTACCCCAAACCTTATGTCTCTGCACCCTTAATCTGTAGACTGTAAGCTCTTCATAGCAGGGCCATCCTTCTCCTGATCTAGATTTGTTTAGTCCTTGTCATTGTATACCCCTATTTCTGTACTTATAATAATACTATGACTACACTTGCTAACACAGTATCTATTATTTTAATCTTGAAATGATGTCCATGCAGGGAACCTGTCCACTCACTGCAATAGAAAATGTGCTACTTGAATTTATGAAGCCTGAGATGTTTAAACTCTTTTGCGGTGACAGCAGGTTAAGAAGCTGCAGTGTCATATTGTCTGCTTCTTGAACAGGAGTTTGCAGGTTTACAAGAGCGAGCCTGAAACTGCAGGGGTACAAGATGCGTATGCAGCTTGGTACATTTTCCCCTTCAACAGGTTCAGGATTTGAAACCAAAACTCCCGTGAGAGGTGTGGCATTGACATTAAGCCTAACCAGAGTGAGGCTTTTTTGTTCTTATTGTGTTATTTGAAACAAAATTGTAGTATCAAGAGATTAGTTTTTAATACAATTTTACAAAACATCACATTAATAGTTATTTTGTTCTATCAATATCTAGCTCTTATAATCCTTTTGGTAACTTTTCAATGCCATTCTGAAAGAAGGCATGTTAATATAACAAAGTGAAAAATGGAGCAGCACAGACCGGGTGGAATGCAAATAAAAAGGGTTTATTGAAACCAGGCGCCGTAGCGCGGCATGAGAGTAGACAAATTTACAAATAATCAACAAAAAATCAACAAAAAATATATATTGGTGGAGGGGATAAACACCCCGGGTTAAACACGGAATAACAAAGTGCTGGGGCTGAAAAAGTCAGGTAAACGCGTTTCAGCGTGAAGCCTTACTCATTACCTAATCTAAAAATAGTACACTGTGCACTATAAAACCATCAGCCCCATTTCTCATTGGTCAGAGGGTACACACCCTCCTCCTTAACCTGACCCATTGATTTCTCAATGCAAAGCCAGCCCCTAGCTGCCAGGTTAACAGAACAGCAAGGAGATCAGTATGAGCATAGGAGTTACATTCTATACTGCAGTAGATATAATATGTAATGATAATAATTAGCTAAGTGGAGAAAATGTGTATACATATACAGTGTGGGAAATGCATATACATAAATATGTATAAGGAAGGCACCGTACAAGAAATTATAATAATAATAACATGTTCACCTCCGCTGCCCTCAAATTCTCACTTGCCAGCAAATATTAATAAGCACAGGATAGTCTGTCTCCACTGAACTAGACTGAGCTTGCTAGTGAATATACTAAATGGCTATATGAATAAATAAATAGATAGACCACCCACGGGACAGCAGATGGATAGAGTGGCGATTAAGCATACAACACTGCAAATAGATACGGAGATTAAGTAGAGTTCTACATGGAGCATACACTTCAGACGACAGCAGGACATCCTATATGAAAAAAGAATTAGACAGTTAGACCATCAGTAACTAGTTAACATGTCCTAATGTGATATAAGCTATATCTAAGATACACCAGTATAATCATGGAGCACTAGTAGGGGAAGTTGGGTAATGGAGATGTGTCAACACCTCACAGACCATCACAGAATTGATAAATAAATACGTGAGTAGGTAAAGATATGCCAAGTAAAGGACTAAGGTTAACAAGTAAGTAAGAGGGTTTACATAAGGAAATAAATAAATAATTTGGCTGTAGCTAAGAGTGTCAATCTAGAATAACCAATTAATTAAGAGGGTACAAGGGGAGACCAGAGAGTGAAGCAGAGGGGAGGACAGGTATAATAACCATAGACAGTCACCAAAAGTTGATGAGGTCATACTCTGAATTGAGGCCCCCTGGAACTCTAGTTTTGAGCTTAAAGATCCAGAAGACCTCCCTCTCCCCCAACTTACGTTTTCTATCCTGTCCCCTCTTTAGTGGAGGTATCCGTTCAATGATGGTCCAAGTGAATGTTGAGACATCCTTTGAGTGAAAACCTGAAAAGTGGTTTACAAGCGGGGTGGTAAGGACACCTGCTCTAATGTCTGCAAGGTGTTCCTTTATACGTGTTCTGGCCTCTCTCATGGTGAGCCCTACGTACTGGACAGAGCATTCCTCACAGCTAATCACATAGATAATAAATGTGGACCTACAATTGAGACAACAATTTATCTTAAACTCTTGTCCAGTGTTGAGGGAATAGAATGTATCCCCTGTCACTAGTCTCTCACAGGCCACGCACATCCGATGTTGACAACGGAATGTGCCTTTAACACTTAGCCATGATGATGTTACTCCCTCCGCCTTTTTTAACCTGGTTGGAGGAACTAAATTGCCTATAGATTTGTTATTTCTATAGGAGCACCTGATCCCCCTTCTTACCACCCCCTGCAAACTGTCATCAGCTGCCAACAATCCAAAGTGTTCACCTACTATATTACAAATGGCACGATACTGCCTAGAGTATTCAGTCAAAAAAGTGACCCTATCCTTGGGACCCTCACTTGGACCTTTTTTCTTGGTTCCATCCTTAGTGGATTCCAAGAGTTTGGTCCTGGGGATATTTTGCACACTGTATCTGGCACTATTTATGACAGAAGTTCTGTAGCCTCTATCCCCGAGTCTTTTAATAAGATCATCCGCTTGGTTCTCATAGGTACTGGGCTCACTACAGTTTCTTTTTAGTCGAATAAATTGACCCTTGGCAACCCCCTTGAATACTCCCTGTGGGTGGCAGCTGTCTGCGTGCAACAATGAGTTACCCGAAATAGGCTTCCGATATGTCTCAGAGCATATACCCTGGCTAGTAGTACCCTTCAGGGTGACATCCAGAAAGTTAATGGTGTCAGATTGAATCTTAGTGGTGAACTGAAGTCCCATGCCCTCATCATCCAGACTCTTGATGAAGTACTGGAGATTGGACGTATTGCCCCCCCAGATGAACAGGAGATCATCAATAAATCGTCCGTACCAGATGATGTTCTTCCTGAATGGATTTCCCTCTCCATAGACGTGGGACAGCTCCCACCAACCCATAAATAGGTTGGCGAAAGAGGGGGCAAACTTGGCCCCCATAGCCGTCCCACGCCTCTGGAGAAAGAAATCCCCCCCCGAACTCAAAATAGTTATGACTGAGAAGAAATTGGGTGACTTCTAATACAAATTCAACAAAATCTGTTGTGGTGCCATACTGTCTCTCAAGGAAGAACCGAACCGCCTGTATCCCTCTCTCGTGTGGTATGGAGGTATAGAGTGATTTAACATCAGCTGTGAGCCACAAATAGTGTGGCCTCCACTCCACCCGAGAAAGGAGGTTCAGCACATGCTTCGTATCCGACAGGTAGCTCCACAAGGACCCCACCAAGGGCTGCAGAATGTGGTCTAACCACTCCGACAGGTGCTCCAAGAGGGAGCCAATTCCACTCACAATTGGCCTCCCCCGTACATCCTCAATGGATTTGTGGACCTTGGGAAGATGATTAAACGTTGCTATTGCAGAATTCGACACCAGAAGATATTCCTGTGTATATATATCAATATACCCAAGGTCAACCCCATCATCCACTAGGGAGGCCAACTGTTTCTGGAAGCCCCTCGTTGGATCACCCAACAGGCTGATGTAATCATCAGTATTTCTTAATTGTCTATATGCCTCTTTCTTGAAGTCACTAGTGTTAAGGACCACAATAGTACCCCCCTTATCAGCGGCCCTTATTACTTTATTATCATTCTTGGCTAGGTTCTCCAGTGCCCTTTTCTGCTTGAGAGTAATATTGCACCCCTGGCCCCTCCTAGATGAATAGTGTAGTTTGGTTAGATCTTGCTCTACCCTCTTCTGGAAAGTTTCTAAGACCCACCCCCTACTCTGGATGGGGTAAAATGATGACTTAGGTTTAAAAGACGGGGGAACCACAGTACTAACATCTATTGAGCCTCCATCTTCTTCCAGTGATTCCAAGACCCTGATATCATATAATTCTTGGAAATCACATGTTTCCGTTACTCTTCCTTCCCCTGGGCCTAAATTGGGAATGGACACATGGCTCTCATTACTCACTCCCTCATTTTCATGAAAAAATTTCTTTAGAGTGAGGTTTCGAATTAATCTATTTACATCTAATAGCGTCCTGAATAAATCAAAGTCTGCCGTAGGTACAAATGAAAGTCCCAGGCTGAGTACCTCAAATTCATCATTATTCAATGTTATGTCAGATAGGTTCAATACGTTGTGTAGTTTCCCCGGCCTCGGCCCCTTCTCTGGGGGAATCTTCTCTGTTCCTTGTACTGATGTTGTGGTTGGTGATCTCCTTGTCCTCTTCCCCCCCCCATCTATTGTTTGCGGGGGGATGGAAAAAACCTGTTCCAATCGTGCATTGTCCAGGTCCCTGCTCCCTCCTGGGGCACTGTCTGCACATAGCTGCTCTTCTCTATAATGTGAGTGGGGTAGGGTGGACTGGGTTTTTAATATTGGTACCAGTGGTGGTGTAAGACCTTCCTTGGGTCTCACTGTTTGTTCTCTTGGGGGCAATTCCTCTCCTCCTAAACCAGACCCCTCATCCCACGATTCCGCCTCGCTCTCGTAGAAATTTACTCTTCTCCTCCTGTTGCGCATTTGTTTGTTTTTCTGTTCTTGGCTGGGAAGAAAGGTGTTTTTATTTTGTTCTTTTCTTAAGGTATACCTATCTTTTCTGTTCCACACATATACACGACCTAAATCGTAATCTGATTGATCCCTCAGATATTTGCTGTGTTTTATTTCCAATAGCAGTGCTTTTGCCTCTGCTGTGACCCGCTGTAGTGTGTTATCAAACTTTAAATACTGGGGTTCCTTACTCCTATTGTTGAGCTCTCTTTGCACCTCTCTAATCTTTGTTGCCAAATCCTCCAGGGAGCGCTCTTTAAACTCCCAGATCAGCTGCATAAGCTTTAGTGAACAAGTACTTAAATGACCATTCCACTGTTCAATGAAAATTTTATCTTCTATTATGAACGTGGGGTACTTGTTCAACCTAAGACTCCTAGGGATTATGCCCAGTCCATGGTACCTTTTCAGGGTTTTAATATCCCAAATAAGTTTATCTTCTTTTAGCAACAAAAATTCCAATTCTTCAAACAGTGCAATTAAGCTATAGTTAGATTTGTCCGTAGAAAAAATCTTGTGATATTCCAATGGAGCTGTATCCCTTTCCTGGGCAGTCCTTAATGAAAATAAGGATATCGGGGCTTCGTCCGTGTGAACCCCTACACTCATGCCCCTACCGTAAGAATATACACACACACACAAATATGCAATGGCAGTAATCAAATTACACTTTCTGGAGCCTGGCCCCGGCTCCATGTTAAACGTATGAAAAGAAAGCAAGAAATGGGGTGGTAGAAAGTGTAATAGCAGAGACTCCTCACATGTATGTAAATAGTTAATATAATTACTTGACAATCTTCACTACTCCAATGGATGTGTATAGGACTAAGTAATATATAATCACAGGTAGGAGTCCACTGACAGGAGTATACCCACCACACGTTTCCCACAGCAACGCTGGTGGTGACGAAAGGAGCGTAGGATTAACAGTGCTTCTATAGCCGGAGTTCATATGGTATTAGTTTAAAGCGGCATATAGTACACAATAACCACAGGAATCAAACCTGTCCTTATCCGGATAATATAAACATAGCATACAAATAGGCAGACTATGTATCAGTCTCTTTACCTTCATGCTTGATGCTTGTTACGTCCTGTTCGATATCACAGATGAGTCCTGTGTCCGCCCTCCACGGCGGTTAGATCAATCCTGAAGCCTCCTCCTGTTGTAAACGCCAAAGCAGTGTGTGTGTAATTACGGTCTTCACCCCAGGTAAGTGCTCACTTCCTGGCCAAAAACATGTGTGATAAGAAAGTGAAAAATGGAGGAGCACAGACCGGGTGGAATGCAAATAAAAAGGGTTTATTGAAACCAGGCGCCGTAGCGCGGCATGAGAGTAGACAAATTTACAAATAATCAACAAAAAATCAACAAAAAATATATATTGGTGGAGGGGATAAACACCCCGGGTTAAACACAGAATAACAAAGTGCTGGCTCTGAAAAAGTCAGGTAAACGCGTTTCAGCGTGAAGCCTTACTCATTACCTAATCTAAAAATAGTACACTGTGCACTATAAAACCATCAGCCCCATTTCTCATTGATCAGAGGGTACACACCCTCCTCCTTAACCTGACCAATTGATTTCTCAATGCAAAGCCAGCCCCTAGCTGCCAGGTTAACAGAACAGCAAGGAGATCAGTATGAGCATAGGAGTTACATTCTATACTGCAGTAGATATAATATGTAATGATAATAATTAGCTAAGTGGAGAAAATGTGTATACATATACAGTGTGGGAAACGCATATACATAAATATGTATAAGGAAGGCACCGTACAAGAAATTATAATAATAATAACATGTTCACCTCCGCTGCCCTCAAATTCTCACTTGCCAGCAAATATTAATAAGCACAGGATAGTCTGTCTCCATTGAACTAGACTGAGCTTGCTAGTGAATATACTAAATGGCTATATGAATAAATAAATAAATAGATAGACCACCCACGGGACAGCAGATGGATAGAGTGGCGATTAAGCATACAACACTGCAAATAGATACGGAGATTAAGTAGAGTTCTACATGGAGCATACACTTCAGAGGACAGCAGGACATCCTATATGAAAAAAGAATTAGACAGTTAGACCATCAGTAACTAGTTAACATGTCCTAATGTGATATAAGCTATATCTAAGATACACCAGTATAATCATGGAGCACTAGTAGGGGAAGTTGGGTAATGGAGATGTGTCAACACCTCACAGACCATCACAGAATTGATAAATAAATACGTGAGTAGGTAAAGATATGCCAAGTAAAGGACTAAGGTTAACAAGTAAGTAAGAGGGTTTACATAAGGAAATAAATAAATAATTTGGCTGTAGCTAATGTCAATCTAGAATAACCAATTAATTAAGAGGGTACAAGGGGAGACCAGAGAGTGAAGCAGAGGGGAGGACAGGTATAATAACCATAGACAGTCACCAAAAGTTGATGAGGTCATACTCTGAATTGAGGCCCCCTGGAACTCTAGTTTTGAGCTTAAAGATCCAGAAGACCTCCCTCTCCCCCAACTTACGTTTTCTATCCTGTCCCCTCTTTAGTGGAGGTATCCGTTCAATGATGGTCCAAGTGAATGTTGAGACATCCTTTGAGTGAAAACCTGAAAAGTGGTTTACAAGCGGGGTGGTAAGGACACCTGCTCTAATGTCTGCAAGGTGTTCCTTTATACGTGTTCTGGCCTCTCTCGTGGTGAGCCCTACGTACTGGACAGAGCATTCCTCACAGCTAATCACATAGATAATAAATGTGGACCTACAATTGAGAAAACAATTTATCTTAAACTCTTGTCCAGTGTTGATGGAATAGAATGTATCCCCTGTCACTAGTCTCTCACAGGCCACGCACATCCGATGATGACAACGGAATGTGCCTTTAACACTTAGCCATGATGATGTTACTCCCTCTGCCTTTTTTAACCTGGTTGGAGCAACTAAATTGCCTATAGATTTGTTCTTTCTATAGGAGCACCTGATCCCCCTTCTTACCACCCCCTGCAAACTGTCATCAGCTGCCAATAATCCAAAGTGTTCACCTACTATATTACAAATGGCACGATACTGCCTAGAGTATTCAGTCAAAAAAGTGACCCTATCCTTGGGACCCTCACTTGGACCTTTTTTCTTGGTTCCATCCTTAGTGGATTCCAAGAGTTTGGTCCTGGGGATATTTTGTACACTGTATCTGGCGCTATTTATGACAGAAGTTCTGTAGCCTCTATCCCGGAGTCTTTTAGTAAGATCATCCGCTTGGTTCTCATAGGTACTGGGCTCACTACAGTTTCTTTTTAGTCGAATAAATTGACCCTTGGCAACCCCCTTGAATACTCCCTGTGGTTGGCAGCTGTCTGCATGCAACAATGAGTTACCCGAAATATGCTTCCGATATGTCTCAGAGCATATACCCTGGCTAGTAGTACCCTTCAGGGTGACATCCAGAAAGTTAATGGTGTCAGATTGAATCTCAGTGGTGAACTGAAGTCCCATGCCCTCATCATCCAGACTCTTGATGAAGTACTGGAGATTGGACGTATTGCCCCCCCCAGATGAACAGGAGATCATCAATAAATCGTCCGTACCAGATGATATTCTTCCTGA
This sequence comes from Bombina bombina, assembly GCF_027579735.1. Classification (NCBI taxonomy): domain Eukaryota; kingdom Metazoa; phylum Chordata; class Amphibia; order Anura; family Bombinatoridae; genus Bombina; species Bombina bombina. Next base: position 961,343,641 of record NC_069502.1, read on the forward strand.
AGGGATTTCCCTCTCCATAGACGTGGGACAGCTCCCACCAACCCATAAATAGGTTGGCGAAAGAGGGGGCAAACTTGGCCCCCATAGCCGTCCCACGCCTCTGGAGAAAGAAATCCCCCCCAAACTCAAAATAGTTATGACTGAGAAGAAATTGGGTGACTTCTAATACAAATTCAACAAAATCTGTTGTGGTGCCATACTGTCTCTCAAGGAAGAACCGAACCGCCTGTATCCCTCTCTCGTGTGGTATGGAGGTATAGAGTGATTTAACATCAGCTGTGAGCCACAAATAGTGTGGCCTCCACTCCACCCGAGAGAGGAGGTTCAGCATATGCTTCGTATCCAACAGGCAGCTCCACAGGGACCCCACCAAGGGCTGCAGAATGTGGTCTAACCACTCCGACAGGTGCTCCAAGAGGGAGCCAATTCCACTCACAATTGGCCTCCCCCGTACATCCTCAATGGATTTGTGGACCTTGGGCAGATGATTAAACGTTGCTATTGCAGGATTCGACACCAGAAGATATTCCTGTGTATATATATCAATATACCCAAGGTCAACCCCATCATCCACTAGGGAGGCCAACTGTTTCTGGAAGCCCCTCGTTGGATCACCCGACAGGTTGATGTAATCATCAGTATTTCCTAATTGTCTATATGCCTCTTTCTTGAAGTCACTAGTGTTAAGGACCACAATAGTACCCCCCTTATCAGCGGCCCTTATTACTATATTATCATTCTTGGCTAGGTTCTCCAGTGCCCTTTTCTGCTTGAGAGTAATATTGCACCCCTGGCCCCTCCTAGATGAATAGTGTAGTTTGGTTAGATCTTGCTCTACCCTCTTCTGGAAAGTTTCTAAGACCCGCCCCCTACTCTGGATGGGGTAAAATGATGACTTAGGTTTAAAAGACGGGGGAACCACAGTACTAACATCTAGTGAGCCTCCCTCTTCTTCCAGTGATTCCAAGACCCTGATATCACATAATTCTTGGAAATCACATGTTTCAGTTACTCTTCCTTCCCTTGGGCCTAAATTGGGAATGGACACATGGCTCTCATTACTCACTCCCTCATTTTCATGAAAAAATTTCATTAGAGTGAGGTTTCGAATTAATCTACTTACATCTAATAGCGTCCTGAATAAATCAAAGTCTGCCATAGGTACAAATGAAAGTCCCAGGCTGAGTACCTCCAATTCATCATTATTCAATGTTATGTCCGATAGGTTCAATACGTTGTGTAGTTTCCCCGGCCTCGGCCCCGGCCCCTTCTCTGGGGGTATCTTCTGGCGGAGGGAGTATCATCATCATGGCTAAGTGTTAAAGGCACATTCCGTTGTCATCATCAGACGTGCGTGGCCTGTGAGAGACTAGTGACAGGGGATACATTCTATTCCCTCAACACTGGACAAGAGTTTAAGATAAATTGTTGTCTCAATTGTAGGTCCACATTTATTATCTATGTGATTAGCTGTGAGGAATGCTCTGTCCAGTACGTAGGGCTCACCACGAGAGAGGCCAGAACACGTATAAAGGAACACCTTGCAGACATTAGAGCAGGTGTCCTTACCACCCCGCTTGTAAACCACTTTTCAGGTTTTCACTCAAAGAATGTCTCAACATTCACTTGGACCATCATTGAACGGATACCTCCACTAAAGAGGGGACAGGATAGAAAATGTAAGTTGGGGGAGAGGGAGGTCTTCTGGATCTTTAAGCTCAAAACTAGAGTTCCAGGGGGCCTCAATTCAGAGTATGACCTCATCAACTTTTGGTGACTGTCTATGGTTATTATACCTGTCCTCCCCTCTGCTTCACTCTCTGGTCTCCCCTTGTACCCTCTTAATTAATTGGTTATTTTAGATTGACACTCTTAGCTACAGCCAAATTATTTATTTATTTCCTTATGTTAACCCTCTTGCTTACTTGTTAACCTTAGTCCTTTACTTGGCATATCTTTACCTACTCACGTATTTATTTATCAATTCTGTGATGGTCTGTGAGGTGTTGACACATCTCCATTACCCGACTTCCCCTACTAGTGCTCCATGATTATACTGGTGTATCTTAGATATAGCTTATATCACATTAGGACATGTTAACTAGTTACTGATGGTCTAACTGTCTAATTCTTTTTTCATATAGGATGTCCTGCTGTCGTCTGAAGTGTATGCTCCATGTAGAACTCTACTTAATCTCTGTATCTATTTGCAGTGTTGTATGCTTAATCGCCACTCTATCCATCTGCTGTCCCGTGGGTGGTCTATCTATTTATTTATTCATATAGCCATTTAGTATATTCACTAGCAAGCTCAGTCTAGTTCAGTGGAGACAGACTATCCTGTGCTTATTAATATTTGCTGGCAAGTGAGAATTTGAGGGCAGCGGAGGTGAACATGTTATTATTATTATAATTTCTTGTACGGTGCCTTCCTTATACATATTTATGTATATGCATTTCCCACACTGTATATGTATACACATTTTCTCCACTTAGCTAATTATTATCATTACATATTATATCTACTGCAGTATAGAATGTAACTCCTATGCTCATACTGATCTCCTTGCTGTTCTGTTAACCTGGCAGCTAGGGGCTGGCTTTGCATTGAGAAATCAATTGGTCAGGTTAAGGAGGAGGGTGTGTACCCTCTCACCAATGAGAAATGGGGCTGATGGTTTTATAATGCACAGTGTACTATTTTTAGATTAGGTAATGAGTAAGGCTTCACGCTGAAACGCGTTTACCTGACTTTTTCAGCCCCAGCACTTTGTTATTCCGTGTTTAACCCGGGGTGTTTATCCCCTCCACCAATATATATTTTTTGTTGATTATTTGTAAATTTGTCTACTCTCATGCCGCGCTACGGCGCCTGGTTTCAATAAACCCTTTTTATTTGCATTCCACCCGGTCTGTGCTCCTCCATTTTTCACTTTCTCATCACACATGTTTTTGGCCAGGAAGTGAACACTTACCTGGGTGAAGACCGTAATTACACACACACTGCTTTGGCGTTTACAACAGGAGGAGGCTTCAGGATTGATCTAACCGCCGTGGAGGGCGGACACAGGACTCAGCTGTGATATCGAACAGGACGTAACAAGCATCAAGCACGAAGGTAAAGAGACTGATACATAGTCTGCCTATTTGTATGCTATGTTTATATGATCCGGATAAGGACAGGTTTGATTCCTGTGGTTATTGTGTACTATATGCCGCTTTGAACTAATACCATATGAACTCCGGCTATAGAAGCACTGTTAATCCTACGCTCCTTTCGTCACCACCAGCGTTGCTGTGGGAAACGTGTGGTGGGTATACTCCTGTCAGTGGACTCCTACCTGTGATTATATATTACTTAGTCCTATACACATCCATTGGAGTAGTGAAGATTGTCAAGTAATTATATTAACTATTTACATACATGTGAGGAGTCCCTGCTATTACACTTTCTACCACCCCATTTCTTGCTTTCTTTTCATACGTTTAATGTGGAGCCAGGGCCAGGCTCCAGAAAGTGTAATTTGATTACTGCCATTGCATATTTGTGTTTGTGTGTATATTCTTACGGTAGGGGCATGAGTGTAGGGGTTCACACGGACGAAGCCCCGATATCCTTATTTTCATTAAGGACTGCCCAGGAAAGGGATACAGCTCCATTGGAATATCACAAGATTTTTTCTACAGACAAATCTAACTATAGCTTAATTGCACTGTTTGAAGAATTGGAATTTTTGTTGCTAAAAGAAGATAAACTTATTTGGGATATTAAAACCCTGAAAAGGTACCATGAACTGGGCATAATCCCTAGGGGTCTTAGGTTGAACAAGTACCCCACATTCATAATAGAAGATAAAATTTTAGGTCATGTATATGTGTGGAACAGAAAAGATAGGTATACATTAAGAAAAGAACAAAATAAAAACACCTTTCTTCCCAGCCAACAACAGAAAAACAAACAAAGGCGCAACAGGAGGAGAAGAGTAAATTTCTACGAGAGCGAGGCGGAATCGTGGGATGAGGGGTCTGGTTCAGGAGGAGAGGAATTGCCCCCAAGAGAACAAACAGTGAGACCCAAGGAAGGTCTTACACAACCACTGGTACCAATATTAAAAACCCAGTCCACCCTACCCCACTCACATTATAGAGAAGAGCAGCTATGTGCAGACAGTGCCCCAGGAGGGAGCAGGGACCTGGACAATGCACGATTGGAACAGGTTTTTTCCATCCCCCCGCAAACAATAGACGGAGGGGGGGAATAGGACAAGGAGATCACCAACCACAACATCAGTACAAGGAACAGAGAAGATTCCCCCAGAGAAGGGGCCGGGGCCGAGGCCGGGGAAACTACACAACATATTGAACCTATCGGACATAACATTGAATAATGATGAATTTGAGGTACTCAGCCTGGGACTTTCATTTGTACCTACGGCAGACTTTGATTTATTCAGGACGCTATTAGATGTAAATAGATTAATTCGAAACCTCACTCTAAAGAAATTTTTTCATGAAAATGAGGGAGTGAGTAATGAGAGCCATGTGTCCATTCCCAATTTAGGCCCAGGGGAAGGAAGAGTAACGGAAACATGTGATTTCCAAGAATTATGTGATATCAGGGTCTTGGAATCACTGGAAGAAGAGGGAGGCTCACTAGATGTTAGTACTGTGGTTCCCCCGTCTTTTAAACCTAAGTCATCATTTTACCCCATCCAGAGTAGGGGGCGGGTCTTAGAAACTTTCCAGAAGAGGGTAGAGCAAGATCTAACCAAACAACACTATTCATCTAGGAGGGGCCAGGGGTGCAATATTACTCTCAAGCAGAAAAGGGCACTGGAGAACCTAGCCAAGAATGATAATATACTAATAAGGGCCGCTGATAAGGGGGTACTATTGTGGTCCTTAACACTAGTGACTTCAAGAAAGAGGCATATAGACAATTAAGAAATACTGATGATTGCATCAGCCTGTCGGGTGATCCAACGAGGGGCTTCCAGAAACAGTTGGCCTCCCTAGTGGATGATGGGGTTGACCTTGGGTATATTGATATATATACACAGGAATATCTTCTGGTGTTGAATCCTGCAATAGCAACGTTTAATCATCTGCCCAAGGTCCACAAATCCATTGAGGATGTACGGGGGAGGCCAATTGTGAGTGGAATTGGCTCCCTCTTGGAGCACCTGTCGGAGTGGTTAGACCACATTCTGCAGCCCTTGGTGGGGTCCCTGTAGAGCTACCTGTCGGATACGAAGCATGTGCTGAACCTCCTTTCTCGGGTGGAGTGGAGGCTACACTATTTGTGGCTCACAGCTGATGTTAAATCACTCTATACCTCCATACCACACGAGAGAGGGATACAGGCGGTTTGGTTCTTCCTTGAGAGACATTATGGCACCACAACAGATTTTGTTGAATTTGTATTAGAAGTCACCCAATTTCTTCTCAGTCATAACTATTTTAGTTTGGGGGGGATTTCTTTCTCCAGAGGCGTGGGACGGCTATGGGGGCCAAGTTTGCCCCCTCTTTCGCCAACCTATTCATGGGTTGGTGGGAGCTGTCCCACGTCTATGGAGAGGGAAATCCCTTCAGGAAGAACATCATCTGGTACGGACGATTTATTGATGATCTCCTGTTCATCTGGGGGGGCAATACGTCCGATCTCCAGTACTTCATCAAGAGTCTGGATGATGAGGGCATGGGACTTCAGTTCACCACTGAGATTAAATCTGACACCATTAACTTTCTGGATGTCACCCTGAAGGGTACTACTAGCCAGGGTATATGCTCTGAGACATATCGGAAGCCTATTTCGGGTAACTCATTGTTGCACGCAGACAGCTGCCACCCACAGGGAGTATTCAAGGGGGTTGCCAAGGGTCAATTTATTCGACTTAAAAGAAACTGTAGTGAGCCCAGTACCTATGAGAACCAAGCGGATGATCTTACTAAAAGACTCCGGGATAGAGGCTACAGAACTTCTGTCATAAATAGTGCCAGATACAGTGTGCAAAATATCCCCAGGACCAAACTCTTGGAATCCACTAAGGATGGAACCAAGAAAAAAGGTCCAAGTGAGGGTCCCAAGGATAGGGTCACTTTTTTGACTGAATACTCTAGGCAGTATCGTGCCATTTGTAATATAGTAGGTGAACACTTTGGATTATTGGCAGCTGATGACAGTTTGCAGGGGGTGGTAAGAAGGGGGATCAGGTGCTCCTATAGAAAGAACAAATCTATAGGCAATTTAGTTGCTCCAACCAGGTTAAAAAAGGCGGAGGGAGTAACATCATCATGGCTAAGTGTTAAAGGCACATTCCGTTGTCATCATCTGATGTGCGTGGCCTGTGAGAGACTAGTGACAGGGGATACATTCTATTCCCTCAACACTGGACAAGAGTTTAAGATAAATTGTTGTCTCAATTGTAGGTCCACATTTATTATCTATGTGATTAGCTGTGAGGAATGCTCTGTCCAGTACGTAGGGCTCACCACGAGAGAGGCCAGAACACGTATAAAGGAACACCTTGCAGACATTAGAGCAGGTGTCCTTACCACCCCGCTTGTAAACCACTTTTCAGGTTTTCACTCAAAGGATGTCTCAACATTCACTTGGACCATCATTGAACGGATACCTCCACTAAAGAGGGGACAGGATAGAAAACGTAAGTTGGGGGAGAGGGAGGTCTTCTGGATCTTTAAGCTCAAAACTAGAGTTCCAGGGGGCCTCAATTCAGAGTATGACCTCATCATCTTTTGGTGACTGTCTATGGTTATTATACCTGTCCTCCCCTCTGCTTCACTCTCTGGTCTCCCCTTGTACCCTCTTAATTAATTGGTTATTCTAGATTGACACTCTTAGCTACAGCCAAATTATTTATTTATTTCCTTATGTAAACCCTCTTACTTACTTGTTAACCTTAGTCCTTTACTTGGCATATCTTTACCTACTCACGTATTTATTTATCAATTCTGTGATGGTCTGTGAGGTGTTAACACATCTCCATTACCCGACTTCCCCTACTAGTGCTCCATGATTATACTGGTGTATCTTAGATATATCTTATATCACATTAGGACATGTTAACTAGTTACTGATGGTCTAACTGTCTAATTCTTTTTTCATATAGGATGTCCTGCTGTCGTCTGAAGTGTATGCTCCATGTAGAACTCTACTTAATCTCCGTATCTATTTGCAGTGTTGTATGCTTAATCGCCACTCTATCCATCTGCTGTCCCGTGGGTGGTCTATCTATTTATTTATTCATATAGCCATTTAGTATATTCACTAGCAAGCTCAGTCTAGTTCAGTGGAGACAGACTATCCTGTGCTTATTAATATTTGCTGGCAAGTGAGAATTTGAGGGCAGCGGAGGTGAACATGTTATTATTATTATAATTTCTTGTAAGGTGCCTTCCTTATACATATTTATGTATATGCATTTCCCACACTGTATATGTATACACATTTTCTCCACTTAGCTAATTATTATCATTACATATTATATCTACTGCAGTATAGAATGTAACTCCTATGCTCATACTGATCTCCTTGCTGTTCTGTTAACCTGGCAGCTAGGGGCTGGCTTTGCATTGAGAAATCAATTGGTCAGGTTAAGGAGGAGGGTGTGTACCCTCTGACCAATGAGAAATGAGGCTGATGGTTTTATAGTTCACAGTGTACTATTTTTAGATTAGGTAATGAGTAAGGCTTCACGCTGAAACGCGTTTACCTGACTTTTTCAGCCCCAGCACTTTGTTATTCCATGTTTAACCCGGGGTGTTTATCCCCTCCACCAATATATATTTTTTGTTGATTTTTTGTTGATTATTTGTAAATTTGTCTACTCTCATGCCGCGCTACGGCGCCTGGTTTCAATAAACCCTTTTTATTTGCATTCCACCCGGTCTGTGCTCCTCCATTTTTCACTTTCTTATCACACATGTTTTTGGCCAGGAAGTGAGCACTTACCTGGGTTGAAGACCGTAATTACACACACACTGCTTTGGCGTTTACAACAGGAGGAGGCTTCAGGATTGATCTAACCGCCGTGGAGGGCGGACACAGGACTCAGCTGTGATATCGAACAGGACGTAACAAGCATCAAGCACGAAGGTAAAGAGACTGATACATAGTCTGCCTATTTGTATGCTATGTTTATATGATCCGGATAAGGACAGGTTTGATTCCTGTGGTTATCGTTTACTATATGCCGCTTTGAACTAATACCATATGAACTCCGGCTATAGAAGCACTGTTAATCCTACGCTCCTTTCGTCACCACCAGCGTTGCTGTGGGAAACGTGTGGTGAGTATACTCCTGTCAGTGGACTCCTACCTGTGATTATATATTACTTAGTCCTTTACACATCCATTGGAGTAGTGAAGATTGTCAAGTAATTATATTAACTATTTACATACATGTGAGGAGTCCCTGCTATTACACTTTCTACCACCCCATTTCTTGCTTTCTTTTCATATGTTAATATAACAATGATACATTTTATCAGCATGACAAAAAAACTGTTATATGTGGTTGTGATAAAGTCAGAGAGGAACAACAATAATTTTAGCCTTAATAATGTAGAACTGAGAGTTGTGTAATGTTGGCTTATATTGCTCGTGAACACACATCATTTATCAGTGTAGACACCTGGGCTATAATCCATTTCCCCCAGTTGACAGATCCCACTAACCTTACTTTTATACATGGCTAACTTTTCCATAAGTCAATATTCTAGCAATGCAATTTTCCTAGGTTATGACTCATGTTTCATCTTAAACATCATTAGTTTTCAATTGTCCTTCATTCTCCATTGGCAATAGTTTTCTCATATGACAATGCAGAACACAAGTCTGCATTCTATAAATCTTACCTTAAATATCATTTTCTACCAGGATAAGACATCTACAGTATATTCTTTGTGTGTTCTTGAAAATAGTTGAACATACAGGAGGTCACAGGATGTATTATACAATGTATTCCCTAATTATTTGATTTTTTTTTTTACTTTGAAAACAAGTCATAATTATTTTGGACATTGCAGTTCATGCATTTTCTGTACTTCATTTTAAGGATGTAGAAATATAATTTAAAAAAAAATATTTGTATTTTCCCTGTGTAGTTTTTATTTGATTTTGATGCTGTTTTGAAAGCAATATCCAGTGTATTTGTTAGGATTAGTAATAGATTATATTGTATATATTTTTTATTGGTATTTACTTTACTATCTTCTTCAACTTTAATTTGTTTCACTATAAACAGATGATTCATTCCCATACAAAGAAATATACCCAAAAAGAAAAATAAAGAGTTGCTTCATTTGCAATTATCAAACTTAAAGAGGCAGGAAACCGCAACATTTTCTTTCATGATTCAGATAGAACATACAATTTTAAACAACTTTCCAATTTACTTCTATTATCAAATTTGCTTCATTATTTTGTTATCCTTTGCTGAAGGAACAGCATTATACTACTGGCAGCTTGCTGAACACATCTAGTTAGCCAATCACAAGAGACAAATGTGTGCATGCACCAATGAGCAGCTAGCTCCCACTAGTGTAGGATATGTGCATATTCTTTTTCAACAAGTGATACCAAGTGAACAAAGCAGATTAGAAAATAGAAATAAATGTAAAAATGTCTTAAAACTACATGCTCTATCTGAATCATGCAAGTTTAATTTGGACTTTTCTATCCCTTTAAGAGGAGATTATAAAGTAATTCAATACATTATGATTGATATTTATTTATAACGTTCAAACACATATACAATGTTCAAGAAAACTGTTTACACAAGGATAAAATGTTAGACTCCCTGAATCAATGTATTTAAAATTTGGCAGTTTACTAAAGACTTTCAGCAAAACTGTTCCTTTTTTTGAGTTATTAAAGGACCAGTCAACACATAAGATTTGCATAATCAACAAATGCAAGATAACAAGACAATGCAATAGCACTTAGTCTGAACTTCAAATGAGTAGTAGACTTTTTTATAACAAATTTCAAAGTTATGTATATTTCCACTCCCCTTGTACCATGTGATAGCAATCAGCCAATCACAAATGCATATACGTATAGTCTGGGAATTCTTGCACATGCTCAGTAGGATCTGGTCACTCAAAAAGTGTAAATATAAAAGGCTGTGCACATTTTTTTTTAACAGAAGTAAATTGGAAAGTTGTTAAACATTACCTGCTGTATCTGAATCATGAAAATTTAATTTAACCTGAGTGTCCCTTTAAGATTTGACTTCATCAAAATCTTCATGTAATTTGATTAAAAGGCCAGAGACCCCTTTTTTTATATTACTCAGTGGAGCTTTTAAAAGTAAAAAAAACCAACAGAACCAATAGAGAAGAAAAACAAAACAAAAAACAGTAAGGTAAAACAGAAAAGTAATGAGAATGCAGAGTTCAAGGAAGCAATCAAAATGTCCATAAGCTCCATAACTGGTGCAGTTTGTCACAAATCCTCTTTCTTTTATTGATCAGTGAAGAGATAAATCATTTCCAGTACTTCTATAAATGTAAATATTTCTTCTATTTATTAGTTTGATTTCCTTTTTTCTCTCCAACTTTTATGTCTCATAAATTAACATTTATTTATTTTATTTTTTACATTATATTTTCATTTAAATATTTCCTTTTTTCTATTCTCTCTTGCTTATGCCTTTGTTTTTATTGTAATATATTTTCTATATAAGTTAGCACCTCAACATCCCTCCTTTCCCCCCGTTATCTTTTTTTTTTTTATCTGTTTTCGTCTCCAAGTTCAGTTGCAACCTTTAACTTCTGTTTGTCTCTTACTTCAGCACTCACCGGCATCTTCTAGGGGTGTATGTACATGATGTTGCCATTTTGGGTGCCCTCCGAGTCTTCCCAAAACTACTCATGATGCTGCACCTCTTCTTCCTGATCCGTCCTTAAAGGGACAGTCTACTCCAAAATTTGTATTGTTTACAAAGATAGAAAATCTCTTTATTACCCATTCCCCAGTTTTGCATAAACAATAATAATATTATTAATAATAATAACTTTATTGCAGTTATTTTTAATTTATCCAATAAGTGCTGGCTCATAAGTAACTCCACAGGTGTGTTATCTATATGGCACACATGAACTAGCGCTGTCTAGCTGTAAACATGCAGAGGTGACTTTCAAGGGCTTAAAAATTTGCATATTAACTTTCAACAAAGCATACCAAGAGAACAAAGTAAATTTGATTATACAAGTAAATTGGAAAGTAGTTTAAAATTGCATGCCCTTACAGTGACAGTTTTTCATATATAATAACAACAGCAAATAATAATGATTAAACACAAAAAATTACGCAAAAAAGTTCTAAGGGTTTTCAAAGATATGAGATCTCAGGTGTAAGAAAAAAAAGGCAGCAAAGAGATTTAACATTGTGGTACATTATTATTATTATTCTTTATTTATAAAGCGCCAACAGATTCCGCAGCGCTGCCCATGGGTACAAGGATAACAGTACAATGGAGAAACAATACTATAAGACAAATACGGGGGGAATTGAGAGCCCTATTCCCGTGGGAACTTACAATCTAGATGGGTAGGAGGATGGGAAACAGGAGGTGGGAACAGCAAAGGTGAGAATGATAGTAGTGAGGAGATAGAGGGCAACTGTTAGTTAAGTGAAGTTAGTTTGTTAATAAGTCGGATGATAGGATTCCCTGAACAGAAAGGTCTTTAGGGAACGTTGAAAGGAGGAGAGGTTACGGGCAAGTCTTTCAGCTCTAGGAAGTGCGTTCCAGAAGGTTGGTGCCACACGAGAGAAGTCCTGTAGTCTAGCATGAGAGGAGGTGATGGTAGCGAACGCAAGAAGCAGGTCATTTTGGATCTTAGGGGACAGGCACGAGTATATTTGTTGATGAGTGAGGACAGGTAGGGTGGGGCAGCATCGGGTAGGGCTTTGTAGATCAGGGTGAGAATTTTGAATTTAACTCTGTTATGAATGGGGAGCCAGTGAAGGGACTCACAGAGAGGTGCAGCAGAAACAGAGCGTCAAGAGAGGTGAATTAGCCTGGCAGATGCATTTAGGATGGATTGGAGGGGAGAGAGGCAGGAGAGAGGGAGGCCAGTTAGTAAGTTGTTACAATAGTCAAGTCGGGAAATTACCAGGGAGTGGATTAGCTGTTTAGTAGTTTCAGCATTAAGAAACGGACGAATTTTGGAGATATTGCGAAGGTGGTTGCGGCAGGATGAAGAGAGCAGTTGGATGTGGGGAATGAAGGACAGATTTGAGTCAAGCGTGACTCCGAAGGCAGCAGACTTGGGGTGATGGGGAGATAGTGGTGCCGCCAACAGTGATAGAAAAATTAGAAACTGGTGTGTAGTTAGAGGGGGGAATTAGAAGTAGTTCAGTCTTGGACATATTTATTTTTAGGTGGTGAGAGGCCATCCAGGAGGAAATGCCAGATAAGCAGTCGCTGATGTGAGAATTGACAGAAGGAGAGAGTGCAGGGGTGGAAAGATAGATCTGGGTGTCATCAGCATACATATACATCTCTAAAGATGTATATGTCTATATATTTATACATTACGTATTTATGTATTTATATGTGTACACATATATATAAGAGCATTGGAGTCATTTGCAGTTAAGTAGATTAAAACATGTATAAGCATATTTATGAAATATTCATATTTAATAAAGTGTTATAGTGTTTATTTACTGTAAATATTTTACATTCTAATGTTCTGCACATAGCAGACTATGTTCTATGTATTTATAAAAATATAATCCTATATACTGTATAGCTGTATATATCTATACCTATATATAATCATGTACATACTGTATAGATATAAATATATATGTTACCAAAATACCATCAGATAAATGTATAAATATGTATTCTATGTAAAGAACATTGGAATGTGAAATATTCATATTTTCATGTCGAGTTAGCGAAAATCGGGTGCTAGATTTTTATCTATGGAGGGATAGGTTATCTCGAGCAGGGGCGAAACTACAGGGTGTGCAGAAGTCGCAATTGTGACTGGGCCCCCAAGGGTGGGGGCCCAGCTTAAAAAAAATAATATATATATATTTTTTAATAAAAAACGTTGACCTGTCGCTGTCTGTACTGATATCATGTGAGTGTGACATAATGCTTCACTAGTGTCTCTGACTACAGGGTTTAGTGTTTCTGTTTTACCCATTGGTGTTTATGTGTGTATGTATATATGTATGTGACTGTGTGTGTATTTATGCATGTATGTGTATTTGTGTGTGTGTGTGTTTGTGGAACCAGCAAATTACAGACCTTGTTACTACAGCATGGGGGGAGGGGGTAAAAAGTGTCACTATACAGTACCACTATATACAGTACGGGGGGCTGGACTATGTCACAGACTACTGTGGTCACTTTACAAAGTACTGGGGCAGGTAGGGGCAGGCCAGTCATCTCACCGGCAGATTACAGACTGTGTCACTGACTCACTATATACAGTACTGGGGAGTTAAACAGTGTCACTACATACAGTAATAGGGGGTCAGACCATCTCACAGACTGTGGGCACAGGGTACCCCTCCTTTTGCAGACATGTAATCTGATTCACATTTTTTTCTGTGTTAAATGTAAAAGAAAAAAAATATATATGTATCAAATTCACTTTTTTTGGGGGGTGGGGGTGGTTTCTAGTTACGCCTCTGATCTTGCGTGCAATATTCTAAGTTTGTTTTTTGCACATGTTTGGTTAGTGCAAGAGCGATAACTTTTTACTTTCAACTTATAAAAGGGAGCGAAACCCGACACGTGGAAAAAGTTTATTTTTAGCACAATTAGTACTATAGTGAAAACATTAATTAGAGCTCCACTCATAATCTGGACCATTGTCTTTTACCATAAAAAGCAATAATAAAATTAAGTTTTTTTTCATGCTCTCAGTATGACAATCTGTCTTTGTAACAATGGTGTGCATTGGGGTGTAAGTTTTTTTTTACGAATGTGGATGGTATAATAAACTCTAATTGTTTGATACTATCTCTCTACAGAGAGGACAAAATAGGTATTGATTGTACTTGTCATCCAACTCTACTGAAATTTTATTTCCTATCCAAACATATTTAGCTGTTCATATTTCTTCTTAAATGTTACCATTTGATAGGTCATTCCATTATTACATTTGGTACATATTTATCTTCCAAATATAATGGATAATAGTTTTTAGAAGATACTTGAAATAAAATGTACAGCTGTACAAATACAAATGTAACATTGATATTTTCTTGAACAATTTAAACATCATATTATATTATATACAATAGAAGACCAAAATATGCATAATCTGTAATTTGATATCAGCTACAACAGGACACTGCTAGGGTGATAAAAAAAAAAATCCTCCTTATGGGACTGGCCTGATTCCAAATGAGTCAATTGGTTTTTTTTTGGCTATTTTTTATGTCCCAATACACCTTTTTTAACATCACAACCGAAACACAATGCAAATGATAACATTCTCATATTCGAATAAAATGTGATTGGAGATTAGTAAAGTCACCCATAAGATGCATGGACAACATTAACTTTGGTAATCACAATACCATATAAAAGAAAAAAGAAAAAAATAAGATTATTGTGACACAAAATTATTGTAAGCCCCTAATCTAATACATCAGTGTTTTATGAAAACATCATAAGCAGGCTGAATATATTGTTTTATTTGTTTGTTTGTTTTTTGACATTACACCTCATTAAAACAGCAACTGGGTCTAGTTTACCAAGCTATCGACTGCTGAAAGATTATAGGTAGTGCTGAAAATACAGCTTAATCATCACACTGTGTCAAATAATAAAACATAATCCAAAATAATCAATAAATGTACATTATTTTTAAAAAGAAAACAAGAACTTTACCAAATGAATATAAAACATAAAAAGACTAAGTCCATAAAAAAGCCCACCCTGCCAGGTACCTTGACAGAAACCACTCAGTCTTAATATCCACTAAAAAGGAAAAGTAATGTTGAAACAAACTAAGACCCGGATTACAAGTTATGCGGTAAACCCGTTGCGTACATAGGGGTTATTAGGGGCTGTACCTCTATTTCCATTGCGCCACCATTACAAGTCACCCTAAAACGTTCTGTAGTTGTGCAATAAGCCGCATATCGCACGCAAACCAAGTATCGACTTGGTGTGCTCGTGCACGTATTCCCCTGTAGAGACCAATGGAGAATAAATGTAGGAAAAAACCTAACACCTGCGATTGCGAAATCACTACCGCATTCCCCATTGAAGTCTATAAAGAAAAGAAAGTTTTTAAAAAACCTAACACCCTAACATAAGCCCCTAGTCTAATAACCCCTAAACCACTGCCCACCCACATCAACAAAATTATCCAAAATAAAAAAGTTATTACTATTCTAATACCCCAGTTAAAACAAAAAAGCCACCCCAAAATAAAAAAAATCCTAATCAAACAATAAACTACCAATAGCCCATTAAAAAGCCTTTTGTATGGCATTGCCCTAAAGCGATCAGCTCTTTTGCCCTGAAAAAAAAACAAAGTACCCCCTAACATTACAAACCCCCACCCACCCAACCCCCCGAAATAAAAAAAACCTTCCTAAAAAGATTCTTAAAAGTCAAATCAGCCAATTGGATGTAAGCTGCTCTCATCCTATCGGCTGATTTTAAATTTTTAGCCAAAAAGAATGTAAGGGTACCCCAATATAAAATGGGTACCTTGCATTCAATCTTCAGTGTGCAGTGGACGATTGCCATGTCGGATGACTGCGCTGCCTCCACGCCACCGGGATGAAGATGGAAGATGATCCCACGCTGGATGAAGATGGAGCTGCCTGGTTGAAGACCTTACGCCGCTGGGAAGAAGATGGATCGCGGGACTTCAGCAACGGTGAGTACCTATTTTAGGAGTAGTGTTAGGTTTTAATTTTGTTGTTTTTTTTTTTTAAGATTAGGGCTTTTTTATGGGCTTTAAAAGTGCTGAATGCCCTTTTAAGGGCAATGCCCATACAAATTACCTTTTCGGGGGAAATGGGTAGATTAGGCTTTTTTTAGGTAGGTTTTTATTTTTTGGGGGGATTGGTGGGTGGTCAGTTGTAATGTTAGGGGGTACTTTGTTTTTTTTAGGGCAAAAGAGCTGATTGCTTTAGGGCAATGTCCTACAAAAGGCCCTTTTAAGGGCTATTGGTAGTTTATTGTTAGATTAGTTTTTTTTTTTATTTTGGGTTGGCTTTTTACCATTTCTCCCCCACAAGTAACTACTGAAACCCCAGAACCCACAGTCAGCCTCCCAGAAACATTATATGGAGATAGAACTAAATTTAGAGAATTCAAGAACGCCTGTTCACCTCTAATTACCTCCAATGAACCTTCCAAGTCGTGCTTCAAATCTATTGTGATCGGTGTTGTGAATGGACCTCTAACCCCCAATGAAAGAATAATCCAAGGAACATGAGGTAAAGAACTGTCCCTCGTTATGGTGACAAACTCTTGGTGAGCGTACACCAACATCAACATGTTTAACCTTAAAAAATGAATCCAGCACTTTTTGTAATCTTTCTCTATCTTTGCAGTAGGACAGAAGTCGTCTGCAAGTTAAAGCCACTATTGACTTGGGGGCTTGTGGTTATTTACTGATGCTTCCCTAGTTACAAACAATAAAATTCCAAGCATAAAAAACATACACCTCTTTTATTGATGGTCCCCACATAGCTACAGTTCACATCCCGCACCATATAATTCCACTACAGGTTAGTACTCCTCAGGGACATCTAGAAAATATATCTTTTGACATCATCACTTCCCCCTTTTTTCTGTTATTTTAGACATTACTTGGCTTATATTATATCAACCTATCATAAACTGGGAATCATCAGAGATTCAATTAACATCTACATATTGTAGCAACACATTCTATCATTACTCCCCTATATTTAAAGTTTAGAAACGGATCTACCTACCCATTACTGTTCTTATTCTTTGATGTGTTCAATAAAAAAGAAGCTGAGACTCTTCCATCTCATATATGATTGCCCTATCGATTTAATACCGGTTTCATCTATACCTTATGATCATATCTACCTTCTCTCCAAGCCAGAGTTACAACATTAAAGGGAATACCGCAATGAGAAGCTCAAGAAATGTTTCATTAGAACCATGCATCCAGTAGCTTATAACTTGCGTGTTCTTTTATCAGCTGAAATAAGCAATCCAACAGGAGAAAAATAATTTCTCTCTATCAAATATGCTCTGGAAAATTGGAGACATCTCCTCAAAGGTACATTAAAACCTATAATAATATACTCAGATCATAAAAACCTTGAATATCTCAAGTCTAACCAAACTCTATCAGCACACCAAGTCCAATTGAGCCTCTACTTAGAAAGATTTAATTACATAACCATCTATCATCCCAGCTCCAACAATGGTAAGGCAGATTCCCTCTATAGACAAGGGTATGAAGGAAACAACAACAGAACCCCTGGAACTATCATACTTCCAGACAGTATAATTGGTGTTACCAATTACTTGACTACTGACATACAGAAAGCACTTAAGGATGATCTGAAAATTCCATTCCACATTTTACAAAAGGGATCAAATGGTCTTCTATACAAAAAAAAAGAAAGACTTACATACCTACAAATGAATATTCTAAAATACGCTCAGCAAGATTAGCAGGACATTTTGTCATGGAGAAAACCGTATAGTTGCTTCATAGACAATATTGGTGGCAAGGTATGTCAGAAACAACTAGAGAATATTTAAGTACTTGCAGAATATTTGTTCAATAGAAAGCAGATAGGAAACATCCCTATGGCCTCTTAACTTCCCTACCAATTCTAGGAAAATGAATAGCTATGGACTTCATCGTGGATCTTCCACGTTAAAAAAATCACACTACCACGCTTGTGGTTGTAGATGATCTCACCAAGATGGCTCACTTCCTTCCCTTGAAGGAACTACCCTCTGCTTCAAAAACAGACCATACATTTTTTAACAATGTAGTCAAACTCCATGTCCTGCCATGCACCATCACCACAGACTGTGGTAGTCAGTTCACTTCAAAAAATGTCAATCAACTATGCAAGAGTCTTAATATATAGAGCATAATTAGTGCCTTCCACCCACAAACATATGGGCAGACAGAGAGGACCATTCAATAGTTGGAGCAATACCTGAGATGCTATTTATCTTCAACATAATTGGTTGGATTTGTTACCAATGGCAGAATTTGCCCATAACAATACTATTAACTCAACAATTAAACAATCATCCTTCTATTCAAACTACAGATTTCACCCAACATTCCATTTATGCCCACAAGTTCCTCAGAATAACTTTTGGTATCCAGTACAATTGGTACTCTGAAGAATATGTTCAAAATCATACAGGAAAAATATAAAACAAGCTCAAGTCAAGCAAAAATTATACTATGATCTGCATGACCTTCCCCCACCTACCCTATCAGAGATTTGGTATTCATTTTGTCTTCAGCTAACCCCCACTTATCTCATACTTTACACTTTTCATGTGCCCCTACTGAAAACCATACAAAATGGATTCCTTCTCCGGACGAACATTAATACCTCCACCACCTATAACTATTGAAGGTCAGGATGAATATGAATTGGAGCAAGTTTTGAACTCCTGAAGGTATAAAGGGCAAGTCCCAAGTTGAGAGGAAGACTGCTGGGATTACTCCAAATACGTTAGAGCCTCAACACTAATCTCTCGCTTCCACAAGACACATCCTGACAAGCCCAAACCATAGAAATGGCTTCCCTGAAGTGAGGGTTCTGTGATGCATCTACAACATCACAACACCTCCAATAAAAGGTCTACCAAGCATTTCTCATATGCTTAATTTTTTAATCAAGCTGCAGTATTAAGTACTGTTTCTAAATGTATAATTTACTCAATATGAGATTTCTGCTAAGAAGCCAGGTTGTTCCTTCACCTCATCTCGATTTTCAGAGATCCTTCCCTACTTGTATTATCTAACAGAGATAACCACTATAATAACTAGCATAAGTCAGCAGCACTCTTCTTCTGCAGGCCATCATCATCCAATCCAACTTACCTACAACCTCTGGCATCTCCATGTGCTGGGTATTAGCTCCTTTCGGTGTCACTCATTAGCCTCAACCTATCTGACTGTTTGAGTTTTTTATACATGATATTAGCTTTTAAACTTTTTTGATGCAACAAGACTCCAGCTTTCTCTGAAATCTTAATAAACAGATTTTTTTTATTTCTACTTATTCCTGTGAGTACATTCCATTTAGTGCACACCTGAAGTTTTCTTGTATTGCAGCACATAGGTTCTTTCCATTTGAGGCACTTGGAGTTGTCAAACCATCCAAGGCTGCAGCTTTACATATCATAAAGGAGGACAGAGCCGCCATTCTATCTACAATTCTACCTCTGATTGGGGTCAGGCGATTCACCTAACACCACCCTTGCAGCTTGCTTGAGTCTGTACCACCATAACCATCTCTGTGTACCGGGTACAAGCTCCACCGAGGTGAGACGTAACAGTAAAGTCATTGGCTATAATAGAAGTCTGCAATGGGATCCTTCTCTCCTCATCCATCAGTCAATTACATTGTTTATTCTGAACTTTGCACTGAGTAAATAAGCAGAGTCTTGCTGTGAAAGTGTTGACTGTTACTATCCACTACAACCTACTGCTGACACTCCTAACTTCCATACAGTTCATCAAATATATGTAGATATATACTACTACAGATTATCCATGTTAATACATTATGGAACTTGCTACATAGTAGATACAAAGAAGAGTAATAGATACTCTTCAAATAACTTTTCTACATATACTCTTAGTTAAAGAGACTTCTCTTATTATTCCAGCCAATTCACAGTTGAGGTCCACTGACTAACTTAATAACCTCAGCAGTGACAGTTACGAACAAATTAATGTGCTCATTGGCTCTATATTACTATACTACTATGTTACATAACATTTTAGTTAAATTGCACTTGCTGCACATTTCCTAGAGAAGCCAAAATAAAAAAAAAATGATTTTGTTGCAAATCAAATAGTATATTTAGGCAAATTGCATCAGTTTGAAAACTTAATTACAGGTTTTGCCTTCTGGTTTCTCTATGTATTATGGGATGAAGCACTTTTTTAGCCAAACATAAGATGTGTTTTATATCCCTTTAAATACCCCTTGTGCCAGTGTTGGAGCACACAGAACCACTGATTGATGTTTATGCCTTGTATGTGTATTCCAGTTGCCTTCATACCAAGGGTGTGTAAAAGGTGTCAATCTCAGGTTAAGACAGCTGAGAACAAGGAGTAACAATGGCAAATTTGTAAAACGATTCATTTTGTTTTTCCCTCCAAAACTTCCTTATAAAAGAGTCCCACCCCACCTCTCATTACTACTCTTAAATATTTGTCTGCATTGTGTGTGTTTAGTGTTGAAACACTGAGTAAATAACTGCTGCTTTGCACAGCTTGCTAAATTATGTCTTCACAGGTTTATTTTTAATTATCTGTTTGGCCTTCCATAAAATGTTTATTACAGGTCATTAGTCTCCTGCTAAGCATCTGCCATGCTTTGCTCACAAATTTTTAATACTCATGTTTTCTTTGTAGGTTCATGTAACATATTAGTATGCAAATTTGTAATTTGCTGTAAGTATTCTTGAGACAGTGAGATTATGTTTATTGTTTATTAACAAGGATATCAGCATTGCAAAAATGTTTTAGAAACATTACAAAACAAATGACTAAAACTTTTTTAAAAAAAAACATCCTGAATAAAACAGTCCACTGTAAGTTATGATCAAAAGAAAACTTGAAATGGGTTCAAGAAAATAAAAAAACTAACAAAGACACAACATTGTCTGCTTTGACATAGCAAAACATGAATATTACATTACCTGCTTGTTGTGTCTCTCTTTTGTTTAAAAATCACTACTACACCTTGAGAACACCCCCCAAGAAAACACTGTCCTCCCCTTGTTTGAATCTGTGAAATTGCAGAGGCAAATTTAGTACTGCCCAGAAACAGCTCCCATTTTCCAAAACTTGATTCCAAAGTGTTGTGTTTATAATGATGATTTTCAGTGTTTCTAGTGGTTTATGCTTGATGTGCAAGGTATCAGGTATGAAGCCATTTTGCACAACTATATACAATACATTTCAAGTATGCCCACTGGCGTTTGGCTAGTAAAGATAGGTTAGGTGAGCCTCAGTTAATTTCAAACATGATTTTACTTAGCGGAAAGGCGCCTTGACAGCTTTTGACTTTAAAACAACAACAGTAAAAATTCTATTTTTTTTTCATTTTGTATGGTGGGGTTTGTACATGTTTAAAAATTACAGATATATCAAAAATGTATGATCTGCTAAAAATAAAGATAAAGATTTTAAAAATAATTTACAGAGAAGCACTAACATGAATGTTAAAGGGTTATTTAATGCATTCAGCACAAGGGTAAGTTGTTATTTAATATTGTAGTGGTTAATATGAATTTGTGGACTACAAATTTTCAAAGCAGGTTAATTATATTTTATACATTCAGTATAATAAAAGTTATTTTCCTGTTCTCATTTTTGTGTGTGCCGTTAATAGGCACAAAAACATTCATTAATAGAAAATCTATTTTCAAATGGAAAATGTAAGTTGAGCCACTTATCACATTTAATGGACGGCATTGACACCTAAAATGTGCCAAAATAGCATTATAGTTTCCAGCTTTGAAACGTTACACAAAAAACAGATTTTCAATGTGAATGAAAAATTATGTTTAATGTATTTACAGATTATGTGCTAGGCTGAAAGAAAGCTGTTTGAATGAAAATATTTGCCCAGTAATTTTACCTTCCATAAACATCAGATGTTTATAGTTTCTGCTTTTGAGGGAATCTGGGAGTTTGCTCTGCAGTGATTATTGTATGGACAATATAATATAATTAAAGCTATAAAATGATAGATGTTATGTAATATGGGTTATAAGACAAAAAAGTTAAAATTATAGATCATTAGAAAAAAAATTTTTAAACTTTGTGCCAATATGTTAGTAAAATATAAAATGACTCCTTCAGACGGATATAATTCAAAAGTGATATTTATCAATAGACAAATGATGAGATTAACATTTTTTATATTTTTCTGCATTGTGCAAAGTGAGGTAAATGAGTGGTTTCTTTAATGGGATAACAAAACAAACGAACAAATTTATATGAAAAAAAAATGTTATTATTCGTTCATGGGGTTAAAACTGCTACGCTAAAGGCTCAAGAGTTTGATGCTGTTTTAAAGGCAAAGGGCGGTCACACCAAATATTGATTTGATTTATATTTTTCTTTTGTTCGCTCACTTTGCATTTTGTTAATTGCTAAAAAGAAAATATTAACATTTTTAAAGCATTTTTACAGAATTCTTTACATCAATTTTTACACCTGCCTAATACATATGCTATGCGCTAGATTACGAGTGGAGTGGTAGTTTGTGCTCATGCGTTAACCCTGATAGACTTTTTAAAAAGTTTTCGCTTGCATGCTAATTCAATACAAAGTCAAACTTTTTTTGTTTTGTTTTGTTAACGTATTCCCTCCTAGACTTTAATGGAGTGCGAAAAGTGGGAAATAAACTAACACCCAACGCCACACAAACCTGATTGCATTTTCTCAAGTGAGCTAACCCGACTTAAATGATGATTATATATAATTATAGATATATACAACTATATAGGACTATATATTTATAAATACATAGAATATATTCCCGAATGTGAGCAACATTGGAATGTGAAATATTTACAGTAAATTTACATTAAACACTATATTAAATATAAATTTTAAATTTTTTATTGTACATGTTTTTATCTACTTGACTGCAAAGGGCTCCAATGCTCACACACACACACACACACACACACACACATATATATATATATATATATATATATATATATACTGTATATATATATATATATATATATATATATATATACACATATGTAAATACATAACTAAACATATAAATACATAATTTATATGTATACACATAGAAACACACACACACACACATATATATATATATATATATATATATATATACACTTATTTACATATTTAGATGAACAATATAAATAGATTACACGTCTGATGTATAGCCCTTTAATACCCCTAACAGTATAATGTGTAAGGTTTAAGGGGCTATTGAAGTGTATTATGATGATATCGACTGAGTGTTTAGATATATTCTTTACCAGGTGCTTATTTAGTAGAAACTTGTATAGTATAGGTGTAGCTGTATCCAGATATGCAGTATTGTATCAACAACTCTTGCAATGTAGTGACTTTTTTTCTCCTAGTATAACTCAGAGTTTTCAAATCACTACCACGTTCAGCATCATATACACAAACAGTATAGATTATGTTCACTCACCCGGTCCAGTGAAGGTACAGTCTGACGCCAGATTCTGGATTCTCACAGCTCTATCCTAGCTGGGCACTTAGTGTTGTGGATTAACACGGCTAGAGAATCCGTTTTGCAGCTGCAAGAAATGATGGCGATTCATTCGTGTTAAGACTGACCTGGTGAGCTCAACAAACCGGCTGGTTATGACGGATGAGCCAAATCCGTTAAGCAATGAACAGGAACAAAAAATCTCACCACAAGCGATGAAAGGAACCAGCCGTCCAATGTGCCGAATGTGAAAGTATAAAATATAGCTTTTATTGAAAGTTGCAAATAAAAGTTCTCATAGTACAATGAGGTGACAGGCAGCAGACTGGTTCACTAGCTGTGATTTTGTCATATAGACATTGTACTATGAGAACTTTTATTTGCAACTTTCAATAAAAGCTATATTTTATACTTTCACATTCGGCACATTGGACAGCTGGTTCTTTTTTATCGCGTGTGGTGGGATTTTTGTTCCTTTACATATTTAGACATGTGTGCATGTATCTCTTTGTTAAAGTGCCTTGCAAACTTTTTTTTTTTTAACACCTGAGACCTAACATTTTTGATCCCTTACAAGTTTTTAATGCAATTTATTTTATTAATCATTTTTATCAAACAGTTTTATTATGAGTACAACTGTATTTTAAATGTATGATGTGTTGTGTGCAACTTTTTTGACTCACGTAACAGTAAACCAGAGCTCTGAGGTTGCGCTATCCCAATTGCATGAAATTAAATTGTGCTCAAGCGAATGCATTTACTTTTAACTCGTAATAGCGCGCTACTTCAGATGAGCAAAGAGCTGCGTAAACAAAAATGAGCTTCATTTAATCGCTTGTGGTGAGATTTTTTTGTTCCTTTACATATTTAGACATGTGTGTATGTATCTCTTTGTTAAAGCGCCTTGCAACCTTTTTTTTTCTAACACCTGAGTCCTAACATTTTTGATCCCTTACAAGTTTTTAATGCAATTTATTTTATTAATCATTTTTATCAGACAGTTTTATTATGAGTGCAACTGTATTTTAAATGTATGATGTGTTGTGTGCAACTTTTTTGACTCACGTAACAGTGAACCAGAGCTCTGAGGTTGCGCTATCTGAAATTGCATGAAATTAAATTGTGCTCAAGCGAATGCATTTACTTTTAACTCGTAATAGCGCGCTACTTCAGATGAGCAAAGAGCCGCGTAAACAAAAATGAGGTTTTATACTTACCTTAATAAGCTCTGGAAAGCACGCTAACCTGATCCTCTTCTTGCTAAGAAGGCTTAGCGTGCTCGGCACCCAGGACCTGCACTAACTTTAGTGCAGGTACTGGAAAACAAACTGCTAAGCCTCCTGTTATTGAGGCCAACACTCTAGAAAGAAGAGGATCATGTTAGCTACCTCTCCAGAGAATGTTTGGCTAATTATTTAGCTATGGATGAACTTTTCACATCTAGCTTCGAAACAGTTTCATTCGTTTTAACGAAAAGAAATGTAAATGTTTATGAAAATTTGTTTTGTTTTTTTAAAAAAGAACAAATACTGCCAGCATCAAGACCTGACTGCAGATCATATACACAGAGTGGCTAAGTGGCTGTGTGTAAGGCCTGCTGTGTGAGTCCACACTTGGTGTGTCCCTGGCCGGTAACTGTATACTGGGTACACTGGTTTTGGGTGTGACCACCTTAAAGGACCAGCCAATAGTGATGTCGCGAACTTAAAAATTCAATAGGCAGGCGAACTTTAAAACCTACAAGGACTCTTTCTGGCCACAATAGTTATGGAAAAGTTGTTTCAAGGGGACTAACACCTGACTGTGGCATGCTGGAGGGGGATCCCTGGCAAAATTCCCATGGAAAATTACATAGTTTATGCAGAGTCTGCTTTTAACCCATAAAGGGCCTAAATCACCTAACATTCCCAAATTGTTTGCAATAACATGCTTTAAAACATCAGTTATGATGTCGTATCTATCAGGTAGTGTAAGGGTTACGGCCGCTTCACAGTGACAGAGCAAACTCCAAGTGTAATGCACCGCAATCAACCGCAAACAGTCCACTTGCACAACCACGAGATAGATAGATTTGATAGATAGATACATAGATTACATAGCTCAATCGATGCAATATACATATGATCGATACACTGTACATAGATCAATACATGCAATATACATTTGATAGATCCAAATTACATCGATCAATAGATGCAATATACATTTGATAGATACGAATGTTATCGAATCAAAGATGCAATATACATTTTATAGATACGAATGACATCAACCAAAATATGTAATATACATTTTATAGATACGAATTACATCGATCAATAGATGCAATCTACATTTGATCGGTACGTTTGATAGTTCGATCGATTTGATAGATAAATAAATCAATTTGAAATATATATATAATTTCCCTGACAGAGTATAACAATAAGACATGCGGTCTGTGACCCGTGGTGTGTTAAGTAGTACTATTCTTAACATTTTACTACAACCTGTAACTCCCCCTATCGGGGGAGGTCTATATGGCCTTCATTTTTGTCAAAAACACAAGTGGCTGTCTTAAAACAGTCCGGACAGAAGATAGATCGATAGATAGGATAGATAGATATACATAGATTGATAGTTAGATAGAATCGATAGAAGAGAAATAGATAGATTTGTTAGATATATAATTACCCTGATAAAGCATAATAATTAAACATGCGGTCTTGGACCCATGGTAACTAGGTTGTGTTAAGTAGTACTATTCTTAGCACTTTCAGCCCTGTAACTCCCCCTATTGGTGAAGGTCTATATGGCGGTTATGATTACCCTGACAAAGTATAACAACAAGACACGCGGTCTGGGACCCATGGTACTTTTGTTGTGTTAAGTAAAACTTTTCTTATCACTTGAATCCCTCTTACCCCCCCCCCCCCTTTTGTTGGAGCTCTATATGGCCTGCATGATTTGCCTGACAAAGTATAATAAGAAAACATCTGGTCTGGGACCCATGGTAACTAGGTTGTGTTTAAGTAGTACTATTCTTAGAACTGTAATCCCTGTCACTCCCCCTATCAAGGGAGGTCTATATGGCCTGCATGATTACCCTGACAAAGTATAACAAAAAGACACACGGTGTTGGACCCATGGTAACTAGCTTGTGTTAATTAGTACTTTTCTTAGCACTTTAATCCCTGTTACCCCCAGATATCGGGGGAGGTCTATATGGCCTGCCTGATTACCCTGAAAAAATATAATAATAATACATGCGGTCTGGGACCCATGTTAACTAGGTTGTGTTTTAAGTAGTACCATTCTTAGCACTTTAATCTCTGTAACTCCCCCTATTTGGGGAGGTCTTTACGGCCTGGATGATTACCCATACAAAATATAATAATAAGACATCTGCTCTGGGTCTTGGACCCATGTTAACTATGTTGTGTTAAGTAATAATGTCCTTAGCATTTTAATAGCTGTTACTCATACTCACCCTATCGGTGGAGGTCTATATGGCCTGCATGATTACTCTTACAAAATATAATAACAAAACATGCGGTCTGGGACCCATGGTAACTAGGTTGTGTTAAGTAGTACTGTTCTTAGCATTTTAATACCTGTTACACCCTGTCGGGGGAGGTCTATGTGGCCTGCATGATTACCCTGACAAAGTATAACAACAAGACATGCGGTGTGGGACCCATGGTAACTAGCTTGTGTTAATTAGTACTGTTCTTAGCATTTTAATACCTGTTACTCACCCTATCGGGGGAGGTCTATATGGCCTGCATGATTACCCTTACAAAATAGAATAACATGACATGCGGTCTGGCACCCATGGTAACTAGGTTGTGTAAAGTAGTACTCTTCTTAGCATTTTAATACCTGTTACTCACCCTATCGGGGGAGGTCTATATGGCTTGCATGATTAACTTAAAAAAATATAATAATAAGACATATGCTCTGGGACCCATGGTAACTTTGTGTTAAGTAGTACTGTTCTTAGCATTTCAATACCTGTTACTCACCCTATTGGGGGAGGTCTATATGGCCTGCATAATTACCCTTACAAAATATAATAACAAAACATATGCTCTGGGACCCATGGTAACTAGGTTGTGTTAAGTAGTACTGTTCTTAGCAGTTTAATACCTGTTACAACACCGAATGGTGGCAGGTCTATCTGGCCTTCATGATTAGCCGCACCCAAACCCAAAAAAAAGCCAAGCTGTCTTGGACTAACACCCATGGCTAACTCGGTTGTTTCAATTAGTACTATTCTTAGCACTTTCATCCCTGTTACTTCCAGGCCTCTCGGGGGTGGTCTACATGGCCATCATGATTAGCCTAACCAAATACTACAATCCAACCTTGGCTCAGTCTTCATATTCCCTTCATTGGCTGTATTTTGGTAGTACTGTTCTTATTAGTTTAATACCTGATACAACACCGAATGGTGGCAGCTCTATATGGCCTGCATGATTAGCCGCACCTAACCCAAAAAAAAGCCAAGCGGTCTTGGATTAACACCCATGGCTAACTCTGTTGTTTCAAGTAGTACTATTCTTAGCACTTTCATCTCATCCCTGTTACTTCCAGGACTCTTGGTGGTGGTCTACATGGCCATCATGATTAGCCTAACCAAATACTACAATCCAACCTTGGCTCAGTCTTCATAAGGCCCTTCATTGGCTGTATTTTGGTAGTACTGTTCTTATTAGTGTAATACCTGATACAACACCGAATGGTGGCAGCTCTATGTGGCCTGCATGATTAGCCGCACCCAAAGCCAAAAAAAAGCCAAGCGGTCTTGGACTAACACCCATGGCTAACTCGGTTGTTTTAAGTAGTACTATTCTTAGCACTTTCATCTCATCCCTGTTACTTGCAGGACTCTCGGTGGTGGTCTACATGCCCATCATGATTATCGTAACAAAGTACAACAATAAAACCTTGGCTCTTGAAAGCCTGTTAATTGGCTTTATTTTGGTAGTTCTGTTCTTATTAGTTTAATACCTGATACAACACAGAATGGTGGCAGCTCTATATGGCCTGCATGATTAGCCGCACCCAAACCAAAAAAAAAGCCAAGCGGTCTTGGATTAACACCCATGGCTAACTCGGTTGTTTCAAGTAGTACTATTCTTAGCACTTTCATCTCATCCCTGTTACTTCCAGGACTCTCGGTGGTGGTCTACATGGCCATCATGATTAGCCTAACCAAATACTACAATCCAACCTTGGCTCAGTCTTCATAAGGCCCTTCATTGGCTGTATTTTGGTAGTACTGTTCTTATTAGTGTAATACCTGATACAACACCGAATGGTGGCAGCTCTATATGGCCTGCATGATTACCCGCACCCAAAGCCAAAAAAAAGCCAAGCGGTTGAAAGCCTGTTAATTGGCTTTATTTTGGTAGTACTGTTCTTAGCAGTTTAATACCTGTTACAACACCGAATGGTGGCAGGTCTATCTGGCCTTCATGATTAGCCGCACCCAAACCCAAAAAAAAGCCAAGCTGTCTTGGACTAACACCCATGGCTAACTCGGTTGTTTCAATTAGTACTATTCTTAGCACTTTCATCCCTGTTACTTCCAGGCCTCTCGGGGGTGGTCTACATGGCCATCATGATTAGCCTAACCAAATACTACAATCCAACCTTGGCTCAGTCTTCATATTCCCTTCATTGGCTGTATTTTGGTAGTACTGTTCTTATTAGTTTAATACCTGATACAACACCGAATGGTGGCAGCTCTATAAGGCCTGCATGATTAGCCGCACCTAACCCAAAAAAAAGCCAAGCGGTCTTGGATTAACACCCATGGCTAACTCTGTTGTTTCAAGTAGTACTATTCTTAGCACTTTCATCTCATCCCTGTTACTTCCAGGACTCTTGGTGGTGGTCTACATGGCCATCATGATTAGCCTAACCAAATAATACAATCCAACCTTGGCTCAGTCTTCATAAGGCCCTTCATTGGCTGTATTTTGGTAGTACTGTTCTTATTAGTGTAATACCTGATACAACACCGAATGGTGGCAGCTCTATGTGGCCTGCATGATTAGCCGCACCCAAAGCCAAAAAAAAGCCAAGCGGTCTTGGACTAACACCCATGGCTAACTCGGTTGTTTTAAGTAGTACTATTCTTAGCACTTTCATCTCATCCCTGTTACTTGCAGGACTCTCGGTGGTGGTCTACATGCCCATCATGATTATCGTAACAAAGTACAACAATAAAACCTTGGCTCTTGAAAGCCTGTTAATTGGCTTTATTTTGGTAGTTCTGTTCTTATTAGTTTAATACCTGATACAACACAGAATGGTGGCAGCTCTATATGGCCTGCATGATTAGCCGCACCCAAACCAAAAAAAAAGCCAAGCGGTCTTGGATTAACACCCATGGCTAACTCGGTTGTTTCAAGTAGTACTATTCTTAGCACTTTCATCTCATCCCTGTTACTTCCAGGACTCTCGGTGGTGGTCTACATGGCCATCATGATTAGCCTAACCAAATACTACAATCCAACCTTGGCTCAGTCTTCATAAGGCCCTTCATTGGCTGTATTTTGGTAGTACTGTTCTTATTAGTGTAATACCTGATACAACACCGAATGGTGGCAGCTCTAAATGGCCTGCATGATTACCCGCACCCAAAGCCAAAAAAAAGCCAAGCGGTTGAAAGCCTGTTAATTGGCTTTATTTTGGTAGTACTGTTCTTAGCAGTTTAATACCTGTTACAACACCGAATGGTGGCAGGTCTATCTGGCCTTCATGATTAGCCGCACCCAAACCCAAAAAAAAGCCAAGCTGTCTTGGACTAACACCCATGGCTAACTCGGTTGTTTCAATTAGTACTATTCTTAGCACTTTCATCCCTGTTACTTCCAGGCCTCTCGGGGGTGGTCTACATGGCCATCATGATTAGCCTAACCAAATACTACAATCCAACCTTGGCTCAGTCTTCATATTCCCTTCATTGGCTGTATTTTGGTAGTACTGTTCTTATTAGTTTAATACCTGATACAACACCGAATGGTGGCAGCTCTATATGGCCTGCATGATTAGCCGCACCTAACCCAAAAAAAAGCCAAGCGGTCTTGGATTAACACCCATGGCTAACTCTGTTGTTTCAAGTAGTACTATTCTTAGCACTTTCATCTCATCCCTGTTACTTCCAGGACTCTCGGTGGTGGTCTACATGGCCATCATGATTAGCCTAACCAAATACTACAATCCAACCTTGGCTTAGTCTTCATAAGGCCCTTCATTGGCTGTATTTTGGTAGTACTGTTCTTATTAGTGTAATACCTGATACAACACCGAATGGTGGCAGCTCTATATAGCCTGCATGATTAGCCGCACCCAAAGCCAAAAAAAAAGCCAAGCGGTCTTGGACTAACACCCATGGCTAACTCGGTTGTTTCAAGTAGTACTATTCTTAGCACTTTCATCTGATCCCTGTTACTTCCAGGACTCTCGGTGGTGGTCTACATGGCCATCATGATTAGCCTAACCAAATACTACAATCCAACCTTGGCTCAGTCTTCATAAGGCCCTTCATAAGCAGTATTTTGGTAGTTCTGTTCTTATTAGTTTAATACCTGATACAACACTGAATGGTGGCAGCTCTATATGGCCTGCATGATTAGCCGCACCCAAACCAAAAAAAAAGCCAAGCGGTCTTGGATTAACACCCATGGCTAACTCGGTTGTTTCAAGTAGTACTATTCTTAGCACTTTCATCTCATCCCTGTTACTTCCAGGACTCTCAGTGGTGGTCTACATGGCCATCATGATTAGACTAACCAAATACTACAATCCAACCTTGGCTCAGTCTTCATAAGGCCCTTCATTGGGTGTATTTTGGTAGTACTGTTCTTATTAGTTTAATACCTGATACAACACTGAATGGTGGCAGCTCTATATGGCCTGCATGATTAGCCGCACACAACCCAAAAAAAAGCCAAGCGGTCTTGGATTAACACCCATGGCTAACTCTGTTGTTTCAAGTAGTACTATTCTTAGCACTTTCATCCCTTTTACTTCCAGGCCTCTCGGGGGTGGTCTACATGGCCATCATGATTAGCCTAACCAAATACTACAATCCAGCCTTGGCTCAGTCTTCATAGGCCCTTCATTGGCTGTATTTTGGAAGTACAGTTCTTATTAGTTTAATACCTGATACAACACCGAATGGTGGCAGCTCTATATGGCCTGCATGATTAGCCGCACCCAACCCAAAAAAAAGCCAAGTGGTCTTGGATTAACACCCATGGCTAACTCTGTTGTTTCAAGTAGTACTATTCTTAGCACTTTCATCTCATCCCTGTTACTTCCAGGACTCTTGGTGGTGGTCTACATGGCCATCATGATTAGCCTAACCAAATACTACAATCCAACCTTGGCTCAGTCTTCATAAGGCCCTTCATTGGCTGTATTTTGGTAGTTCTGTTCTTATTAGTTTAATACCTGATACAACACCGAATGGTGGCAGCTCTATATGGCCTGCATGATTAGCCACACCCAAACAAAAAAAAAAAGCCAAGCGGTCTTGGATTAACACCCATGGCTAACTCGGTTGTTTCAAGTAGTACTATTCTTAGCACTTTCATCCCTGTTACTTCCAGGACTCTCGGTGGTGGTCTACATGGCCATCATGATTAGCCTAACCAAATACTACAATCCAACCTTGGCTCAGTCTTCATAAGGCCCTTCATTGGCTGTATTTTGGTAGTACTGTTCTTATTAGTTTAATACCTGATACAACACCGATTGGTGGCAGCTCTATATGGCCTGCATGATTAGCCGCACCCAAAGCCAAAAAAAAGCCAAGCGGTCTTGGACTAACACCCATGGCTAACTCGGTTGTTTCAAGTAGTACTACTCTTAGCACTTTCATCTCATGCCTGTTACTTCCAGGACTCTCGGTGGTGGTCTACATGGCCATCATGATTAGCCTAACCAAATACTACAATTCAACCTTGGCTCAGTCTTCATTAGGCCCTTCATTGGCTGTATGTTGGTAGTACTGTTCTTATTAGTTTAATACCTGATACAACACCGAATGGTGGCAGCTCTATATGGCCTGCATGATTAGCCGCACTTTCATCTCATCCCTTACTTCCATGCCTCTCGGGGGTGGTCTACATGGCCATCATGGTTACCCTCACAAAAATATAACAACAATATGTGCGTGCAGGGAACCATGGTAAGGTTATTTCCTTTTGCAAAATCGAGTATAACAGTTGCAGGCAGAGGTTCTGACCCTGCATTATGGATGCACCTCTCCCTAAAAGAGGCATGCGTTACAGAGTCTGTGGGCATGTATGCAAAGAGCTGGCCTGCCTAAAAGGAGCAGCAAGGCAGTACAGGTCGTTCTCCTTCAGCCGTTTTATACTCTGTCCAACGGCCGCGACCCTCAACAGCCACAACAGAATGAAACACCACATATGCCATCCTTTTGAACAATAGAGTACAGGTATGGCATTGATTTTAGTTACACGGAGATATTT
The DNA here is from genome assembly GCF_027579735.1 of Bombina bombina. Taxonomy (NCBI): domain Eukaryota; kingdom Metazoa; phylum Chordata; class Amphibia; order Anura; family Bombinatoridae; genus Bombina; species Bombina bombina. Next base: position 961,376,584 of record NC_069502.1, read on the forward strand.
CTTATGAACCGTGAAATTGAAAACAAAAAAATGATTGGACACCCAGTACAGTACAGGTCGTTCTCCTTCTGCCTTTTTAGAAGAGTGTCCTGGACCCTCAACAAAAACAACAGCAGTAAAGAGGACATATGGCATCCTTTTGAACAATAGAGTACAGGTACATCATTGATTTTAGAAATTCAGAGATAATTTTTGGCAAATGGGAAATAGAAAAAAACATTGATTGGACACCCAGTACACTTCTTTCTCCTTCTGCCTTTTTATAAGAGGGTCCTGGACCCTCAACAGAAACAACAGCAGGAAAGAGGACATATGGCATCCTTTTGAACAATAGATGACAGGTAAGGCATTGATTTTAGAAACCCAGAGATAATTTGTTGCAACTGGGAAATAAAAAAAACATTGATTGGACACCCAGTACACTTCTTTATCCTTTTGCCTTTTTAATTTTTTATAAGAGGGTCCAGGACCCTCAACCAAAACACCAGCAGGAAAGAGGACATATGGCATCCTTTTGAACAATTGATTACAGGTAAGGTATAGATTTTAGAATCCCTGAGATAATTTTTATGAACATGGAAATAGAAAAAAACATTGATTGGACTCCCAGTACACTTCTTTATCCTTAGGCCTTTTTATAAGAGGGTCCCGGAGCCTCAACAGAAACAACAGCATGAAAGAGGACATTTGGCATCCTTTTGAACAATAGATTACAGGTAAGGCATTGATTTTAGAATCCCTGAGATAATTTATATGAACAGGGAAATAGAAAAAAACATGGATTGGACACCCAGTATACTTCTTTATCCTTAGGCCTTTTTATAAGAGGGTCCCGGAGCCTCAAACAAAACACCAGCAGGAAAGAGGACATATGGCATCCTTTTGAACAATAGAGTACAGTTAAAGCATTGATTTTAGAAACCCGGAGATAATTTGTTGCAACCGGGAATTTGAATAAAAAAAATGATTGGATGGATACCCAGTACACTTCTTTCTACTTCAGCCTTTTTATAAGAGAGTCCAGGACCCTCATATGAAACAACAGCAGTAAAGAGGACATATGGCATCCTATTGAACAATAGAGTACAGGTATGGCATTGATTTTAGAAACCCAGAGATAATTGTTTGGAAACGTGAAATTGCCCAAAAAAACAATCTTGGACACCCAGTACAGGTCGATCTCCTTCAGCCTTTTTATAAGAGGGTCCAGCATCCTCAACAGAAACAACTGCAGAAAACACCACATATGTCATCCTTTTGAACAATCGAGTACAGGTATGGCATCAATTTTAGAAACCCGGAGATAATTGAGAGGAACCGGGAACATTTTTCAAAAAATGTGCTGGGGCACCCATTACAGGTCGTTCTCCTTCAGCCTTTTTATACCAAGGGCCACGACCCGCAACAGGCACAACAGCATGAAACACCACATATGCCACCCTTTTGCACAATAGAGTACAGGTATGGCATAGATGGAACCCGGAGATAATTTAGAGCAACCAAGAGATGGATAAAGATGTTTGGTCGGTCCTCCTACTTCACATTTGGGGCACTGCGCGTGCAATTTAATGGTCCACCAGATATGAGTGGTGTGTAAAGTTGTACTATTCTTAACAGTTTAATCACTGTTATGTGCATTATTTTTTTATTTGAGTTTTGTACCCACAGAGCAGCAGCAGAGGCCAGAAAAATTAGGAATGTACAAATGACTGAAAAATTTGGGTATTGTTGTAGCAACTGCTGTAGCAGCGGCCAGAAAAATTGATGTTTGTAAAACATTTATAAAGTGCCCTAAAAGCTTGTGGCTTGAACACTAGTTGTTGGCGGATAAGTCAAGCAAGTCATCCGGCTTTATAAGAAAAAAAAAGGCCAGCCTATGTACCAGTTGTAGCCCAAGCCAGCTCATCTCATCATCAGGCCTTTTTTACTCAAATGTATCGCCCAATGTCAGTCCCTTCGGGATCCATCCCTCATTAATTTTTGTAAAAGTGAGATAGTCAAGGCTTTTTTGACCTAGGCGACTTCTCTTCTCAGTGACAAAACCTCCTGCTGCACTGAAGGTCCTTTTGGACAGGAAACTTGAAGCGGGGCAGGCCAGAAGTTCCATTGCAAATTGGGATAGCTCAGGCCACAAGTCAAGCCTGCACACCCAGTAGTCAAGGGGTCCATCGATCCTGAGAGTGTTGAGATCCGCAGTTAAAGCTAGGTAGTCTGCTACCTGTCGGTTGAGTCTTTCTCTGAGGCTAGATCCCGAAAGGCTCTGGGGATGCATGGGAGTTAAAAAGGTACGCATGTCCTCCATCAACAAGATGTCAGGAAAGCGTCCTGTCCTTGCTGCCGTGGTCGTGGGAGGAAGAGGAGGATTAATTTCATCTCTTCCCCTGTTACATTCCCGTTGTGCTGTGACATCACCCTTATACGCTGTGCAAAGCATATTTTTAAATTTATTCTTAAAATGCTCCATCCTTTCCGACTTGCGTGAATTTGGTAACATTTCAGGCACTTTATGCTTATACCGGGGTTCGAGGAGCGTGGACACCCAATACAGGTCATTCTCCTTCAGCTTTTTATACAAGGGTCCCTCAACAGGCACGACAGCATGAAAGAACCCATTTGAACAAGGTTAGATGCTGAGCTAATCATGTCCCGTTCCTCGTCCTCACTGATCTCACTGAGGGTATCTTCTTCCCCCCAGCCACGTACAACACCACGGGTACCAGAGAGGTGACAACAATGAGCACCCTGGGATGCCTGTTGTTCTCTGTCTTCCTCCTTCTCCTCCTCCTCAAAGCCACATTCCTCATCTGACTCCTCTTCCTTACAATCCTCTTCCTGCGTTGCCGCAGGTCCAGCAAGCGATGCTGATAAGGCTGTTTGTGGGGGTGATGGACAACACAACTCTTCCTCTTCACGCTCATCTACGGCCTGATCCAGCACTCTTCGCAGGGCACGCTCCAGGAAGAAAACAAATGGTATTATGTCACTGATGGTGCCTTCGGTGTGACTGACAAGGTTCGTCACCTCCTCAAAAGGACGCATGAGCCTACAGGCATTGCGCATGAGCGTCCAGTAATTTGGCAAAAATATCCCCAGCTCCCCAGAGGCTGTCCTAGCACCCCGGTCATACAAGTACTCATTAACAGCTTTTTCTTGTTGGAGCAGGCGGTCAAACATTAGGAGTGTTGAATTCCACCGTGTCGGGCTGTCGCAAATCAAGCGCCTCACTGGCAGGTTGTTTCGATGCTGGATATCAGACAAGTGCACCATGGCCATGTAGGAATGCCTGAAATGGCCACACACCTTCCGGGCCTGCTTCAGGACGTCCTGTAAGCCTGGGTACTTATGGACAAATCATTGTACAATTAGATTACACACATGTGCCATGCACGGCACATGTGTCAACTTGCCCAATTTCAATGCCGCCACCAAATTACTTCCATTGTCAGAAACAACCTTGCCAATCTCCAGTTGGTGCGGAGTCAGCCACTGATCCACCTGTGCGTTCAGGGCGGTCAGGAGTGCTGGTGCGGTGTGACTCTCCTCTTTCAGGCAAGTCAACCCCAAGACGGCGTGACACTGCCGTACCCGGGATGTAGCATAGTACCTGGGGAGCTGGGGGGGGGTGCCATAGATGTGGAGCAAGACGCAGAAGTTGAAGAGGACTCAGCCGAGGAAGAGGTTATGGAAGAGGATGGAGTAGGAGGAGTAGAGGAGGTAGCAGCAGGCCTGCCTGCAAGTTGTGGCGGTGTCACCAACTCTTCTGCAGAGCCACGCATTCCATGCTTGTCAGACGTCAGCAGGTTTACCCAATGCGCAGTGTAGGTGATATACCTGCCCTGACCATGCTTTGCAGACCAGCTATCCGTGGTCATATGGACCCTTGCCCCAACGCTGTGTGCCAGACATGACATAACTTCCTTTCTCACAACAGAGTACAGGTTTGGGATTGCCTTTTGTGAAAATAAATTTCTGCCAGGTACCTTCCACTGCGGTGTCCCAATAGATACAAATTTTTTGAAAGCATCAGACTCCACCAGCTTGTATGGTAAAAGCTGGCGGGCTAAGAGTTCAGACAAGCCAGCTGTCAGACGCCGGGCAAGGGGGTGACTTTGAGAAATTGGCTTCTTATGCTCAAACATGTCCTTGACAGACAGCTGACTGTGGGCAGATGACCAGGAACTGCTATGTAAGAGAGACTCAGTGGAGGATGTTTGAGAGGGGGCAAGTAGGACAGCAGTGGTTGACGTGGCTGAAGATGCTGGAGCAAGAGGAGGAGTGCGGCTTTCACTTTGTGTGCTGCTTCTACTCATGTGTTCTTCCCATCGGCCTTTGTGATGGGAGACCGTGTGCCTTCGCAAAGCAGTTGTACCTAGGTGGGTGTTGGACTTCCCACGACTCAGTTTCTTTTGGCACAGGTTGCAAATGGTATCGCTGTTGTCAGAAGCAGACACACAAAAAAAAGCCACACTGCTGAGCTCTGCGATGACGGCATTCTGGTGGTGGCAACAGCATGCGTTGATGGGCGTCGGCGTGCCTGGCTGACCCTGGGTGCCGATGCATGCTGTCTGACTGTGCCACTAGCTCCTTGAGATGACCTCCCCATGCTTCCAACTTGTCTCCTCCTCCTCTCTGTCTCCCCATCTGAACTTTCACCCTCTTCTTCTTCTCTTCTAGCAGGCACCCACGTGACATCCACCGACACATCATCATCAACCGCTTCACTTGTATCTGACACATCAAGAAAGGAAGCAGCAGCGGGTACAACATCATCATCATCACACCGTACCTCCATGTCGGTAATGCTGCCTGACTGAGACTGATCACTGTTATCTACATCCTCTGTCAGTGATGGTTGCGCATCACTCATTTCTTCCAACTGATGTGTCAATAACTCCTGTGACAGATCAAGTGAAGCGGCTGTGGTGCTAGTGTTGGTGGTGGCGACAGGCAGGCGAGTGGCACTGGTCACTTGAGACCTGCCCAAAGCACAGCTGGATGTAGATGGTGCATCAAGGTTAGGAGGACTAGGAGCGGAAGCTGTAGAAGATTGGGTGTCCTGTGTTAGCCATTCAACTAGGTCCTCCTCAGAACTTTTCGCGTCTCCCCTGGCACCCGGCGTCTGAACAATGTGCATATTTGTAGAGTCTAAAGGAATCACAGCACCACAACCACGACCACGGAACCTGCGGGGTGGCCTGCCTCTGCCTGTCATTTTTTTTTAAAATGGACACTAACAAAACTATTACACAAATTATATGAGTGGTGGCACTGTGCAAGTGGGCACAGTATACGCTGTGAGACTGACAACAACAAAAAAGACAGATGTTTTAAAAATCACAAATTGTTAATTTTTTTAAATATTAGAAGTACTGTGACAACAAATATGATTGTTGGCAATAGTCGGCAAATGGGCCTGTCTGGCACACATGCTGGGAGAAAGGAAACTGCAATTCAATGGCACTAGGAGACTGAAGATTCACAGTCAAAACAGTTATGATTAACAAAAATTTCAATACTGTTACAAGAAATATGATTGGTGGCACTAATTGGCTAGTTGGGCCTGGCACACAGGCAGGCAGGCAGGAGGAAAATGCAATTCAAGGGCACTAGTAGACTGCAGATTGACAGTCAAAACAGTGATGATTGACAATTTTTTTCAATACTATTAAAAGAAATATGATTGCTGCCACTAATTGGCTAGTTGGGCCTGGCACACAGGCTGGCAGGCAGGAGGAAAGTGCAATTCAATGGCACGAGCAAACTGAGGATTCAGAACAACAATCAAAATTTTTTTAATTTTAATTAGTAACAATACTGTGACAACAAATAAGATTGGTGTAACTAGTTGGCAAGTCGGCCTGGCACACAGGCTGGCAGGCAGGAGGAAAATGCAATTCGAGGACACTAGTAAACTGCAGATTGACAGTCAAAACAGTGATGATTGACAATTTTTGCAATACTGTTAAAATAAATATGATTGCTGGCACTAATTGGCTAGTTGGGCCTGGCACACAGGCTGACAGGCAGGAGGAAAGTGCAATTCAATGGCACGAGCAAACTGAGGATTCAGAATAACAAGCAAAAAATTTTAAATTTTAATTATTAACAATACTGTGACAAAAAATGTGATTGGTGTAAATAGTTGGCAAGTTGGCCTGGCACACAGGCTGGCAGGCAGAAGGAAAGTGCAATTCAATGGCACAAGCAAACTGAGGATTCAGAATAAAATCCAAAATGTTTTAATTATAATTATTAACAATACTGTGACAACTAATAAGATTGGTGTAACAAGTTGGCAAGTTGTCCTGGCACACAGGCTGGCAGCCTGGCAGGCAGGAGGAAAATGCAATTCAAGGACACTAGTAGAATGCAGAATGACAGTCAAAACAGTGATGATTGACAATTTTTGCAATACTGTTAAAATAAATATGATTGCTGGCACTAATTGGCTAGTTGGGCCTGGCACACAGGCTGGCAGGCAGGAGGAAAGTGCAATTCAATGGCATGAGCAAACTGAGGATTCAGTACAACAATCAAATTTTTTTTAATTTTTATTATTAACAATACTGTGACAACAAATATGATTGGTGTAAATAGTTGGCAAGTCGGCTTGGCACACAGGCTGGCAGGCAGGAGGAAAATGCAATTCAAGGACACTAGTAGACTGCAGATTGACAGTCAAAACAGTGATGATTGACAATTTTTGCAATACTGTTAAAATATATATGATTGCTGGAACTAATGGCTTGTTAGGGCTGGCACACAGGCTGGCAGGCAGGAGGAAAGTGCAATTCAATGGCACGAGCAAACTGAGGATTCAGAACAACAATCACATTTTTTTTAATTTTAATTAGTAACAATACTGTGACAACAATTATGATTGGTGTAAATAGTTGGCAAGATGGCCTGGCACACAGGCTGGCAGGCAGGAGGAAAGTGCAATTCAATGGCACGAGCAAACTGAGGATTCTGAATAACAATCCCAATTTTTTTAATTTTAATTATTAACAATACTGTGACAACAAATAAGATTGGTGTAACTAGTTGGCAAGTCGGCCTGGCACACAGGCTTGCAGGCAGGAGGAAAATGCAATTCAAGGACACTAGTAGACTGAATATTGACAGTCAAAACAGTGATGATTGACAATTTTTGCAATACTGTTAAAATAAATATGATTGCTGGGAATAATTGGCTAGGTGGGCCTGGTACACAGGCTGGCAGGCAGGAGGAAATTGCAATTCAATGTCACGAGCAAACTGAGGATTCAGAACAACAATTAAAAAAAAATTAAATTTTAATTATTAAGAATACTGTGACAACAAATATGATTGGTGTAAATATTTGGAAAGTCGGCCTGGCAAATAGGCTGCCAGGCAGTAGGAAAGTGCAATTCAATGGCACTAGCAAACTGAGGATTCAGAACAACAATCAAACATTTTTTGATTTTAATTATTATCAATACTGTGACAACAAATATGATTGGTGTAAATAGTTGGCAAGTCGGCCCGGCACACAGGCTGGCAGGCAGGAGGAAAGTGCAATTCAATGGCACGAGCAAACTGAGGATTCAGAACAACAATCAAAATTTTTTTAATTTTAATTAATAACAATACTGTGACAACTAATATGATTGCTGGCACTAATTGGCTAGTTGGGCCTGGCACATAGGCTGGCAGGCAGGAGGAAAGTGTAATTCAATGGCACGAGACAACTGAGGATTCAGAACAACAATCAAAATTTTTTTAATTTTAATTAGTAACAATACTGTGACAACAATTATGATTGGTGTAAATAGTTGGCAAGACGGCCTGGCACACAGGCTGGCAAGCATGAGGAAAGTGCAATTCAATGGCACGAGCAAACTGAGGATTCAGAACAACAATTAAAAACATTTTAAATTTTAATTATTAAGAATACTGTGACAACAAATATGATTGGTGTAAATATTTGGAAAGTCGGCCTGGCAAACAGGCTGCCAGGCAGGAGGAAAGTGCAATTCAATGGCACTAGCAAACTGAGGATTCAGAACAACAATCAAAAATTTTTTGATTTTAATTATTAACAATACTGTGACAACAAATATGATTGGTGTAAATAGTTGGCAAGTCGGCCCGGCACACAGGCTGGCAGGCAGGAGGAAAGTGCAATTCAATGGCACTAGCAAACTGAGGATTCAGAACAACAATCAAAAATTTTTTGATTTTAATTATTAACAATACTGTGACAACAAATATGATTGGTGTAAATAGTTGGCAAGTCGGCCCGGCACACAGGCTGGCAGGCAGGAGGAAAGTGCAATTCAATGGCATGAGCAAACTGAGGATTCAGAACAACAATCAAAATTTTTTTTATTTTAATTAATAACAATACTGTGACAACTAATATGATTGCTGGCACTAATTGGCTAGTTGGGCCTGGCACACAGGTTGGCAGGCAGGAGGAAAGTGCAATTCAATGGCACAAGACAATTGAGGATTCAGAACAACAATCAAATTTTTTTTAATTTTAATTAGTAACAATACTGTGACAACAATTATGATTGGTGTAAATAGTTGGCAAGACGGCCTGGCACACAGGCTGGCAAGCAGGAGGAAAGTGCAATTCAATGGCACGAGCAAACTGAAGATTCAGAATAACAATCCAATTTTTTTTTATTATAATTATTAACAATACTGTGACAACAAATAAGATTGGTGTAACTAGTTGGCAAGTCGGCCTGGCACACAGGCTGGCAGGCAGGAGGAAAATGCAATTCGAGGACACTAGTAGACTGCAGATTGACAGTCAAAACAGTGATGATTGACAATTTTTGCAATACTGTTAAAATAAATATGATTGCTGGCACTAATTGGCTAGTTGGGGCTGGCACACAGGCTGCCAGGCAGGAGGAAAGTGCGATTCAATGGCACGAGAAAACTGAGGATTCAGAATAACAATCAAATAATTTTTTTATTTTAAATAATAACAATACTGTGACAACAAATATGACTGGTGTAACTAATTGGCAAGTAGGAGGAAAATGCAATTCAAGGACACTAGGAGACTGCAGATTCACAGTCAAAACAGTGATGATTTACAATTTTTTCAAAACTGTTAAAAGAAATATGATTGCTAGCACTACTTGGCTAGTTAGGCCTGGCACACAGGCTGCCAGGCAGGAGGAAAGTGCAATTCAATGGCACGAGAAAACTGAGGATTCAGAATAACAATTAAATAATTTTTTTATTTTAAATAATAACAATACTGTGACAACAAATATGACTGGTGTAACTAATTGGCAAGTAGGCCTGGCACACAGGCTGGCAGGCAGGAGGGAACTGCAATTCAATGGCACTACTAGACTAGAGAATCACAGTCAAAAAAGTGATGATTTACAATTTTTTCAATACTGTTTAAACAACTATAATTGGTGGCACTAATTGGCTAGTTGGGACTGGCACACAGGCTGCCAGGCAGGAGGAAACTGCAATTCAATGGCACTAGGAGACTGAAGATTTGCAGTAAAAAAAATGTATATACTGTTAGAAGAAATATGATTGGTGGCACTAATTGGCTAGTTGGGCCTGGCACACAGGCTGGCAGGCAGGAGGAAAGTGCAATTCAATGCAACAAGCCAAATGATGAATCACAATCGAACAATGTTTAATTTTAAATATTAACAATACTGTTACAACAACTAGGATTGGTGGCACTAATTGGCTAGTTTGGGCCTGGCACACAGGCTGGCAGGCAGGAGGAAACTGCAATTCAATGGCACTTTGAGACTGAATATTTGCAGTCAAAAAAATTATGATTTTAAATTTTTTATATACTGTTACAAGAATTATGATTGGTGCCACTAATTGGCTAGTTGGGCCTGGAAAACACACTGGCAGGCAGGAGGAAAGTGCAATTCAATGGCATGAGCAAACTGATGAATCACAAGCAAACAATTTGGAATTTTAAAGCTTAACAATACTGTTACAACAACTAGGATTGGTGGCACTAATTGGCTAGTTTGGGCCTGGCACACAGGCTGGCAGGCAGGAGGAAACTGCAATTCAATGGCACTAGGAGACTGCAGATTGACATTCAAAAAAGTGATGATTCACAATGTTTTCAATACTGTTACAACAACTATGATTGGTGGCACTAATTGGCTAGTTGGGCCTGGCACACAGGCTGGCAGATATGAGTCGTGGCTGGTAGGTAGGGCTGCAATTTAAGAAAGTATGCTGTGTAAGTGACAAAAACACAGGCCTGATAGAAAATTAAGTTAGATTACACTAGCAAAATAATTTAAAATTTTATATTTTAATATTAAAATAATGTTAAGAAATGCAATGCACATATGAGTGGTCGCACTGGCTGGCTGCTACGTAGGGCAGCAATTAACAACAGTATGCTGTATAAGTCAGATAGACAGTTAGACACAGGCCTGAAAGAAAATAAAATTAGATTACACTAGCATAATGATTTAAAGATTTTTTTGGGGAATTTAAAGAAAAAGGTTAAGCACATAGATATGAGTCGTGGCTTATAGCCTTGGAAGGGCAGCTATTAAAAACAGTAGGCTCTGTAAGTCAGATACACACATGCCTGATAGAAAATACTATTAAATTACACTAGAAAAATGATTTAATTTTTTTTTTTTTGGGGGGGGGAATTAAAAAAAGGTTAAACACATATGAGTCGATGCTCATAGACTAGGGAGGGCAGCAAGTAAGCACAGTAGGCTCTGTATGTCAGCAAAACACACAGGCCTGATAGAAAATGATATTAGATTACACTATCAAAAAAATGTAAACGTTTTTTTTTTAAATTTAAATTAAGGTGAAGAAGATATGAGTGGTGGCTGCCTGGCACAGAGCAATTAACCAAAATACTGAAAAAAAGGAAGAATATTAATGCTGTGTGAGCCTGACAGACACAGGCCTGATAGAAAATGTAATTAGATTACACTAGCAAAATTATTTAATTTTCTTTTTTAAATTTAAAATAATGTTATAAATGGATATTAACACTGGTGGCTGGCACAGAGCAATGAACCAGAGTATATGCTGTGTGACACAGGCCTGATAGAAAATGAAAAAAAATTACACTAGCAAAATAATTAAAAAAATTTGTTGGTTAAATTTAAACTAATGTTGTTAGGCAGATATCAGTGGTGGCAGTAATCACAGCATATGCTGTAATGCTAATAAAAATACGAAAAAAAAAAAAAACGGCTCAAATTATAGCCCTAAAAAGGGCTTTTTGGGGTGCTGTTCTTGCAGCAGAGATGAGATGAGTCCTTCAAGACTGTAGTGGACACTAAATACACTAGCCTAGCTATCTTTTTCCCTATAATGTCAGCAGCACAAAAACAACACGTCCTCTCACTAAGAAAGCAAGGTCGTTATGAGTCTAAAATGGCAGCTTCCAAGTAGCTGGGAGGGTCTGTGAGGGAGTGTCTGATGTTGATTGGCTCTAATGTGTCAGAAGGCTGAGACATACAGGGTCAAAGTTTCCTCAATGATGACACATAGGGGGCGGATCGAACATCCCATGTGTTCACCCACAGCCGCGAACAGTTCGGGACATCACTACCAGTCAACACAGTGGATTTGCATAATCAACAAATGCAAGATAACAAGACAATGTAATAGCACTTAGTCTGAACTTCGAAAAAGTAGTAGATGTTTTTCTGACAATTTTAAGCTATGTCTATTTCCACTCCCCCTGTACCATGTGACAGCCATCAGCCTATCACAAATGCATACACGTACCATGTGACAGCCATCAGCCATTCACAAATGCATACACACTTATTCTTGCACATGCTCAGTAGGAGCTGGTGACTCAAAACGTTTAAATATAAAAAGACTGTGCACATTTTGTTAAAGGAAGTAAATTGGAAAGTTGTTTAAAATGGCATGCTCTATCTGAATAATGAGAGTTTAATTTTTGAGTGTCCATTTAAGTTCTTTAATTAATTAATTTGAATCACAATTCAGAATTTATATTTGTCCTAAATGAATGAATAAGGAAAACATTAGGTACACTTTGCATTCGTAATGAAATGAATGGACATCTTTATTATTTATTCTAAACTATATAACACATGCATTGAAATTTTCCAGTTGAAGAGTCATATTAACTAAATTTATTGAATATTTAGCAGGGCTCTAGGCAAAGTATGATATTTGTATTTCCACTATGTGTTCACATTAATTTTACATGTTCTATTCCTTGTATGTCTTCAAGCCTTAAATGCCAAAGTTGACCTTTAGAGGCCTATTTATCAAGCCGTCCCACATCACTACCATTAACTAAACCTATTAACCCCTAAATTGCCAGCCCCCCTCATCGCCATAAACTAAATTATTGACCCCTAAACCTAACAACCCGCTAACTTTACATTAAAATTACAATATCCCTATCTCATAATAAATTAAAACTTACCTTTAGAATTAAAATAAACTATATTAAACTATTAATTAACCTACCCTAACTATTATACTAAAATTACATTAAACTATTTTAAACTATTAATTAACCTACCCTAACTATTATACTTAAATTACATTAAACTATATTAAATTATTAATTAACCTAACCTAACTATTATACTAAAATTACATTAAACTATTTGAAACTATTAATTAACCTACCCTAACTATTATACTTAAATTACATTAAACTATATTAAACTATTAATTAACCTACCCTAACTATTATACTAAAATTACATTAACCTACCAATTAAATTAAATATATTACATATTTAAAAACCTAACCCTACTGAAATTATTGAAATCTACAATTAAAAATTACTAAGTTACAAAAAATAAAAAACACTGTTACAAAAAATAAAAAAACTAAGTTACAAAAAACACAGTATCAAAAATAAAAAACCAATTACACCTAATCTAATAGCCCTATCAAAATAAAAAAAGGCCCCCAAAATAAAAAAACCCTAGCCTACAATAAACTACCAATGGCCCTTAAAATGGCCTTTTGCAGGGCATTGCCCCAAATAAATCAGCTCTTCTACCTGTAAGAAAAAATACAAACACCCTCCAACAGTAAAACCCACCACCCACACAACCAACACCCCCAAATAAAAACCTATCTAAAAAACTTAAGCTCCCCATTGCCCTGAAAAAGGGCATTTGTATGGGCATTACCCTTAAAAGGGCGTTTGCTATTTTACTGCCTAAAGTCCCTAACCTAAAAATAAAACCCACCCAATAAACCATCCATCCTCATCCAAGCGGCAGAAGTCCTCATGGAAGCCGGCAGAAGTCTTCATCCAGACGGCATTTTCTATCTTCATCCATCCGGTGCGGAGCGGATTGATCTTCAAGCATCCGGCGTGGAGCATCCTCTTCTTCCGATGGTCACTGTAGAATGAAGTTTCCCTTTAAGGTATGTCATCCAAGATGGCATCCATTACATTCCAATTAGCTGATAGAATTCTATCAGCCAACAGGAATTAAAGGGGGAAAATCCTATTGGCTGTTGCAATCAGCCAATTGGATTGAGCTTTCATCCTATTGGCTGATCCAATCACCCAATAGGATTGAGCTCGCATTCTATTTGCTGATTAGAATAGCTGATTGAAATTTAACCATTCCCTTTTTAATAAAAGAAAACAATCTTGAGCTATGGGCTTGGATTTAGATTCATCTTTGGAAGCCATTTTAACTTTGTTGCTTGCTTAGAATGATGGTAACTTGATTTTGCTGAATTATATCCTAAAATAATATTCATGACATTCTTCTAAGCTTTACAAAGATTACCCAATCATCAGTATATGCCTTAGGGTTATCTACAGTATCATAAGGATGTATCTGCCAGGTTGTTTTCAATGTATCACACTTTCAAAAATGAAAAGTGGAATAAAAGTTCCCATTACAACATCTTAATAACAATCTGTTTTTACTAAATATATAACTAAGGGCCATATTACAAGTGATGAGCTAGCAGATGCTTGTGAGTGATCGGGTTTATCGTGCCTGTTTGCGCATGTTTATATGTGTGTACATATGTATTTATGTATTTATACGTGTATATATGTATTTACATAAATATATACACATGTAAACACATAAATACTTATTAACACACATATAGACATATGTATAAGTGCATTGGACCCCTTTGCAGTCAAGTAGATGGAAACATGTAAAAGCATATTATGTAATATTCATATTTAATAAAGGTTTTGTGGATACTAACCTGGCCAGTCTGACTACTCTACCTGCCTGCCAGCTACAGTGGTACCTTCCACCAGTTTGCCAGCTACAGAGCTACCTGCCTCCTGCTTGCAAACTACAGAGGTGCCTTCCTCCTGCCTGTCAACTGCAAAGATACTTTCCTTCAGCTTGCCAGCTACAGATATTCCTGGTTACTGCCTGCCAACTACAGAGGTGCCTGCATCCTGCTTGCCAACTACAGAGGTGCCTGCCTCCTGCCTTTCAACTACAGAGGTGCCTGCCTGCCAACTACAGAGGTGCCTGCCTCCTGCCTGCCAACTACAGATGTGCCTGCCTGCCAACTACAGAGGTGCCTGCCTCCTGCCTGCCAAATACAGAGGTGCCTGCCTGCCAACTACAGAGGTGCCTGCTTCCTGCCTGCCAACTACAGAGGTGCCTGCCTCCTTCCTGCGAATTACAGAGGTGCCTGCCTGCCAACTACAGAGGTGCCTCTGAGGTGGCGAGGGGAAATCACTGATTGGTTGCAGGCATTACACGCTCACTTGAGTCTAAATTCTACAAATATATACTTTTGTGTAGCAGTTTTGATTTGAATAACTTTTGTTTAGCTTACAGACTAAGCAAATCAAAATTTAGAGTTAAAGGAATGTTCTAAACAAAATTGGAATCCGCATGAATGTATTTCAGTTTTGAATAGAAGCATTTTTGCAATGTACACATACAGTATTAGCAAAAAGGCTTCTAATAAAAGCTATAGCTGTTTCAAAAGTGTTTTTAAGTATGCACCGTGTGCCAGCATTTTAAACATAGCACACTTGCTCATAGAGCCCAAGATGCTTGTACTGGTAATGAATGACTAAGGGCTAGATTAATGAATGACTAAGCGCAAAAGTGATATTAGCGCTCCTCTTTGTAATACCAGTGAACTCTAATGTATTTTGTGACATTTTTTTTTTCCAAAACAGTTAACCAGAGCTCTGAAGTAGTGGTAATCATTCTAGCATAAATCACTCAAGCAATTGCTTTTACTTTCACTTTTAACTAAAAAAACAGCAATAAGCATGACGAGCGTAAACACCCACGATAAACCCCTCATCGCTCACATGCAAATGTTTGCGCTCCACTCATAATCTGGCCCATTGTTTTTGGAAAATGTTTATATTTTCTGTAGCAAATAAAACCAGTTGTATATTTTACCTTTTGTTTTTCTTCTTGAAGGGACTTAAAGTTTGTTAGTAGATGACTATAGACTTTAGCAACAGCTGATTTTAAAAAATAAATCTACCAACCTAATGTTGTGTAATTTATAAAGCATATGAGTATGGTTGTGCTAGCCTTGATAGGATTTAAACTTATAAATAGAACAAACATTGCAGTTCACTGATTAACCAACTGTGCCAACACACTATCATACAATTTACTTTCCAAGTACATGATTCCTCCAAACATCTGAAAACATATTATCCATTGAAGCATATCAATGCACTGAATTATTGAGCCATTAGATTACTTAAATATCTCTACGCATTGAAGGTTACCAAATTTTCTTTATGGACAACATAAAAAAAGTCCTAAAGTTATTTATCTTACCAATGTTCTAGGTTAAATACTCCTTCAGATACCCATCATCAATTTAAGATGAATGATCCACATAAGTTCCTGATCATTAGGCAAAAAGCTAATGCCTTTTCAAGAATGACCACCCATCTTCACAGCAAAGCTGTCCTGACATTTATTTTTTAAATGTTTCATTTGCTGTTTACTTGTCTTTTACACATTGCTACATTCTTCTAAATTGATGGGGGAAAAACTGTTCATTGTAACTAATAAGAATTTGTATATATTTATTTTATAAGTTAAGATTTGGAAAAGTATCTTCTTGTAATGTGTGTTAATATCTTCAGTTTTTTCTCTGCATATGCCCTTATGTACTAAAATGTTCCTCATCATAAAATGAAATGATAATTAATGCTTAATTAGTGTACTAAGTTATAATTATCTATCGCTTACCAATATGGGAATTTATTTACATGTTTTCAAAATTCCCTATTTCCTGTGGTTAGAAATTATGCGGCAAGTACGTCTTCTTTGTGTATGAAAGACAAAATGAGTAATTGGATAAAACACTCAATGAACAATGTGTAAATCTGAGAACATATAATTTACAGTCTAATGTAGTGAAAGTGAAATGAAAATAAATAGCACCATGAAATCTTAAGTGGCTCATTCATCAAATGTTTATTTTATGATAGGTGATATGCTCTCCTTTTATTCTCTAAATATCAGCTTGATATGTGACTTATGAGAATGTGTACCTCAAGAAAAAGTTTATATAGGTTTTCATTAAAATGACATTCATACATGCACTGTCCTTTTCCTTTGAGTAATGTGTCTATTTCTTAAAGGGACACCATACATTTTTGGTCATCTATTTAAAATATTAACATTTAAATGGGACAAGAACTTGCCGATTTACTAATTATCAAATTATGCACATTCTTTTTTGCACACTTTCTGACGTGCCACCTCCTACCTAGAATGCACAAGAGATTACAGTGTATACATATGTGAATTTGTTATTGGCTGTTGGCTGTGTCATATGATACAGGAGACAAGGAAATTAAAGGAAATGTGTAAAATTAAAAAAATTATTATATATATAATGCTTTTTTTTATTTTTTTTTGTCTGAACATTTACATTTATTCTAATATTCAAGTATCAGTTGGGTCTTCAAGTGATTCAGTATAACTGTAAAAAGCTAACAAGAAAATATCACCTGATATATATTTTACCTCAAAAGTTTTTCATCTCACAATAGTAAGTGCACAGTAAACAGTTATAGTTATCCTTCAGCTACTGTCCAGCTGCAGGTTTAAAAAAAGAATCCAGGATAAAAAGTCACTGCAAAAAAGCCACAATTTTGGCTAGGAAAAAGCCACAGAAAAAAGACTTATTTTATTCACATAAATTAAACAAAACAATTAAGCAATATTGAAAAAAAAATGATTGACACATAATATAATATTAATATGATTTAACAAAATGAGTTTTGTTTTGTGGCATGATTGGCTTTTTTACCCCTTGAAGATGTTGATAAAGGTATGAGATACCGCAAAATGGTCATTACATAAGATCCATCTGTAGCTGAGGATTTGCTCATGTATTTTGATCATACTTATGTTAGTGGCACATTTCGACCAATTCATCAACCAGCTGTCATATCTAATTACGCCAAGATGCATTTGAGATGTATGTCCCACCTATGTTTGTCCCTCACCTATGGAATGTACACGATGCCACCATGAACAACATCGCTCATACCAACATCTATGAAGTGTGAAATAATAAATTCTTTAACCTCATTGGTCACTATCACCCCTCAATTTTGATGTGTCATTGAATGGTTTTGGGGTGAAGAAGTGGCAGGGAGCACCATTGTCCAACAAGATACTGTTGATAACTCACCTCAAAGGAGAGTAGATCAATGCTATGTGCACCTACAAGAATGCCGCCATAACTTTTTGTCACTCTACAACTAAGCCACAACTTTTATATATATATATATATATATATATATATAACTTTTATTTTTATTTATATATATATATATATATATATATATATATATATATATATATATATATATATATATATATATATATATATATATATATACTAGTTCTAAAGACTGTGTAAACGGGCCATTTTTTGCAGAACAGCGGTCCCACCCCTTGCTCTTTCTCTCCCCCATTTCTTTTGTTCTCTCTCTCCCCCCTCCTTTTTGCTGCGTCTCTCTTCCCCCTTTCTTTTGCTCTCTCTCTCTCCCTCTCTTTTGCCCTTCCTCCCCCTATTTTGCTCTCCCCCCTCTTTTGCTCTCCTCTTTCCCCCTCTCTTTCTCTCTCTCCCCCTCTCTTTTTCTCGCTCTCTCCCCCTCCCTTCTCTCTTTTGCTTTCTCTCTCCCCCCTCTATTTTTTCTCTCTCTTCCCTCTCTCTTTTGCTCTCTCTCCCCCTCTTTTGCTCTCTCTCTCCTACCCTCTCTTTTGCTCTTTCTCTTCCCCTCTCTTTTGCTCTCTCTCCCCTCTCTTGCTCTATCTCCCCCCTTTTTTTCTCTCTCTCCCCCCTCTCTTTTGCTCTCTCCCCCTCTCTTTTGCTCTCTCTAACCTCTCTTTTGCTTTCTCTCCCCCCTCTCTCTTGCTCTCCTAAAGCCTGTGTACACAGGCCATTTTTTGCAGTACAGTGGTCCCACCCCTTGCTCTCTCTCCCCCTCTCTTTTGTTCTCTCTTTCCCCCTCCATTTTGCTCTCTCTCTTCCCCTTTCTTTTGCTCTCTCTCTCCCCCTCTCTTTTGCACTCACTCTCCCCCTCTCTTTTGCGCTCTCTGTCCCCCTCTTTTTTGCTCTCTCTCCCCTCTCTTGCTATCTTTCATCTACCTCTCTTTTGCATTCTCTCTCCCCCTCTCTTTTGCTCTCTCTCTCTTCCCCCTCTCTTTTGCTCTTTCTCTCCCCCCTCTCTTTTGCTCTCCCCTTCCCCCCCTCTGTTTTGCTCTCTCTCTTACTATCCTAAAGCCTGTGTACACAGGGCATTTTTTGCAGTACAGAGGTCCCACCCCTTGCTCTCTCTCTCCCCCCTCTCTTTTGTTCTCTCTCTCCCCCTCCCTTTTGCTCTCTCTCTCTCCCCCCTTTCTTTTGCTCTCTTTCTCTACCCTCTCTTTTGCACTCTCTCTCCCCCTATCTTTTGTTCTGTCTCCCTCTCCTCCTCTCTTTTGCTCTCTCTTTCTTCCCCTCTCTTTTGCTCTCTCTCTCTTTCCCCCTCTCTTTCTCTCACTCCCCCTTCTTTTTGTCTCTCTCTCTCTTTTGCTCTCTCCCCCTCTCTTTTGCTCTCTATCCCCTCTCTTTTGTTCTCTCTGCCCCCTCTTTGGCTCTCTCTCCCCCCTCTCTTTTGCTCTCCTAAAGCCTGTGTACAAGGGCCATTTTTTTGCAGTACAGCAGTCCCATCCTTTGCTCTCTCTCCCCCTCCCTTTTGCTCTCTCTCTCTCTCTCTCTCTCTCTCTCTCTCTCTCTCTCTCTCTCTCTCTCTCTTCCTCTCCCCTTTCTTTTGCTCTCTCTCTCACCCTCTCTTTTTCTCTCTCTCTCCCTCTCTTTTGCTCTCTCCCCTCTCTTTTTTGCTCTTACACCCTTTCTTTTGCTCTCTCTACCCCCTCTCTTGCTCTCTCTACCCCCTCTCTTGCTCTCTCTCTCCCTCTCTTTTGCTCTCTCTCCCCCTCTCTTTTGCTCTCTCCTCCTCTCTTTTGCTCTCTCTCCCCACCTTTTGCTATCTCTCACCCCTCTCTTGCTATCTCTATTCCCCCTCTTTTTTGCACTCTCTCTCCCCTCTCTTTTGCTCTCTCTCTCTTCCCACTCTCTTTTTCTCTCTCTCTTCCCCCTCTCTTTTGCTCTCCCCCTCCCCCCTATCTTTTGCTCTCTCTCTCACTTCTCTCTTTTGCTCTCTCTTCCCCCTCTCTCTTGCTCTCCTAAAGCCTGTGTACACTGGCCATTTTTTGCAGTATGGCGGTCCCACCCTTTGCTCTCTCTCCCCCCTCTCTTTTGCTCACTTTCTCCCCCCTCTCTTTTGCACTCTTTCTCTCACTATCTTTTGCTCTGTCTCCCTCTCCCCCTATCTTGCTCTCTAACTCTCTCCCCCCTCTTTCTTTGCTCTCTCTCCCCCTCTCTTGCTCTCTCTCCCCCTATTTTGCTCTCTCTCCCCCCTCTCTTTTGCTTTCTCCCCCCCTCTTTTGCTCTCTCTCTCCCCTCTTTTGCTCTTTCTCCCCTCTCTCTCTTGCTCTCCGAAAGCCTGTGTACACATGCCATTATTTGCAGTACAGCAGTCCTACCCCTTGCTCTTTCTCTCCCCCCTCTTTTGTTCTGTATCTCTCCTCCATTTTGCTCTCTCTCTCCCCTTTCTTTTGCTCTCTCTCCCACCTTCTCTTTTGCTCTCTCTCCCCCCTCTCTTGCTCTCTCTCCCCCCCTCTTTTGTTCTCTCTTCCCCTCTCTTTTGCTCTCTCCCTCTCTCTTTTGCTCTCTCCCCCTCTCTTTTCCTCTCTCTCCCCCTCTCTTGCTCTCTCTCCCCCTTCTTTGGCTCTCTCTCCCCCTCTCTTTTGCTCTCTCCCTGTCAGGGTTTTTTCCCTGCTTTGTTTGCCATGTGCTGCTGGCAGCCATTTTACTCACGTCTCTTGCTGATTCTGGTGCAGAGTGTGTGATGCTGCTCATTTCCTGCATGCCCTCTTATGGCCAGACTGGTGTACATCATCCTTGTGAGACAGGTTGCAGTCTCAGAATTGTGATGTCATCACTTATTATTTAAAGAGCCTCTGTTCAGTATGCTTTGCCCTTGCATTGCCTCAGACCTGTTTGTGGGTTCCAGTTTCTGTGTATTACCTGGCTGTCTTATGTCCCTCCTGGTTCCTGATCCCTGCCTTGTTCCTGACTCTGCTATTCTCCTTGTTCCTCATTCCGGCTGGTCTGACTACTCGTTTTGGCTCCTGACTCAGCTCATCTTACTATTTGCTTTGGCTTCTGACTCGACTGAGCTCTAGCTTTGACTCCTGGCTTGTTGTTTGACTTGTGGACTTTTTTTTTTATTTTTTGTTATTAATAAAGGTGTGATTATTTTTGCACTTCTCATTTCAGTCTGATTCCTGGCACCCTGACATTACGCAAGGGCCATGAATCCTGATGGTGCTAATAATCCACCTTTACCTACCATCATTTCCAGGATGGATGAACAGGATCACCGCTTGGATCAATTTGCACTAGCCCTGCAAACCCTGCTGACTCGCACTGCACATTTGGACCAAAGTGTCCCGCTAGTTATGGCTGCTCCTGTTTCCGCTGCTTTGGTTCTTCACCTCTCCCTCAGCAATATGGAGGTGGTCCTATTCAGTGTAGTAGGCTTTTGAACCAGGTGGGAATTTACTTTGAGATGTTACGACAGGCGTTTCCCTCTGACAGAGCTAAGATGGCATTTCTCATCTTGTTACTCTCTGACACAGCCCTTGCCTGGGCTAATCCCTTGTGGGAGACTAATAAACCTGTGATTTCAAATTACCCTGAATTTGTGGCCTCCTTTCGAAGGGTATTTGATGTTCCGGCTCGCTCCTCCTCTGCTGCTAAACAACTAATGTCCATTCAGCAAGGTACAATATCTGTTGCTCAGTATGCCATTGAGTTCCGTACGCTTGCCGCAGAGGTAGGTTGGAACAATGAAGCCCTTGTTACTGCCTTCTTTCATGGGCTCTGTGATACGATTAAAGATGAAGTTGCTGCCAGAGATTTACCAGAGGATCTCGAGGCATTGGTGTCTTTTTTGATCCTAATTGACATCAGACTCAGAGAGAGGCCCTCTTTCAAGGAGCGCTTGCGGAAGCCTCCTGTTCTGTTGTCTCCTACATGTTTGTTCCCACCCATGCCTCCCTCTCCTTACATGCCTCCTGGTCCCGACTCACCAGGTACTGCTGAGCCAATGCAGTTGGGATTCATGTGTCTCTCCGTGGCGGAGAGGGCCTTTAGGAGGAGGGAGGGGCTCTGCCTCTATTGTGGGTTACAGGGCCACCTTTTAAAGTCTTGTCCTACATGGTCAGGAAGTGCTTGCACCTAAGGTCCTGTCAGGGGCAGACCTTTGGTGGTTTATCCTCATCCCCAGAACTGCTAAAAGAGAAACCTTTGGTCACGGTTGTCCTTTTCTGGGTGGACTCCTCCATAGTCACCCAGGCTCTTGTTGACTCCGGTGCTGTGGCTATTTCATTGACAGTGCTTTTGTATCAAAGCACTCCATTCCTGTTTTGCCTTAGTCTATTTTGCTTGCTATTGACGCCATTGATGACAGGCCCCTTCAGCCCGCACTCATTACTCACGAAACCACTCCGTTATCCATGGCTGTTGGGGCTCTCCATTTTGAAACTCTCCAGTTTCAGGTGATAAACTCTCCACATTTTCCAGTTGTTCTGGGATATCCCTGGCTCCAAAAGCAGGTCCAAAATTTTGTCATGATCTCCGCAATGTATTTCCACTTTTCTTCGGTATCTCAATTGCCAGAGGAGTACCGACAGTTTCTAGATGTTTTTGAAAAGGTGCGTACCTGTACGTTGCCTTCTCACCAGTCTTACGCTTGTGCCACAGACCTGCAATCCAGAGCCATTCCTCCTTGGGGCTGGGTTTGCCCTCTGTCTGTTGCAGAGAATTGTGCTATGGAGGAGTATGTTGAAGATGCTCTGTCACGCGGGATCAACCGCAAATCCTGCTCTCCTGCAGGGGCTGGCTTCTTCTTTGTGAAGAAAAAGGGTGGCGAGTTAAGACCATGCATCGATTATAGGGGTCTTAATTGTCTTAAAATTAAGAATGCTTACCCTAGTCCCCTCATTATGGAACTCTTTGACCACCTCAAGGGAGCTACGGTCTTTTCTAAACTTGATTTGAAAGGAGCTTACAATCTCATTAGGATCAAAGAGGGCCACAAATGGAAAACAGCATTTAACACCAGGAGCGGGCATTATGAGTATCTTGTAATGCTCTTTGGCCTATGTAATGCTCCTGCTGTTTTCCAGGAATTTATTAATGATGTCCTACAAGATATGTTGCAACAGTGTTTTGTGGTGTACTTAGACAACATCCTCATACACTCACCCACACTTGAGGCTCATCGTTCTGATGTTACATGGGTTCTTCAGAGACTACTTGAGAACAGCCTGTTTTGTAAACTCAAGAAATGTGAGTTCCATCAGACTCAAGTAACCTTCCTAGGTTATGTTATCTCTGTTGCAGGGTTCTCAATGGATCCTGACAAGTTGTTTGCAGTTCTGCAATGGCCTCGCCCAGTTGGTCTTTGGTCTATTCAACATTTGTTGGGCTTTGCCAATTACTATAGAAAGTTTATTAAAAATGTTTCTTCCTTGGTTAAACCTATCACAGACATGACCCGTAAAGAGAATGATCCACTCTATTGGTCACCTACTGCTATTAAGGCCTTTGATAGTCTTAAGACTGTCTTTGCTACCACTCCAGTTCTGGCTCATCCTAACACTGTCTTGCCTTTTGTTCTTGAAGTCGATGCAACTGAGACTGGAGTAGGTGCCCTCTTTTCTCAACGTCCTATGCCTGATGGTTCCTTGCATCCGTGCAGTTTCTTCTCTAAGATATTGTCTCCAGTGGAGTACAATTATGAAATTGGTGACAGGGAATTACTGGCCATAATTTTGGCACTCAAGGAATGGAGGCATCTCCTCGAGGGTACTAGCGTACCAGTACTCATTCTTACTGACCACAAGAATTTAAGTTATCTATCCCAAGCAAAATGTTTGTCGCCCCAACAGGCCAGATGGGCACTATTTTATAACCTTTTTATAATCAACATCATATTATGTTGTTTTAGGTTCAATATCATGTGTTCATATTCCCACTATTAGGGCTTTTTAGGTTATTAGATTTGATTGAATAATAAATAAATTATACTGTTTATGTATTGTATTCTGATTGTTCCTATTTTGGTAAATATGAGGGTACACAGATATACATATTCATATTTGAGAAGTCTTAATTTTGACTGCCTTATGTTTATATATTTTCAATGGTTTATCTCAGTACCCCATTATGTACCACTACTTTTGAGAAATTTTCCTCATCAGATTACATCTTTTACATCGGTTTTCTAGTATAACCAGGTTCTATAGTTATATATGCCATTATGTGTTCTGGCTTTTTCTGAATGGTTTTTGTATGCTCACAAATTGCATTTTTCTAATTTCTAATTTCCAGCTTGTTTACTTTGCTTGTTATTGATTGATTTATTTATACTATTGCACATATGTGTATATATTCAATCCATTGTTGGTAACAAAAACATTGTTATTCTTTAATATGACATGCAGTTCCAGTTACAGATTATTAATGTCATATTCTTCCTTCTTTCCCCCTTACAATTGAAATTTGACTCTTATTAATGTACTTCAAATTATGTATCATACTATATTTGTTTACATTTTTGTTAACATTTTCCTCCATTCGTTTCCAACCAGATCAAGGGTTAAAGGGGAGTGGTATTTCTAACCCCTCTGTAGCCAATGATTGTGTAGAGAGTTACTTTTAAACACCCACTTGTAAATACACAGCAGGTCTTAGATTACGGCACACCCCCGAAACTAGTAGGGCCAGCTGTCTCTCTGTTACCGTGCTGGTATAGTTTTGGATTTTATCCTTAATAAAGTCACTTTGATTCCTTTATAACTGGATACTCTTGAATCTCTTTTTTTGCTCATATTTACGGACTACAAGGAGTCCGTTCACTCTCAAGAGCCCACAGAGCCTCCACTCCTATTGGTTTTCTACCTGCCGTTCAGTATTCCTTTCCCCATGTGTTAGCTGAAGATTCGACCGGCGCCGGAGCAATCGGATTGGATAAGCCTCACACACCCCCTTTCGGCATGTCCCGATGATGACGTCAGACGCCCAGAAGACTCGGGTGGCGCTTAGAGGAAGGCACGTCTAGTGTATAATTCCGCACAGGAGCTGCGGTTCACCGGGATGACGAAACCTGTAACCTGGAAGCTGCCACAACGTCCAGAGTGAAACGTAAAAGTAAAGCTGACCATCAGTTGGGTGAGTGCAGAGGCTTATACCCTTGTTTGAATTGAACTTGAATGTGAATTCATTTCCACTTGCGCTGAGATAAATGGACTTGTGCTTACCATGGGGATAATAAACATTATTACACTATAACGGCAGGTATTTGTTTTGGAGTATTTATATATATATAGCTACACTTTGAGTTACAGTGATTGTGAACCCTGGGGAATACTACTGTGTTTTTGCATCTTTTTCCTTGATCCCCATCGGCTCTCCTCTGTTTCCTAGAGGCCTATTCAGTGACTTTATTTTATTATATAACAGATACTCTCTGTATACCTTATCCAAATATGGAAGTCACGGTATCAACACAATTCTACTCATTGCTACCCCCTAGCGATTGTGATTTTGAAGGGTTGGAGTTGGAGGAATTTTTCAATCAGGAGTCTAGTGACATCAAATTGGGGGATTTGTTTTACAGCCTGGAACTATTAAGGCTTAAAGAGATACGCCTGAAACTGGACACCTGGATTATAAATAAATACCTTGGACTTAAGATGATACCCAGAGGCCTTAGGGTAAAAAAGTTTCCCAACTTTGCTGTCACAGACAGCGAATTCATCAGGGAATGGAATGACATTTTATCTGAATGTTCATTAAGGCTTATGGTTTTGTTGGTTAACTATAAATCTAAACAATTACAATCAGTAAGAGATGAAATTGTTATACTTCAAAATGAATTGTCTAAATTTCAAGATCTAGAAGAATACAGTTGTTTTGATAATATGCTGGCCGAGGTAGTTGAGAATAATCGAAAAACCCTTATATCTACTAAACATACTAAGTTCCTCAGGGATCAAAGGGATTATAATGAGGGAAAAGTTTTTATTTGGCAAAAACAAGCAAGATTCAGAGGAAGGAATACAAATAAAAATAAGAATAAAGGCAATTTAAATATTACAGATGGGAGCGAAGGCTCAGGTAGTGATGATCAGGGGGTTGGTTCATATAACCACAAGAATACAAACAACCAAATAAAAATAAAAATAGGAATAAGAACAAACAAAAGAAAAAAGTCAGTTTTGCTGATGTAGATTCAACAGATGATGAACATTCGTCACCTGTAGCTTCAACATCGGGCGAGGAACAATCCGGATCAGATGGTGAATTTAGCTCCCAATTATTGAGGGGTGATCCACCAGAATCCACTAACCAAGCAACCTTACCCAGTAATACTGCTAGTTTTGAAGTAGAATATGGTCAATCTGTCAGGCCTAAAACACCTGGCAGTGTGACAGATAATACACCATCTATTCTTAAAACTCATGCTGGGGAAGGGGGGTCTAATATGACATTTGATCATATAGCTACTAATAAACCGCAGGTTTTTCGGCCCGTTCCAAAGAAATCCAAAGGGGGAGGGAAGGATGGGGTCCAGAAACATTGGTATACCCTGAGGGAGACCAAACGTCTAACTTAGGTAGTGTTATAAATTTATCGTCACATTCACTTAATCAAGTTGAAATCAAAGTGTTGAATTATGGCTTGGGATTTTGCCCTGACAATAGCTTTAATCTATTTAACACCATAGTGGATGTGAATAAATTTATAAGGAAGCTTACCTTACAAAAGTTTTTCAATAATCCTGAATCCATACATCCAAATACTGAAATTGAACAAGCAACCAACAGAGCTCCCTCTAGAATGTCTGCTTTGCCCATGTCTAATATAAATAACTTTCAAGATGTTTGTGATTTAACAACTCTTGAGAGTCTACAAGCAGAATCTGCAACTACAGAAACAACAACAAATGTTTTTCCTAAATTCAAACCCCAGTCTAAATTCTACCCCATTCACAGTAGAGGTAAAAATCTGGAACTTTATCACAAGAGAGGGGTGGAGGATCTAACCTCTCTCCACTATTCTAGAAAAACCAGTAAACACAACTTGTCTTTACGCGAAAAAGAAGCACTAGCTGGTCTTCAAAACAACAATTCCCTTGTCATTAGGAACTCTGACAAGGGTGGAAGTGTTGTACTCCTTGACAAGGACACATATGTCCATGAAGCCATGAGACAATTGAGAGATCCTGATACATATTCAGTTCTCTCATGTGATCCCACTAAAAGATTCCAGAGAGAATTATCACAATTGTTGGATGATGGAAGATTTTTGGACCTCATGGATGATGATACTGTTCAATATCTATATGTTGAGAACCCAGTGGTCCCGATCTTCCATCATTTGCCAAAAGTTCACAAGAGTCTTGAGGAGGTTAAGTGACGTCCGATCGTTTCTGGCATTGGCTCCCTTCTTGAGCCATTGTCAGAATGGTTGGATGCCATCCTGCAACCCATTGTACATTCCTTACACAGTTACATCAGGGATACTACGCATATTTTACAAATACTCGATGGTTTTGTCTGGACACCATTGGATAGTTGGCTCACCATTGATGTGGTGTCATTATATTCCACTATCCCCCATGAAATGGGCATCATTGCCATTAAACACTTTTTGGAATCTTTTTACTCCATGGATAACCCTGCGGCTAACTTTATCATCAGAGTGACCTCTTTTTTGTTAAAACATAATTATTTTATGTTTGAGGGGGTATTCTATCTGCAGAGACAAGGTACTGCCATGGGGGCAAAATTTGCCCCATCATATGCTAACATATTTATGGGATGGCTAGAGATCAACTTTGTCTATGCAGATAGAAACCCCTTCATTCATCATATACGATTGTATAAACGTTTTATTGATGATTTGATTATCATTTGGTCCTCTGATGGTAAATCGGCTGAGGATTTTACAGAATTCCTGAACACAAGTGACAATGGAGTGAAATTCACCCATGAATAGCATAAATCAGAAATCCATTTCTTGGATGTTAACCTTAGAGGAGATACTGACACTGGCACCATTATATCCAATTTGTACAGAAAACCTATTGCAGGAAATACCCTTTTACATCACAAAAGCGCCCACCCTAAACATGTTTTTAAGGGTATCACAAAAGGACAGCTACTTAGGGCTAAAAGGATCTGCAATAGGGAATCTGATTATAAAAAGGAGAGCCAAGAGATAAAAAACAGGTTGCTTGAAAGAGGGTACAACCAATCTTTGGTTGATAATGCCTTGGATGAAGTAACCAAAATGAAAAGAGGTGATGTCCTTCAGAAAAGCAAACTTACAAAGTCTAATCACAAAACCAAGAATTGTACACTCTTCATCACCAAGTATTCAACGGAATTCTACGAGATTTGTGTAATTCTCAAGAAATACTTCCCCATGTTATATGGGGATAAACAATTAAAACCGGTAGTGGAGAGAGGTTTCAAATGTGTTTATTCCAGAAATGTCACATTAGGAAATATTCTATCTCCAAGTCAAATAACACAGAATACCAGGCCCACTACTTGGCTCTCTGTAAATGGGACATACAAGTGTGAGGTTTCAAGATGCAAGGCCTGTGACTTTATCACAGAAGGTAGAAACTTCTACTCTTGTGTTACCAACTACACATATGAAACAAAGGGTTGCATAAAATGCTCAACTAACTATGTAGTTTATGTCATTGAATGTGTCTGTCATAAACTACAGTATGTGGGCATGACGTCTCAAGACATCCGTACTAGAGTACGGGAACATTTGGGCTATATCAGGAACGAAAAGACATGTTCAGAATTAGCCAGACATTTCATTGAAATTCATCATGGTGATGTCAGATCTTTCAAGTGGCGAGCAATTGAGGCCATTAGGAGACCATCAAGAGGTGGGGATAAAGATGCTATTTTAGCACGCCAGGAAGCATTCTGGATTTTCAGACTACGCACTCAGGTCCCTAATGGCTTCAACTCGGAATTTGATCTTATTAATCACTGGTGCTGAATATAATATATAACATATAATTTAGCTTTGTCCCTTACCGTATAGTTAACTTTTACACTGGTAAACAACATTCAGTATATTTTCAGCCATTCACATTCTTTGGAGAAACCATAGTCCTAATAATAAAAACCTTTTTATAATCAACATCATATTATGTTGTTTTAGGTTCAATATCATGTGTTCATATTCCCACTATTAGGGCTTTTTAGGTTATTAGATTTGATTGAATAATAAATAAATTATACTGTTTATGTATTGTATTCTGATTGTTCCTGTTTTGGTAAATATGAGGGTACACAGATATACATATTCATATTTGAGAAGTCTTAATTTTGACTGCCTTATGTTTATATATTTTCAATGGTTTATCTCAGTACCCCATTATGTACCACTACTTTTGAGAAATTTTCCTCATCAGATTACATCTTTTACATCGGTTTTCTAGTATAACCAGGTTCTATAGTTATATATGCCATTATGTGTTCTGGCTTTTTCTGAATGGTTTTTGTATGCTCACAAATTGCATTTTTCTAATTTCTAATTTCCAGCTTGTTTACTTTGCTTGTTATTGATTGATTTATTTATACTATTGCACATATGTGTATATATTCAATCCATTGTTGGTAACAAAAACATTGTTATTCTTTAATATGACATGCAGTTCCAGTTACAGATTATTAATGTCATATTCTTCCTTCTTTCCCCCTTACAATTGAAATTTGACTCTTATTAATGTACTTCAAATTATGTATCATACTATATTTGTTTACATTTTTGTTAACATTTTCCTCCATTCGTTTCCAACCAGATCAAGGGTTAAAGGGGAGTGGTATTTCTAACCCCTCTGTAGCCAATGATTGTGTAGAGAGTTACTTTTAAACACCCACTTGTAAATACACAGCAGGTCTTAGATTACGGCACACCGCCGAAACTAGTAGGGCCAGCTGTCTCTCTGTTACCGTGCTGGTATAGTTTTGGATTTTATCCTTAATAAAGTCACTTTGATTCCTTTATAACTGGATACTCTTGAATCTCTTTTTTTTTGCTCATATTTACGGACTACAAGGAGTCCGTTCACTCTCAAGAGCCCACAGAGCCTCCACTCCTATTGGTTTTCTACCTGCCGTTCAGTATTCCTTTCCCCATGTGTTAGCTGAAGATTCGACCGGCGCTGGAGCAATCGGATTGGATAAGCCTCACACACCCCCTTTCGGCATGTCCCGATGATGACGTCAGACGCCCAGAAGACTCGGGTGGCGCTTAGAGGAAGGCACGTCTAGTGTATAATTCCGCACAGGAGCTGCGGTTCACCGGGATGACGAAACCTGTAACCTGGAAGCTGCCACAACGTCCAGAGTGAAACGTAAAAGTAAAGCTGACCATCAGTTGGGTGAGTGCAGAGGCTTATACCCTTGTTTGAATTGAACTTGAATGTGAATTCATTTCCACTTGCGCTGAGATAAATGGACTTGTGCTTACCATGGGGATAATAAACATTATTACACTATAACGGCAGGTATTTGTTTTTGTTTTGGAGTATTTATATATAGCTACACTTTGAGTTACAGTGATTGTGAACCCTGGGGAATACTACTGTGTTTTTGGGCACTATTTTTGTCTCAGTTTAATTATTTGGTCTCCTACCTGCCTTGTAGTAAGAATGTTAAGACTGATGCCCTCTCTGAACAATGTTCACTTCTGTCCAAGGAGGAGTCTGTACCTACTCCAGTTATAGCTCCTGACCATATTTTGGCTACCATACGTACTAATTTGACTTATCCCTTGGGGGACGAGATCCTGGCTGCACAAACTAATGCACCTCCTGAGAAACCTAGTGGTAAGTGCTTTGTTCCTGAGAAACTTCAAACTAAACTTTTGCACACTTACCACTATACTAAAGCCGCAGGTCACCCGGGTAAGAACCAAATGATTTGGTCTGTCACTCGAAGATTCTGGTGGCCAGGTCTTCATTCTGATGTTGCTGCGTATGTTTCTTCCTGTTAATTGTTTGCACAGAATAAGACTCCTTGATGTCTTCCTGTGGGTCACATCTGTCAATGGACTTCATTGTCAAGCTCCCTGTTTCCAGTGGCAATACTGTTATCCTTATGGTGGTTGACCGTTTTTCTAAAATGTCACATTGCCTACCGCTCAGGAGCTTGCTTCAATTTTTACCCATGAGGTCTTCCGTTTACATGGGTTACCCAAGAAGATAGTGTCGGACTGGGGTAGCCAGTTTGTCTTCAGATTTTGGTGTTCCTTTTGTGCTCAAATGGGGATCCAGCTTTCCTTCTCCTCGGCATATCACCCTCAATTGAATGGGGCTATGGAACGGTCTAAACAAGCTCTGGAACAGTTCCTCCGTTGCTATGTCTCAGATCACCACAATAATTGATCTGAACTGTTACCTTGGGCAGAGTTTGCTTGTAATAGTGCTATTAATGCTTCCTCCCAGTTATCCCTGTTCATGGCGAATTATGGGTTTCATCCATTCTTGTTGCCCGATTCATTCATGTCTCAAGGTATTCCGGCTTTAGAGGAGCATCTCCGGCAACTCCGTTCCACGTGGGTGCAGATTCAGGATTGCCTTCATCATTCTATGCAGCGCTAAAAGTTCCAGGCTGATCATAGGCATGTGCCTGCGCCTTTCTACCAGGTTGGTGAGAGGGTTTGGCTGTCCTCCCACAACTTGAACCTTTGTATGCCTTCCAATAAACTGGCTCCCCGTTATGTTGGTCCTTTTCAAATACTCAGACGGGTCAATCCTGTGGTCTACGCTCTTGACCTTCCTCCTGCAATGTACATCTCCAATGTTTTTCATGTCTCCCTCTTGAAACCATTGTTTTGTAATCAGTTTACCACTGTGTTGCCTTGTCCCTGTCGTATCTCTGTTGACAAACATGAAGAATATGAGGTCAGCAGCATTTTTGACTCTCGTATGTCCAGGGGCCGCGTACAGTATTTGCTTCACTGGAGGGGCTACGGTCTGGAGGAGCATTCATGGGTTCTCTCCTCTGATGTTCATGCTGCCGCCCTCCTCCGTGACTTCCATGCCCATTTCCCCAATAAGCCTTTTGTCCTCCCGCGGGGGAGGGGTCGTTGAGGGGAGGGTACAGTCAGGTTTTTTTCCCTGCTTTGTTTGCCATGTGCTGCTGGCAGCCATTTTGCTCACCTCTCTTGCTGAGTCTGGTGCAGAGTGTGTGATGCTGCTCATTTCCTGCACGCTCTCTTATGGCCAGTCTGGTGTACATCATCCGTGTGAGACAGGTTGCAGTCTCAGAATTGTGATGTCATCACTTATTATTTAAAGGGCCTCTGTTCAGTATGCCAATCTATACAGTGATTAGCTACACTTTGTATTATGGTGTATGGATACAACATTTCAGTGCTATACCTTTTTACTTTGAAGAAGCTGTGGAATATACCCCAGTGAATCTATTGGAACCTTTGGTGAACCTGCGCCTCCTTCTACATATACATATCGAATGAACAGCCCTTGGGAGAGACTGTGGGAAGGCAGCAGTTATAACAACCAGAGGGGAGTAAATATCTGTATTGTATATACTTTTCTTGTTTTAAATATACTGTATGTATGTATCTCTATGTTAAGGCCCTTTGCAGGCAAGGTATACATGTGTATAAATAAATATATATATATATATATATATATATATATATATATATATATATATATATATATATAGACATGTGCATGCAATACATATCTCAATGGTAAGGCCCTTTGCAGCCTTTAAGACCTCATTCATATATTTGCACCCTTATAACATTTTTCTGCAATACTTTTTTTTAATAATTTTTATTACATGGTGTCATTATGAGTGTAGCTGTACTTTGTAATGTATTTTTGATGTGTTTTGTGAAGCATTTTTTGTTTTTATCAAATGTTGACAATAAGAATTTCTGTTTATAAAAAACAAAATAAAATAAAAAAAATCACAGAAAATATTTACGACTGAAATAACTCATTCTGGGGGTTTACCAGATTGCACCAGCACAGAATCTAGACCAGGCTTAAATATATTGGCAAATATATTGACCCAAGGGAAGTTTCCTCCTAGATTTAAGGTCAACCTTTCCTGGAATTACTTTCATGAGTTATCTGTTAAATAAATGACTGAAGACTTGGATGAACTATAATGTGAAAAAAAATTACAAAACATATGAACTGAAAGAAAAAAAACTGTCTGGAGCTTAGGAATGTAATTACTTTGACTGATAGACTTTACTTCCACTTAATCAGCATGCCAAGATCTAGTTTATTAGAAACCTAAGATTTTGAAAGCAGTATTGAAACTATTCCCAAAAGAATAAATTAACATATTTATCAAATGTTTTTAAATTCTGAAGTAAACAAATGTTCTGTTAAATAATTAGTTCATATGCTTTTCTGTAGAAACTAATAAATAGAGTTTTACATTATTTTACACTTAATAGAATAATGCAGAATATTACTTTTTCAAGTCTAAATATAACACATTTTGTAAACTAAATGAAAGGTCCAATGATATAAATAATTAATTGAGAAAGATAAAGCTGTGGATTTTAGAACTGCAGCATATGGCTGCATGATTGTTAATTTTTTAATTTATTTTGTTTTTATTATCAAAAGCTTATTACTTCAGAATGGCTGATTGACCAAATGAATTCAGCAGTTGTGTGCTCATAAGAAGTAAACACATGACCTTTTTGAATGTAGACATTTGGGGATTTTTAGACAGAGCTACAGTGTACCTATCTTAAAAGCACATGTAACCTAATTGTTTTTTCCATTCCTGATTTAAATAGAGCATGCAGTTTAAAATACCATTCCAATTTATTTCTACTATCTAATTTATTTAGTTCTCTTTGTATTCTTTGTTATAAAGTACACCTGGGTAGGATCAGAAGCTGCCAATTGGTGGCTCATATATATCTCTTATCACTGGATTTCAGGTAACTCAACAAATGATACCAAGCAAATTAAGTTAATTAGATAATATAAGTAAATTGGAAACTTATTTAACATTGTTTTATGTCCCTTTAATAAACTTTGGCATTGAGAAAATAACTCATGGGGTGCAGTTTTTCTAATTCTGATGAAAAAAGCGAGTAGCAGAAAAGAAGATAGATAAAAAAGCATCAAAATTGTCTAATTTGATACTCGTGCTGGCATAGTAGAAACAAATGATGCAAATCTAATTTTGTGAACATGATGCCATTTACAGATCACCATACCTTTTTGGAGTGGGAAACATAAAGACATACAAAATAACAGACAAAACAAGGTTAGAATTCAACCCATAGAAGTTAATTTATTGACACTTAAGAAAGACTACGGGTAGCATGCGTATTACAAGTTAAAAGTAAAGATTCTTTCGCTCGCACACTTACCTGACATGCTCAAAGAGCCAAAGTTTGAATATTGTGACCGCATTAACGTACTTCTCCATAGACTTTAATGGAGCAAGAAAACCTGGAAAAAAAAAACATACTCGCGCGCTAACCTGAATTGCCATAAGCCCCCTTATCTATAGCCCCTAAACCACCACATAGCCCATTGAAAAGTACACCACTACTCTATTAACCCCTAAATCACCACACCCTCACATTGGAAAATACTAATCTACACTATTAACCTCTAAACCACCACACCCACATGTCGCAAAGTACCCTACTACACTATTAATCTCTAAACCAGCACAACCTTCATTACAAAATAACCCTTTACATTATTAACCCCTAAACCACCATACCCCCAAATTGCACACTACACTATTAACCCCTAAACTGTTACAACTCCTATCTCAACATACCCCACTACAGTATTAACCCCTAAACCGCAACACCCCACATTGCAAAGTACCCAATAACCTCTAAACACCCCAACAACAACCTAACATTACCTTAAAAAAAGAAGAATCAAAAAAACTTACCATTACAGAAAAAAACTAACACATTACCAAAAAAAACCAACCCACTTACGTTTATTCTAAAACTAAAACCCCACAAAAAACACCCCAAAATAAAAAACAACTATACTAACACTAAAATAAACTATAGCAATAGCCCTTTGAAGGGCTTTTTGTAGGGCATTGGCCTAACGTGGTTTAGCTCTTTTTCACAGAAACTAATATCACACCATTCTACAATACAAATAACCCCCACCACCCAAAAAAAGCCTATAAAAAAAAAACTACTCTAAAAAATTGCCCTAAAAAGGGCAATTGGCTGGTCATTGCCCTTAGAAGGAGATTTAGTAGAACATAGAACATATTCCCCTATGTGAAGAACATTGGAAAGTGACATTTTTACAGTAAATACACAATATAACACTTTATTAAATATGAATATTGCATAAACATGATGTCTAAGTTACCCCCTTTGTATATATAGATATATACAGATATATATAGGAATATCTATTTAAAAATACATATACCATATTCCCCTATGTGAAGAACACTGGAATGTAAAATATGTACAGTAAATACACAGTTAAACACTTTATTAAATATGAATATTGTATAAATATGATTTTTTTCTATTTTCCATCTACTTGGCTGCAAAGGACTCCAATGCACTTACACATATATGCCTATTTATGCATACATAAGTTTTTATGTGTTTATATGTGTAAATATATGCCCTATATGTTAAACACCCGCTAACTCCCATCTTCCATCACCTGCCCAAGGTCCACAAAAGTTTGAGTGATATCAAGGGCCGACCAATCGTATCTGGTATTGGTTCACTATTGGAACCCCTATGTGATTGGTTAGACAAAATTCTACAACCTTTTGTACTAGCATTACCTAGTTACATTAGAGACACAACTAACGTTTTGAGGATCTTGGATGACATAGAATGGAGACAGGAGTACAGTTGGCTCACTATCAACGTGATCTCGCTGTACTCCAGTATCCCCCATGACATGGGCTTGGTATCAATTAGATTTTTTCTTAAAAAAGATCAAAGTATGGCTGATACAACAATAGAGTATTTATTGAGAGTCACGCAATTTCTTTTGGAGCACAACTATTTCTTCTTTGAGGGGGTGTTCTATCTGCAGAAACAAGGCACAGCTATGGGGGCTAAATTTGCCCCCTCTTTTGCAAATGTATTAATGGGCTGGCTTGAACGTACATTCCTGTATGATGAGAGAAACCCCTTCAGAGAAGAAATTGTTGTTTATAAACGCTTCATAGATGACCTTATTTTCATTTGGTCATCAACAGAAGTTAGAGCCTCTGAATTTGTTAGGCATTTAAATGCCAGTGACAATGGACTGAACTTTACATTTGAATGGCAAAAGAACAAGGTGAACTTTTTGGATATCACCTTAAGTGGCGCCATTATAGGAAAAAAATCCATTCTAAACGCTATAGAAAGCCCATCTCTGGCAACACTATCCTACACAATAAAAGTGCCCACCCTTCACATGTGTTTAAAGGAATTGCTAAAAGTCAATTCCTTAGGGCACGTAGGATTTGTAGCAGAGATCAGGATTTTCAAATGGAAAGTATGAATATCAAAGACAGACTAAAATCACGAGGTTATCCACCTAGATTACTTAATCATTTAGCCAAAAAAAACTTTGGAAGAAGGCAGACCCTCATTATGTAATCAGACCCGAAACAATACTGAGGATAGGGACCTATCCTTTATCACAAAATACTCCTCTGACTACACATCAGTTTGGGATATTGTAAAGAAATACTTCCCAATCTTGTTGGGTGATACCTGTCTCAAAGACACAGTCGAGAAAGGATTTAGGTGTGTATACTCACGAAACCTCACTTTGGGTAACATTCTCGCCCCCAGTCAGTTACCTAGTTTGAAGAAAAACACAGGATCATGGTTACTTGTAAAAGGCACATACAAATGTGGTAACCATAGATGTAAAGCATGCGATTTCTTGACTGAGGGTCGAGAATTTTACTCTTGTCAATCAAGTGAATCATTTCTCACCAAAGGTTGTGTAAAATGCTCCACTAGTTATGTCATATACCTTATTGAGTGTACAGATCACTCAAAACAGTATGTTGGCATGACTAGTCGGGATGTCAGAACCCGCATACATGAGCAGTTAGGTTACATCAAATATGAAAAACCTTGCTCAGCGTTATCAAGATATTTCCTTGAAGTCCATCAAAAGGATGTCACATCCTTTAAATGGCGAGCAATAGAGGTAGTAACACTACCCACAAGGGGAGGTGACAGAGATCAGCTCTTAGCCCTTCAGGAGGTCTATTGGATTATGAAATTAAAAACCCAAATCCCTCATGGTTTCAATTCAGAATACGACATCATAAATAATTGGAAATAAACAGTTACAGATATATCATACATATCGCATATTTATGTACATAGTTTATTTAACATTTCTTGACTGAAGGTGACCTAAGGTTACAAATGGTGATATTATGTTAGGATTGTTACACCACTCTCTGTTTGTAGTTATTTCTAGCACTTATGGTTACAGTACACCATTTAATGAATTTTACTTCATTTCTTTCTTTAGTTAAATCAGAGAATCTAAAGTGATCATCCCCTCATTTTTTAGTATATGTATTCTATTTTTTCGCTATGATATATATAAAAAAATTTTTTATAAATGAACAATCATCCATTAAAATACGGTTGATAGTGATCATCAAAAAATTTTTTTTTCTTTTTTATATATTTATTAAATCAATACTACTTTACTCATTTATCTGTGCTCACACACCTCATAAGAGTTTTGAATTCCCTCTGATAAAATTCTTAAAATTCAATACATTGGTAACAGTTTTAAGGATGATCAAACCTTAAAAATCAAATAATTCTAGGATTAGCTTACTGAGTGGACTACGATAATACTGTATTCAATTGATGTTGTTGTTTTCTGTCCTTTTGCTTTAAACAATAATATATATATCCTATTATTAATTATTATACATCATCATTTGACCATCATGTCTTTATTACATCCTCATTATTTTGTTCAATGCATGTTTATTTAACTTGTATTTACAGCGAGTTTGTGTGTATACATTATGAATCCCCATGTGATCACTTTTATATCTGCAATTGTGTATTTTTGGTGTGGTATGAGTTAATCTAATTGGTAGGTGTGTCTGCACCAGCCAATGGTTTCTTAGAATATGCTTTTTAAACTGTGGTAGCGATAGTACTAACAGGTTTATGAATATGGCTCCTGACGAAACGCGTAAAACCTGTTAGCTTCTTTCTAACGTGTTTTAATATGGATGTTTACAATAAAGTATTTTTATCTTTTTTCACCCTACCGATTTGAACTCTCCTTTTTTGATCCATGTAACCTAATATACTGCACAATACTAGTGTAATCCATGGCCATCCGAATGTAACGAATAAATCCAAACTAATTCTGATTTATTCGGTAGATTCGGTACTACCGTAATTCGGAAATTCGAATCGATCTGAATCTCCAAATTTAACAAATTCGTCCGAATTTCGATTCAGAACTAATTGAACCGCACATGTCTATCAATAGCATTCAACTCTAGTCCTAAATAGAGTATGTAGAAGTGTGAGAATCAAGTGTGTTAACCCGACATGAAAATATGAATATTTCACATTCAAATGTTCTTCACATAGCAGACAATGTTATATTTATTCATAAATACACATTTCTAAATATAGCTGATGATATTTTGGTAAAACATATATATACACCTATAAATAGAGATGATACAGAGATAATTATATATATATATATATATATATATATATATATATATATATATATATATATATATACAGTATTATCTATTTATAAATACATAGAACATATTCCCCTATGTGAAGAACATTGGAAAGCGACATTTTTACAGTAAATACACAATATAACACTTTATTAAATATGAATATTGCATAAATATGATGTCTATGTTACATATAGATATATACAGATATATATATATAGGAATATCTATTTAAAAATACATATACCATATTCACCTATGTGAAGAACACTGGAATGTAAAATATGTACAGTAAATACACAGTTAAACACTTTACTAAATATGAATATTGTATAAATATGATTTTTTTCTATTTTCCATCTATTTGACTGCAAAGGACTCCAATTCACTTACACATATATGCCTATTTATGCATACATAAGTTTTTATGTGTTTATATGTGTAAATATATGTCTGTAAATACATAAATGCACACATATACACATAAATACATATGTAACCATATACTGATAATATATATATATATATATATATATATATATATATATATATATATATATATATATATATATATACATACATATCCATCTTTAGACATGTATATGTATGCATCTCTATGTTAAATCCCTTTACCTGACTTTTTTTTCTAACACCTAAAACCTCAAATTACTGTCAACTTGTAATATGAGCGGTACACCTGACGCGTGCAAACACCTATGATAAAAACCTTTTCTCTCACATGTAACTGTTAGCCAAAATGTTTAATTATGTGTAGTAAAAGCACTTATTTTCAATTTGAAATGAATAGTAGAATTTTTTCTGGCAAATTTCAAAGTTAATCCAATTTGCCCTACCCCTGTATCATGTGACATCCATCAACCAGTCAAAAATGCATATATGTATATACTGTGAAACCTCAGAAAGTGTGTATGTAAAAAATGTGCACTTTTGATTAAGGAAGTATATTGGAAAGTAGTTTTTTATAAATTGCATGCTTTATTAGAATCATAAAATTAAAATGTTGTCTTTAGTCGCCCTTTAAAGGGACTGTCAACAACAGAATTGTTGTTGTTTAAAAAGAGTGATAATCCCTTTATTACCCATTCCCCAGTTTTGCATAACCAGCACTGTTATAGTAATATACTTTTTACCTCTGTGATTACCTTGTATCTAAGCTTCTGCAAACTGTCCCCTTATTTCAGTTCTTTTGACAGACTTGTATTTAAGCCAATCAGTGCTGACTCCTAGGTAACTCCATGTGCGTCAGCTCAATGTTATCTACAGTATATGACACACATGAACTAACGCCCTCTAGTGGTGAAAAATCTGTCAAAATGCATTTAGATAAGAGGTGGCCTTCAAGGTCTAAGAAATTAGCATATGAGCCTACCTAGGTTTAGCTTTCAACTAAGAATACCAAGAGAACAAAGCAAAATTGGTGATAAAAGTAAAATGGAAAGTTGTTTATAATGACATGCCCTATCTGAATCATAAAAGTTTATTTTGGACTTGACTGTCCCTTTAACTCAGCAACATTATCTGTCCCTATTTGGCTTCAGTAAATATTATAAAAACAAAGAAAGAAAAAAGGACTGGAAAACAATGACCACATCTAGTCTTGCCTACTTCAATAAAAAAGCCCAGATTGGCTCTTCCAAATAAGGCAAGTAGTGGATGGAGTTTGGCTATTGGAAAAAAAGAAATAATCAAAATATTTTCAAAACCATTATGTTAATGTACTGCAAGACTTATGACACTTCTTGTAATTACAAGGTAAGGCAGTTAGTATTTTTTTATTTCTGTTAACTATAATAGTCATATATCAGAGTTCAGACAGTAATTTCTTAACCTTATGAAGATTTCATAACCATTTTATTTTTATGCACAGCTTAATGGCAAATTAAACTAAAAGAAAAGATCAAGTGTATAAATCAGAACTATTTTAACATGCCAAAATATTTTTTATTACAAAATGTTGAGTGATGTTAAAGAGACAGTCTACTTTAGAATTTTTTTATTATTTAAAAAGATAGATAATACCTGCATTACCGATACCCCAGTTTTGCATAACCAACACAGTTATATTAATATACTTTCTACCTCTATGATTACCTTGTATCTAAGCCTCTGCAGACTATCCATGATCTCTGTTCTTTTTAAATAATTGCATTTAAGCCAATCTGTGCTGACTCATACAAATTCCACGGGAGTGAGCACAATGTTATCTATATGGCACACATGAACTAACGCTGTCTAGCTTTAAAAAACTGTCAAAATGCACTAAGATAAGAGCGGTTTCAAGGGCTTAGAAATTAACATGCAAGCCTATCTAGGTTTAGCCTTTAATAAAGAATGCCAAGAGAACAAAGGAAACTTGATGATAAAAGTAAATTGGAAAGTTGTTTAAGATTGCATACCCTAAATGAATTATAAAGGTTTAATTTTGCCTAGACTGTCCCTTCAAGTTTTTGTGAAACTAACAGGAATTGTGTGTTAGTGCAAACCATCTTTATGGACAGATTTGCTAATAAGGGCAACTCCTACAGCTTTACTTACGGACTGTAGCACAAGATTCATAACTATAATACATTTTAAAAATGGAACAAACAAAAACAATAACCCTTTAAGGACACGTGCAGTAAAGATCATTTACACAGACTGACTGTTTTAAAACATTGTTATCATTTATTTATGATGACCTAATAATCTACTTTGGTATGTGATATCTTTATGAAGAGTAAAATTACTAAATATTCAACAAGTGTCCCGGTAGCTCAGGAGATACAGTGCTTTACTGCCGTGTTGAAATTTACAGGTTCACACATTTACAATAATGGCCGCAACTTACAAATACTTACCGCTAGGGTTGTTACCTTGATTGAATTTTACATGCACAATATTTTTTATGAATGTTTTTGTTTCTGGAATTATGTAAATTCTTCATGTGCTGGCTAATTTGAGTTCCCCAATCTTATTTAAGTCTCAGTTTCATAGTCTAAATCATCTTAGAAATGTCTTGGCTCTGTCTTGAAAAACTCAATCGAGCCCATTACTCCATCTCCAAATAACCCAACTACACACCCTAGATGCAGTCATGCAGCCTGGTTATGCCCCTAGACTACCATGTTATTTCCATAGACAGCAGTGGCATAATTAGAAGAAAGGCTGGTTATTTTAGTCTAGGAAAGGTGACAAATTTAGTTTTTTTGCCACAGGAAGTCTTTACTCAAATGCACATTTGATACACCATTTTGCTCAAGGTACACCCCCAAGGCAAAACAAGTAGTTAAGGATCCCGTAGATAGTAAGCCTAGCTTTGCCATAACTGTTCTAAATTAACTTCACTTGGATATTGATGCCAGTTTTGCTTTTCTACTTTTTAACGCCGATGATTTAGGATTATTTTTTAGTATCTCCCAATTTAACAATGGAGCAAAGTAAGATGCCTGTTATTTAAACAATTAGGTAACACCCACATACCCATGAATCTATGCTTAAAGTGGTAGATCTATATAACACCTCCCCAGACAAAAGTAACCAATTCATTATATGGATTAGTAACGAACATAACAGATACACTAATTTAGGTAGCACATTTATTTAGATATCTAAAAATCTCCCCAGCTAATACAAAATCAATTTTGACCCTTTGGTGAGAAATGTATAGATTTGGCCAGTGCTTAATGGAAAGAGATGTTAGAATGTATTTTTTTTCCATTTTATACACACTGCCACAATTGTCTGCAATCCCCTACAGTGCTTCATACTTTATGTTTTTGTTTTGCAATGTGATTATTAATTCATAACACAACAGTAAAAATATAGCTAATATGTTACAGGTAATATAGATATTGTTGGAAGTATGTGTAAAAAAATCCTTATCACTGTTGCCCATTTGGGCACTTACCTTGTAATATATTTCCCATGGTGTCTGTTTTGTTCTACTCTTTTTCTACAGTTCACCCGTATTTGCTGTGATCTCATGTACAGTGATCAACTCCTTAGGCCACAGCATGCTGGTAGTTGTAGTTTTCAGTTATGGACTAAGATAATGTAGCCAAAGAAACTGGGCTTCAATTGGTCGTTGGTGGGCATTATAGTGTTAGCCTAGGAGTGGTGGCCTAGTAAAAGCAAAAATATACACCATCTTGGGTTTCTGTGCTATACATTTGTCGCCTTTGACTAATTCTACCACATTTTGATGAATTTAAGTAATATAT
The DNA here is from genome assembly GCF_027579735.1 of Bombina bombina. Classification (NCBI taxonomy): domain Eukaryota; kingdom Metazoa; phylum Chordata; class Amphibia; order Anura; family Bombinatoridae; genus Bombina; species Bombina bombina. Next base: position 961,419,195 of record NC_069502.1, read on the forward strand.
TATATAATTATATTATTTACTCAATATAATATAATAATTTTTAGGGACCTTTTAGCCTAATTGCCTTTGTTACACATCAAAATCAAATTCATTTTTTAAATAGATGCTTCTGTGCCAACTTAACCCATTTTCTTGTCACATTTGTAAGATTTGTCCTTGTGCAACAATACAGCTGTGGAAACGGCCCCCTTCAGCCAATAAGAATTTAAAACTGCAGTATACAACACATAAAATCATAATATAAATTTGTGTTTTGGAGCACCCTACTATTTCTTATAATTGTTGAAAATGTTCAAATTGCTTAAATTGCAAGAACAGATTGTTAGCAAGTAAAATGTACACAATGCCTTAAACCTGGCAGATTTTATTTTATTTTTAGCTGGCTTACCAGATTTGTTTATCATCACTATAAATATTTGAAGACAGCTCTTAGCATCATTAATGGTTCTAAATCTCTTTAAAAATAATTAAATCCATAAACGAGTGTAATTATCTCAGCTGTTTCAGCTTTGAATATATACTGCAACTTTTTGTCTTTTTGACTGTAATACATTTGCTTGAGACTTGCACACATAATTCACAAATCTATTAGGCCATCAAATTTGGGCATCCTGGTATATATAAAATAATATCTCCCATTAGCTACAGACAGAATTGTAGCTAAATGCCTTTAAATCTATGCTAATTCTGTACAATCTCCCTAAACATTCAATTTTATACTAGTCATCACTCAGAACATCATCATTTTAACAGCATTATAAAATGGCCCTATGCAATCTAATCATGTAATTGGGCAGAAGAAATGATTTTGCCTTAAAGAGAAATTTACACTAAATTGCTCAGACCTCTGAGGATATTCAATTTATCTAATTTTACATAGAGGCACAATTTGTTCATTTTATTTGTATATAATTCAGAAAAATGCAGATGCCTGTAATGTTTGTTTCCCTATCCTTTACCAATCCTATTTGCATCAACTATATAGATGTGACATAATGAAGAGATACCTGTTTATGTTTAGAAAGTGTATATTACTCATAAAATAAGTAAGGTCTAAAAGTCTAGGCAGCAAGCACGCATACTCAAACTGTAAAATAGTGCAGAGACACAGAAAAGATTCATACAAAAATATCTATTTAATAGAACATATCAACATTAAAATCAAAATCAATAAATGCATGCAGGATCCCTCAACAATAATCAAGGCCAGGAACTACAACCGGTTGTATATGGAAAAGCTGTGGTGGACCACAAAGGTCAAAGAACAGACAGTTTTAAAATAGTGTAACCAAGCAGCAAAGCAATGAGCAAACTGCAAAAGCATTAAAAAGCGTAGTTGTGCAGAAAAAGTCTTCAAATTATGTCCACAGACTTTTGCAGTTTGCTCATTGCTTTGCTGCTTTGGACACTATTTTAGAACTGGAGAAAAAGGCAGGCACTACTCGGGGGTTTAAAAAACAAAGACGTTTATTGATAAACATAAGCCCAACAAAAGAAAAATAGGCTTAAAATTACCAACAGCAATACAGCAGATAGAATGACACAGAGGGACAGACGGCCTGACGCGTTTCGCGCCCCCTAGTGGCGCTTAATCATTGGCCAATGATTAAGCGCCACTAGGGGGCGCGAAACGCGTCAGACCGTCTGTCCCTCTGTGTCATTCTATCTGCTGTATTGCTGTTGGTAATTTTAAGCCTATTTTTCTTTTGTTGGGCTTATGTTTATCAATAAACATCTTTGTTTTTTAAACCCCCGAGTAGTGCCTGCCTTTTTCTCCTGTTCATACTCACTTTGGGCTTGATCCCCCTGGCTACGGCACTCCGGAGTCTCTGTTCTATCATTGGATAACCCCGTGGTGTATCTGCAGTTCCGGTTCCGGGTCAGTGCAGCCGCACGCCGTACCTCTCTTACTATTTTAGAACTGTCTGTCCTTTGAGCCTTGTGGTGCACCACAGCTTTTCCATATTTAACCGGTTGTTCCTGACCTTGATTATTGTTTGAGGGACCCTGCATGCATTTATTGATTTATATATGTATTCTTTCTAGGTTGCACCATACCTTTTGCTACCCTAATCTAATGTGAAGTGAGCTAACGGTATGTTTAGAAAGTGGTTTGCTTTTTTAACTGTTATGACAAATTCCTCCGAGTGTTGCATTTTTCAGAATTGATTGTAGGGTTTTGATTCCCTTGTTTATTATAATTCATAATAAAACAACGCATGATGAGATACTTACTAAATAATTAATGATGGGATACTTACTAAGGTCAAGGATTGCCTTTCCAATCTGTAATTTGAAAGGTATGGGGGAAAATTCAACCATCTTTAACCTATCAAGTCTCCATTTTGTCCAGTCCAATTCCTATATTATGATATATCTGCAGAGGAATCACTATTGGACAGGCAGGTAATAAACCAGCTGCAGAGAATCTAAATCGAGTAGCAAAGAATAATCAAAAGCAAGCCCAAGATCAAACCAAGCAGAAATGTCAGTTGCCAAATCAGTAGGTGAGTATTCACAATACAAGTCATATATGATAACGTTTATCCAGCACTTGTGCATCCAGTGAATGCAAACACCATTCAGGACCTCACGCAAAAGTGCAGGAACATATAATCCAGTAAAAAAAGGAATGGCAGCACTCTAGTAGCTTATAAATGCATTTATAAGCTACTGGAGTGCTGCCATTTCTTTTTTTTGCTGGATTATTTACAATACAAGCTAAGGTACTGGAAAGGGGGAACCCACACAAATAAGCAAAACAAGGGTAGCATCACCCTTGACACAAAACGCATATCTGAGAAGCATTCAATGTTAAAACGTCACGTGAAAAAGAATAAACACAAAGGCACATGAAAGCGTTGTGCAATACATGAAATTGTAAGCATGACACCACCAACAATAGTACAATCCCACCTTAAAAATTAGTTTTATGACAACTTTTGCCAGCTCTCGAAAACTTCTAAGGTCCATCCTCTGCACACAATCCTGAAATCCATGTTCAAGAAACTATTTTATTAATCTAGGTGTGTGAACCTTTGCTAACCCAAAGCCTAAACTTTGCATTCAAGATATTAGTTAACACTCTCAGTTTAGACGTTATACGTAATTATTTTACTTATCTCAGGAACAAATCTGTTGGCTCTAATTCTAAAATCTATATGATTAGCATGGAACCAGCTGCTCAGTTTGTAATTGCCAGTGATACCTCAGATTTTATTACAAGTTCTGTGTATAATTTGATATGTAGCCCTTATTATTTATTTGGTTTTCTTTCCTTTTTTACTATGGCTGTATATTTGTTATTTTACATTGCCTTCAGCCTAATCTAAGCCATCTGATCACTTCAAGCCCTGCTTCAGTGGCTATTTTTATTGTATGTTGAGCACATTTTTTTGTAGAGGTTCCCATTTCAACCTCTGTTCCTGGGTAATTTACAGAGTTAATTTGTACTCCATATTGTGCATTTCTATGGAGAATTGTTTTCCTTTAAATTTGATTATCTGGTCCTGTGAAATATTGTAAAGTTTATTTTAGATTCTAGAAGTTTACAACTTTATATATTTTTTATTTTTTATTTTACATAGGGTGGCATTTCATGAAATTAATTGAAAATCTTTTTGATTGGGAGTTTTTTTTTTGCCTTCTTTGATGTCCAGCTAAAGCATAGATCATAAGAGATCATACTAGTTAAAGCAGTACAGTTGGTCTGTTAACTTTTTACTGATCATTATGGGATTAATATTGAGCTGTGTGTCACATTAAATGTAAATTTGAAACTAAAAATATTTTTTTTCAGATAGAGAATGCAATTTTAAACAGCGTTCTAATTTCTCTTAGTATCTTTTATTGAAAAGCATGGACAAATGCTTTGCAGCTGTCAAATGTCTGGAGTACTATATGACAGCAGTTTTGCAAGTATGTTATCCATTTGCAAGAGCACTAGATGGCAGAACTACTTCCTACCATGCTCTGTCTGAATCACAAAAGAAGATTTTTAGGTATTATATCCTTTTAAGTAATTTTAAGATGTATGTATTTATAGCAATATGTGCCTATGGTAAAAAAGAGCTATAAGACTAGTACTAATGAACTCAAGGCATTATCAAACAGATAGAGGGGCGCCTGATGTGCGTATCAATCAGTAATGTTCAACTTCAAAAATAAGATGTGCAATAAAGGGTACCCCAGTGTGCTATTAGGTGCTGGCTGATAGATTAGCACATATCAGCTCATCCTCTCCCGGTGTCAGGAACAGTCTGGAGTATCACCAGTATCCAGTATGTGCAGGTATCAGGAACAAATTCGCCGGCATCAATACGCTCACCTAACATTGCCTAACATCACCTAATATCATGGCAGAGTATCTCAATACACTCTCCTTATTTCTGAAAAAAGCCGGAAAAAAGAAGAGCACCAAGTACGGGGTGATGAGCATCGGAATGTTGTTAACTAGCAGTCATCAATCTTGCGTCTATTTGGCTTTTTCCCAAATTTATTTATACCCTATTACTAAATGCCGCCACTATACTAAAATGTTTAACCCCTATCCTGCCGCTCCCCGACATCGCCGCAATCTAAATAAAGCTATTAACCCCTATCCTGCCGCTCCCCGACACCACCACCACTAAACAAACTTATTAACCCCTAAACCTATGGCCTCCCACATCACTACCACTAACTAAACCTATTAACCCCTAAACTGTCAACCACCCACATCGACAAAAACTATATTAAGCGATTATTACCTAAACCTAACAATCCCCTAACTTTAAATTAAAATTACAACATCCCTATCTTAATATAAATTAAAATTTACCTGTAGAATTAAAATAAACTATTTTAAACTATTAATTAACCTACCCTAACTATTATACTACAATTAAATTAAAATTCCAATTAAATAAACTAAATATTAAAGAAACCTAACCCTACTCAAATTATTTAAATATACAATTAAACATTATTAAAGTACTAAATTACAGAAAAAAACAAGCACTAGGTTACAAAAAAAACAAACACTAAATTACAAAATCTAAAATAACCTAAGCTCCCCATTGCCCTGAAAAGGGCATTTGTATGGGCATTGCCCTCAAAAGGGCATTTAGCTTTTTACATGCCCAGACCCTAATCTAAAAATAAAACCCACCCAAAAAACCCTTAAAAAAATCTAACACTAACCCCCGACGATCCACTTACAGTTCTTGAAGTCCCGCTTGAAGGATCTATCCAGCCGGAGAAGTCCTCATCCAGCCAGCAAGAAGTCTTCATCCGGGAGGCATCTTCCATCTTCATGCAGCTGGAGAAGTCCTCATCCAGGCGGCAAGAAGTCTTCATCCAGACGGCATCTTCTATCCTCATTCATCCAGCATGGAGCGGGTCCATCCTGAAGACATCTGGCGTGGAGCATCCTCTTCATACGGTCGCCGCCGTAAACTAGAACTTCAACGCAATTGACGCCATCCTAGATGGCGTCCCTTACATTCCTATTGGCTGAAAGATTTCAAACAGCCAATAGGATTAGAGCTGCTAAAATCCTATTGGCTGTTCCAATCAGCCAATAGGATTGAGCTCTCATCCTATTGGCTGTTCCAATCAGCCAGTAGAATGAGAGCTCAAATCCTATTGGCTGATTGGAACAGCTAATAGAATGAGAGCTGCTCAAATCCTATTGACTGATTGGATGAGGATTTCACCGGCTGGATGGATCCTTCAAGCGGGACTTCAAGAACTGTAAGTGGATCTTCGGGGGTTAGTGTTAAGTATTTTAATGTTTTTTTGGGTGGGTTTTATTTTAGATTAGGGTCTGGGCATGTAAAAGAGCTAAATGCCCTTTTAAGGGCAAAGCCCATACAAATGTCCTTTTCAGGGCAATGGGGAACTTAGGTTATTTTACATAGGTTTTTTATTTTGGGGGTTGGTTGGGTGGTGGAAAAGACCGAGCGTACCTGTTAAAAGTTTGATAACTAGGAAAAAGTGTCAGACAGAGCCGAATGTGTATTCGGAAAATCTGTAATTATGTAAGCATCGATTTGCGTCGGATTAAGATCATCGGTTTGTATGTTACGTTGCAAATTTCAACATTTGCCGGTCTTCAGGCTTTGATAACTAGGTCGGATCAATCTCGCAACAATTACGATGCGGAATTCCAGTGTATTTTAGGTTGACAGTGTGGTGACATTTTATCACAGGGATATTGGAATATAGCTCACAGATTTTATAACTGGCAATTCACATAGCTGGTTTATTCAAGTAGTTCTTTTGTCTAGTGTCTGTCTAGGTGGACACTCCAAATGGCCTGTGAGTGGCATTTGATAAGCCACTCCCTTTTGAATTGGGGTATAAAATACTGTAACACCAGAACCTCTGTCTCTTTTTTATCCTGCTCCTGCTAAAAGATGGATGATGTTGGACACAGAGAATCTGGCTAAGTATTTCTGGGATAATATTCTGTGTAGCAGTATTGAACAAATTGGGGTTAGTGTAGTAGAGTTGCCCTGTATTAATTAAATTTTGGACTGTTTATCTGTAAAAATAGATGTGTATATACCTGTAAATATTTATCTTATTATCAACATATATAGATTCCTAAATAAACTGTTTGGCAAATAATGGAGGCCCTCTCATAGAGTTTATTTCACAATTTATCTGTGTTGGTTTTAGTGGTTTCACCATAGAGATTTAGTATATTATATTTAGTAGAAAGTAAAGATATTTTAAATTAATAGATAACCACAGACAGCTTGATAGATAGGCCTCTTTATATTGGAACATGGCTAGATGCCATTTAACAACCCATAGCCAAGGAACAGTTGAGATACCGTGAGGACAGCTCTCACCTTCTTGAAAGCCTAGAAAATATCCAATGGCAAACTGATTTTTCTTGGATGGTTGTTGACATATCCTCTTTATATATGTGTATTCCCCAATTGCTTGGAGTCCAAATAATTGAATCCTTTTTAGTTAAAACACTAAATCTAGACAACATCACTAAACATTTTTTATGTGACATCCTAAGGTATCTTCTTTTCCACAACTTCTTTTTATTCAATCAAGAGTTCTACCAACAAATCTGTGGCATGGCGATGGGGGCGAAATTTGCCCCATCGTTTGCCAATCTGTAAATAGCCTGGTGGGAACTCACATTTACAATTTGCAAAATCCCTGGCACGAGGATATCATCTTATTTGTTCACTACATTGATGACTTACTTTTTATAGTAAAAAGACCACTTGATGATTCCTCTTTCCAGAAAGGTATGCTTTACTTAAACTCAAATCACATTGGACTAAAATTCACAGGTAATTACAGCTGAGGTCAATTTTTTTAGATCTAACCCTACACATTGAAAATGGCCAGATATGCACAAAAACTTTCAGGAAGCCAACTGCTGGTAAAACCATTTTACATGCTACATCACAGCATCCCAAACATCTTGTCAAAGCTATCCCAAAGGGCCAATTTATAAGACTCAGAAGGAACACCAAATCAGACACAGTTTATGAACATCAAGCCTTAGAACTTGAAAATAGACTGGTACAAAGAGGTTATCAAAGGGATACATTAACTAAATGTCACCAACATGTAAGAAATGTTCAAAGCAGACCACATCTGAAACTCAATAAAAAGTCAAACAACAATGACCTACTGACTCTGTAATCTTCACCACAGAATACACTACACAATATGACTCTATTGTGAAAATATTGAAAAAAACATATGCACCTCCTTTTGGGGGATGATATATTAAAATTCTGTGTTAGAAATTGCAGATTTGTCCAAAAAAACCCCAAGAACTTTAGGCCAATTACTTTCTCCTAGCATGGTTAGGAATAATATCCAAGAACCAGAATCTAGATGGTTAACAAATAAGGGAAATTTTAAGTGTGGCCGCAGAAGCTGTCAAACATGTTCTTATCCTTAAGGGGGACTCATTTACATCTAGTGTTACCAATCAAAAATGTGGCATTGAATTGTATGCCAATTGCAGCACACATTTGGTAGTTTATTTGCTAACATGCAATTTGTGTAAAAGCCAATACATAGGACAAACCTCTAGTGAGCTAAGAAAAAGAGTAGAGGAACATGCTAGGGACGTGAAAAATTACATTAAGGAGTCTGCAGTTGCCAGCCACTTCAATGGCATTCATTTCACCAATAAAGCTGACATGTCTGTTCAAGCCATTGACCTAGCACGTGTACCCATGAGAGGGGGTAATAAAACCAAGATTCTAGACAAGAGAGAACTATTTTGGACCCTCAAGCTCAAAACCAAAACCCCATTAGGCATGAATAGAGAATCTGATATTAGCTATTTTATAGATAACTAATTATCCTACATTATGCACAATACAATATGTTATCTTATTAAGTAGTCTTATGTCCTTTGGCTTATGTATTTAATAATACTTTTTGCACTTAATAACGTATGTGCCATATATTGTCATTCATAAAAAATATTAATTTTATTAATTTAAATGCCATTGCTGCTGTCATCATCCTGTCATTGTATTTGTCCTAATTTTTGCAAGTATCGATTTTCAATATGTATTTATATATTTATATATATGAGTTTAAAAACATGTATTTGCATATTTATATTTGTTATTTTGTATATTATCACTTCTCTGTGTTCATAACAATTTTTTGAGCTACATTGCTTTTTAATCTGTATTTTGTATGTTTTTAGTATTTGGTGTGGGTAGTAGGGAGTTATTCAATTATTGCCATAGGTATAAATTGGTTCCTCTCCCCCCACTCATGCAGTCTATGATTAAGCACCACTAGGGGGCGTGAAACGCTTAAGACAGTCCTTTACCTGTTCGTACCTTGTCTGGGTGTTCACTTTTTTAATGTTTTCAATAAATAGAAATTGTATTTTTTACTAACCCAGCAGTGCAGTTTACTAACCCTCTTTATATTAGACTTGATCAGACCTAGAGGACAGTCTGTTTTGCAATCCCAGCGCTGTTCTAAATTCCTCTTACTAAATTACTTCTAAATTACTTTTTTGAATAAAAGGCAGGACTGCCCATCAGCAAGTTGGAAAATATTCATTACATGATATTTTTATGTATTTGTTTTTTTGTTATTCTGTGCATTTATCAGGCTCTTGTCAGGTGTTGCAAGATTTTAATACCTGGTTTTATTTTACACCCTTGCTGCTTCGAAATCAATCAGTGAGCTTGTTAGAAATGCAATTTAAACTGATTGTTTCTTTTTTTTTTTTTTTTGCACTTGACTGAAAAGTATTTTGAGTTTGAAGCTATTTAGCATTTGTCATTTATAGACATTTTCTGTTGTCTTTAACAAGTTCAAAATACATTGTTTTTCTATTTCTCTCTTTTTTGTTTTCTGTTTTGCAAAAAAAACAAACAAAAAAAAAACCCCTTCTTTGAGCAGGGAGCCAGCACCAGGTTTAGTTATACCCTGGCTCAATTTGTAGCCACTAAGCTTTGGTTTGCTAGTCTTTTGTATTTACTGCTTATTTTTCTGAATTTAAAGGGACAGTCTAGGCCAAAATAAACTTTCATGATTCAGATAGAGCATGTAATTTTAAACAATTTTCCAATTTACTTTTATCACCAATTTTGCTTTGTTCTCTTGGTATTCTTAGTTGAAAGCTTAACCTAGGAAGTTCGTATGCTTATTTCTTAGACCTTGAAGCCCACTTCTTTCAGATTGCATTTTAACAGTTTTTCACCACTAGAGGGTGTTAGTTCACATATTTCATATAGATAACACTGTGCTCATGCACGTGAAGTAATCTGGGAGCAGGCACTGATTGGCTAGACTGCAAGTCTGTCAAAAGAAATGAAAAAAGGGGCAGTTTGCAGAGGCTCAGATACAAGATAATCACAGAGGTTAAAAGTATATTAATATAACTGTGTTGGTTATGCAAAACTGGGAAATGAGTAATAAAGGGATTATCTATCTTTTAAAGCAATAACAATTCTGGTGTAGACTGTCCCTTTAACAATGCAGATCTTCAGAAAAAAGGATCTTTCACTGACAGCTAAAATCTACTTGCTTTAATTTTATGCTGATCAAATGGTTACCACGGATCTGCTAATTAGGGCCTTGTGGCTCAGGTATTTAAAAACTAATTATACTTCAAATGCTTTTTTGCCTTTTGAAAATGTTTATGGTAAAACATAAGGAAAGATAGTGGAGAGCCTTGAAATGGGCTAGGTGCAACATAAGGGTTTAGGCTTGGAGGGAATTAGAAAGTTAAAAATGTAGTAGTTAGTCAGGGTAACAATGTTGAAATTTGAGGAAGGGAGTAACTCATACTATATATGGCCCTGGCAACAGAATTGGGGTTTGTGATTTAGGTCTATTGTAATGTCGGGTTAGAGCACATGAAGAATTGCTAACTTCCATGAGCGTTATTGAAATATTAAATGTAAAATATTGAAAAAGCCACGGGGGTGTGGCGAAACCTACGTCGAGACATCATACAAATGGTTACGTCATAGTGAAGGGTGGTCTGTTTCTTAGAAGTGTTTTCTCTATCAGACGGATACATTGTTACAATCTATTGTCATCCTGCTCACAGACTAAGTGAAATTTATATATTGTAACATTTTTTTACTGAGGCCCTGAATGACTGCGTTATTCAGGTTGTATTTTTATAATTGATATATTTTAACGTTTTTAATAATAATTCTTTGGAAGCGGTTCCAATATCGTTTGATGAGGCATTACCTGACAGCCTAAGATCAGGTCTGCATTCTAAGTGGAACTTACATTTAGCTCCCCAAAAGTGTGAGTACATTTCAAACGTCTTTGATATCGGAGTTTGTGTTATACAATATCACACTATGGCCCCTATTTATCAAGGGCTGGTGGACCTGATCCGACACTGTGGATCAGGTCCGTCAGACCTTGCTGAATACGGCGAGCAATACGCTCGCCATATTCAGCATTGCACCAGCAGCTCACAACCCCTGCAGACTCGCGGCCAATCGGCCACCAGCAGGGGGTTTCAATCAACCCAATCGTACTCGATCGGGTTGATTTCCGGTGATGTCTGTCCACCTGCTCAAAGGTTAGGACAGGTTAGGGAGCAGCGGTCTTTGTGACTGCTGCTTCATAACTGCTGTTTCTGGCGAGCCTGCAGGCTCGCCAGAAACACGGGGCATCAAGCTCAATTCGGAGCTTGATACATATGCCCCTATTTCTATATTTTCTCTCTTCTATTTGAGATTTTAAAGAAGCACACACACTGAAATAGCTGATCCTGACAGCTTTGTTCTCAGGACTGCAATTACACCTGAGCTGATGATAGCTCAGGTATATGTGAGTAGTCATTTGACAAATCCTATATTATAAAAGACAAGTGTTTGTCTGAAGCCGTCATGCGCAGTACAGACAAACACTTGGCCTTAGATTCTATTCTCGCGCACCTCGGCATAGCTGACAGCTGACAGATTGGGAGCGCGAGGTACACAGCATACAAGCAGCTGTGAGATAGGGAGCGCGAGCTACTCAACAGCTGTGAGGTCTGCTGTGTGAGAAGCGGCAACGCGCTCCCCAGACCTCACAGCTGTTTGTGGCCGATGGGAGCGTCGCGAGGGGCGTGACCGGGCGTCGCGAGGGGCGTGGCCGGGTGGGTGTTGCCGCGATGGGGCGTGGCCGGGCGGGGTCCCGCGAAGACAGAGCCAGAGAGGGAGCAGGAGGGGGGGCAGAGAGCCAAAGAGAAGGGGGGGGGGCAGAGAGCCAAAGAGAAGGGGGGGGGGGCAGAGAGCCAAAGAGAAGGGGGGGGGCAGAGAGCCAAAGAGAAGGGGGGGGGCAGAGAGCCAAAGAGAAGGGGGGGCAGAGAGCCCAAGAGAAGGGGTTGGGCAGAGAGCCAAAGAGAAGGGGGGGGCAGAGAGCCAAAGAGAAGGGGGGGCAGAGAGCCAAAGAGAAGGGGGGGGGCAGAGAGCCAAAGAGAAGGGGGGGCAGAGAGCCAAAGAGAAGGGGGGACAGAGAGCCAAAGAGAAGGGGGGGCAGAGAGCCAAAGAGAAGGGGGGGGCAGAGAGCCAAAGAGAAGGGGGGGGGGCAGAGAGCCAAAGAGAAGGGGGGGGCAGAGAGCCAAAGAGAAGGGGGGGGCAGAGAGCCAAAGAGAAGGGGGGGGGCAGAGAGCCAAAGAGAAGGGGGGGGCAGAGAGCCAAAGAGAAGGGGGGGCAGAGAGCCAAAGAGAAGGGGGGGGCAGAGAGCCAAAGAGAAGGGGGGGGCAGAGAGACAAAGAGAAGGGGGGGGGCAGAGAGACAAAGAGAAGGGGGGGGCAGAGAGCCAAAGAGAAGGCGGGGGGGCAGAGAGCCAAAGAGAAGGCGGGGGGGGCAGAGAGCCAAAGAGAAGGCGGGGGGCAGAGAGCCAAAGAGAAGGGGGGGCAGAGAGCCAAAGAGAAGGGGGGGGGGGCAGAGAGCCAAAGAGAAGGGGGGGGCAGAGAGACAAAGAGAAGGGGGGGGCAGAGAGACAAAGAGAAGGGGGGGGGGGCAGAGAGCCAAAGAGAAGAGGGGGGCAGAGAGCCAAAGAGAAGGGGGGGGGGCAGAGAGCCAAAGAGAAGGCGGGGGGGGGCAGAGAGCCAAAGAGAAGGCAGGGGGGCAGAGAGCCAAAGAGAAGGGGGGGGGCAGAGAGCCAAAGAGAAGGGGGGGGGGGGCAGAGAGCCAAAGAGAAGGGGGGGGCAGAGAGCCAAAGAGAAGGGCGGGCAGAGAGCCAAAGAGAAGGGGGGGGGGCAGAGAGCCAAAGAGAAGGGGGGGGGGGGCAGAGAGCCAAAGAGAAGGGGGGGGGGCATAGAGCCAAAGAGAAGGGGGGGCAGAGAGCCAAAGAGAAGGGGGGGGGGGCAGAGAGCCAAAGAGAAGGGGGGGGCAGAGAGCCAAAGAGAAGGGGGGGGCAGAGAGCCAAAGAGAAGGGGGGGGGAGAGAGAGCCAAAGAGAAGGGGGGGAAGAGAGCCAAAGAGAAGGGGGGGAGAGCCAAAGAGAAGGGGGGGAGAGCCAAAGAGGGGGGAGAGAGAGAGCCAAAGAGGAAAAAGAGCCAAAAAGGAGAGAGAGCCAAAGAGGGGGGAGAGAGAGCCAAAGAGGGGGGGGGGGAGAGAGCCAAAGGGTGGGGGAGAGAGCTAAAGGGGGGGAGAGCCAAAGAGGGGGGAGAGAGAGAGAGCCAAAGAGGAAAGAGAGCCAAAGAGGAGAGCAAAAGAGGGGAGAGAGCCAAAGAGGGGGGGGAGAGCCAAAGAGGGGGGGAGAGAGCCAAAGAGGGGGGGAGAGCGCCAAAGAGGGGGGAGAGAACAAAAGAGGGGGGAGAGTGCCAAAGAGGGGAGGGGAGAGCAAAAGAGGGGGGGAGAGCCAAAGAGGGGGGGAGCCAAAGGGGAGGGGGAGCCAAAGGGGAGGGGAGAGCCAAAGAGGGGGGAGAGAGAGAGCCAAAGAGGAGAGAGAGCCAAAGAGGGGGGAGAGAGAGCCAAAGAGGGGGGAGAGAGAGCCAAAGAGGGGGGAGAGAGAGCCAAAGGGGGGAGCCAAAGAGGGGAGAGAGAGAGCCAAAGAGGAGAGAGAGCAAAAGAGGGGAGAGAGCCAAAGAGGGGGGGGGTGAGCCAAAGGGGGGGGGGAGCCAAAGAGGGGGGGGAGAGCCAAAGGGGGGGGGAGAGCCAAAGAGGGGGGAGAGAGAGCAAAAGAAAGGATGGAGAGAGCCAAAGAGGAGAGAGAGAGAGAGAGCAAAAGAGGGGAGAGAGAGAGCAAAAGAGGGGAGAGAGAGAACAAAGGAGAGGGGGGAGAGAAAGCAAAAGAGAGGGGGGAAAGAAAGCAAAAGAGAGGGGGAAGAGAGAGCAAAAGAAAGGGGGGAGAGAGCAAGGGGTGGGACCGCTGTTCTGAAAAAAATGGCCCATGTACACGGGCTTTAGTACTAGTATATATTATATTTAAGCTTGTTTAAACTATATTACACTATTTGTATTTGTTTTCTCTTTTTCCTCGAGGAATTGAGGATCGTCTACACGATATCCTTTTGTATCACATTGATTTATAATGTGACAGACATGCTTGTTTCACAAAAGATGAATGTGTTTCAGTTCCAAAAAAATCCTATCTATATATATCAAAAGTCTCACTTTAATTTTTTTCTTCCCCTCTAGAAAGGGTTCTTTACTTTTCAAAATTGAGATTCTCAGTTCCAGACTAGGTGTACTGGAAGTGGTTTTACATTTTGGTTACTTCAAGTTAAATAAACAATGCTATATACCTGTTCCTGTGTTTCTGGAGGCAGACATTCCAAGTTCAGGTACATTAGAACAACACGTTTTTCTTATTTATTTGGTATATATCCACTAACTAGGAATCCTCTGAAATGCAAATTTTGCAATTTGTCCATAGGTATTCCCCTGTTGGAGCCAGATTGGATCTTATTATAAACATATTTTAAGTAGTGCCTATGGTTGTTATTTGTAAGATCTTTTTGCCCATGGTATTTGAAATAAAAGACATTCAGGTCCTATTTTCAATACATAGGAAATTAGCACTAGTCTGCTAGCACTGATTTACTTATATCATTTTCTCTCAGGGAAAACAGTGAAGGTTATAATGGTTAACAGACCTGGAGTTTACATCCTTGAACTCACACTGGTAATGACAGAAGCATTGCCATCTTACTGTACTGTATTGTGTCAATATGCTGTTGTTAATTTTTAAGGTTTCACAACATTTAAGATCGATTTCTTTAGAGCATATTACATTTATTTCATTGTTTTCTGTTTTGTCCTGATACACAGGACAACTTTCTTTTGTTTTAATGGTCTGTTCATTTAATATTTGTATGCAACATCACAAATTGTATGTGATAGAGATCATCTTGTCATCATTTTTAAGATTCTTAAGGGAAATATTTGTATGAGGTTTCTATATCTGGCTGTTTTTCCAGACTATTTCCAGAGCATATAATTAGATGGTGAGCAAGCTTTGAATACCCTTAGGATCCATTCCACAAGTACATTTGCAGTATTTTGGACTTTTGAGAGAACTTAACTGAAGAGATTTGTTCAAGAATAGTCTAGTCTCATCATGCATTTGTTTCTTATTTTAGACTTATCATGCAACAAACTGCTTATGCTAGTTTTTTTTTCTGCAAAATGTTGTTTTTCATGTAATCTTATATTTGTATCTTTTCATTTCTTTTTTACTGCTTTATAATCTGTTCACCTGTAAGTATTACAAAGGTTGGACAAGAAAGCTATAAATTAACACCAACACTATAAGCCTTTTCTTTATCTAGGCCCATATCCCTGGATAATAATTAACCAGGCTCCCTACCCATTATTCCTCTAACATCTTTTTTGCTGGACATCTCTGGGAAGAGGAGGGGGTGGTGTGTAAGGGTTACCCTTTATAGGTAATTAGGTGAGGGGGCAGTTTTGTCCATGTTTACTGGTATGACTAAAGTGGTCATACTAAATGCCAGCATTATGAAATGGAATTGGGACATTACAGGTATGATTGATCAATAATAATACCATCCCTGGATTGGTCATCTTATGTGCTAGTATCAAGTTGAAGCATATGATGTTGAATGGCAGTTTTGAATACGTAATACCTTGAAGTTTAGCCTAAAATCTGGGTTGCCACAGCAAGACATAGCTCCCTCTTGTTATATCTTCAGGAATTCTCCTGTTTTGAAGAACTTTTCTGCAACTTTATAATGTGCACCTTGTAATTTTCTTTATAATATGGGTCATTAAAAAATCAAAGCACATGTATGTTGAAACACATTTATGTTCAACTATTTTTCTTTTGGATCAGTAAGACAGGTGTCTATACATTTGGTTTAATATATTTTTGATAATCAGTGCTGGTCAATATATACTTTTTAGCCTCCCTATGAGGAAGCCTTTTTCTTTTTAAACTATATATATATATATATATATATATATATATATATATATATATATATTTATATTTATATATTGGCACCCTTGGTAAATATGGTAAATAGGAGCAAAGAAGACTGTTAATATTTATCTTTATTGTTTAAACTTTTTATCTTTTGTTCAAAAAATATACAAAAAATACTTTGCTCTCATGGATATCAAACAATTGCAAAAACAATACAGGTTTATCCAAAAAAGAAAAAAGTCTTTGTTAAATATAGTATATGTGTGACACATTATTTTGTACCCCTATGAATTCAAATGAGAAAAGTTTATTATTTTGCATGTTTTAGTACACCTGGGTGACTAGGAACAGGAAATTGTTACTTCCTGTTTCACAGGGGTATAAATATGAGGTAACACATAGGCCAAATTCTCTTAGTCATTCATCACAATGGGTAAGACCAAGGAATATAGCTGTGATGTGCAGCAAAAGGTTTTTGAGCTTCAAAAAATGGGAAGTGACAGTAAGAAAATAGCAAAAGCATTAAAAAATGCCCATTCCCACCATCGGGGCAATAAGTCAGAAGTTCTAGTCAACTGGAAATTTTCTGAATCAACTTGGAAGAGTATGTGTGTCCATATTGCTTCAATGATCTTTGAAGAGGATGTTTCAAGTAGCCAAAGTATCTCCAAGGATCACAGCTGGAGAATTGCAGAATTTAGTTGCATCTTTGTGTCAGAAAGCCTCCAATAATACAATCCATCTTTACCTCTCATCCAAAAACAAACTCAAGCATCTTCAGTTTACCTGACCCTACTGAAACGTCAAATGGTATTGGGTTCTATGGTCTGATGAAACCAAAATATAGCTTTTTGTCAATAAACACAAGAGGTAGGTTTGGCCCACACAGAATGGTAGCCATATGGAAAAGTATCTTTAATGTTTTGGAGCTTTTTCTCTGACATAAGACCTAGACATTTTGTTAGGATACATGGCATCATGGACTCTATCAAATATCAACAGATATTAAATGAACACCTGACTTCCTCTGCCAGAAAGCTTAAAATGGACCGTGGTTGGATCTTCCAGCAGGTCAATGATGCAAAACATACATTGAAATTAACACAAAAATGATTTACTGGCCACAAAATCAAGGTCTTGCTATGGCCATCCAAGTCCTCTGACTTGAACCCTGTTGAAAACCTGTGGGGTGACCTGAAGAGTAACGTCTACCAGCATCAACCTCAACATTTGAGGGATCGGGAGAGATTTTGTATGGATGAATGGTCTCAAATCCCCTGCCATGTATTCTCCAACCTCATCAGGCAGTATAGGAGAAGACTAAAAGCTGTTATCTTGGCAGAGGAAGGTAGCACAAAGTATTAACTAAAAGGGTGCCAATAATTGTGTTTGGATAAACCTGTGTTGTGTTTGCAATTGTTTGATATCCATGAGAGCAGAGTATTTTTGTGTATTACACGTGAGCAGAGTATTTTTTGTAATTTTTCAACAAAAGAGCAAAAGGTGAAACAATAAAGCCAATATTAGTGAAGGGTACTGTATATATATATATATGTGTGTGTGTATGTATGTGTTTATATATATATATACTGTATATATATATATATACACATTTTTGTGCCCCATTAAAAACCTGGTTTACAGACAGGCACCAGACCTGTGTCTCTTTCTCAGCTTAATAAAAGTAATTTTTAAACAAATATATACATTAGACCTCTAATGCACAAAATAAGGTACTCCTTTTTTTTAATAAGGGGTGGCATGACTTTGTAGATATGGCGGTTGTAGATTTGGCCAAATGCTACAAGTAACTCTCCATTTTTATGCTTTTAATTCCAATTATCCTAACTGACGGAATGGTACAGATTTTGTTGAAGAGATAGAGGATTCTTTTGCATAAATCTTTCTCTTTTTTGCATGACAGCATTTTAAAATACATAGATACATTGCCTTAATAAAACAATGAAGGAAAAAACAGTTAAAAACAAATGCATCAATGAAAGTAGAGATTGGGTGGTCGGAGAGAGGAATGACCAATCAGAGGTGTCACACTGACCAAATATCGAATAGCGAGCAGAAAATCCTTCTTTTTTTCTTTTTAACGTATAAAAGAGAAAAAAATTGTAGTCCATGAGAAGACAAAAAAAAAACTCTTCAAAATGAAAAATAAGAACAAAGTCACAACGGACAAATTTTGAATAAAACTTAGAGAAAATGAAAGGCAATGTTGCCTGAAGTAAAAGGATGAAATCTTGAAGAAATCCTGAAGTTGTAAATCTATGGAACTTGAAGAAGGTTTTGCAAAACTTGAATCTTGCATTGGATGTTCTTGGAACTTGAAGAAATCCTGAAACGATAAATTCAACAGACTTGAAGAAGGTACTTGGAGCTAGAGTCAAATACAAATAATTTGATTAATGATAATACAAAAGAAATTTACAATGTTAAATAACAGGAAAGGGAATTAAAAAGAGGGAGGAAAAATACTTGTCTCTGTCTCTTAAATAAAATCTAGAATATTCTATCACAAAGTTAGGATAATTGAAATAGTATTACAAGGACAGAGACTCAAATTTTGCTAGTTTATAGCAATTTAATTATGAAACAAGATGGTGTGGAATAGAATGAATAGAATTGAAATAAAATTTATGGAAAATTGAATCCAAATACCAGTCTAAAACATTTAAAATTTCTTGTAAATAGGTGGAATTAGAAAAAGTATTAGAAGCTGCAGCACTTCTTACAGAATGAAAGAAATAATTTGGATCCACACTTGCTTGAGACATGACATACTTAACCCACCTAGCAATAGTGGTAGTAGAGACAGGAAGATGAGGAGGAATAAAAACACAATAATAATTGATGAAAAGAAGAGTTAGTTCTCAAATGTTGACTTCTGATTTGTTTGACAAATTACAACCAATAAATGAGGATAAACATAAAATAGGGAAAGAAAAAAAAATGATGGGAGTTTTATTTCTACGAGACACAGAAAAAATGACACCAGGTGGAGAAAACATTTTTGCATTATAATAAATAGCTTTTATATCTGAAACACGTTTACAGGAAAGCAAACGTAAAAGGGTAGCAAGTTTAAAAGTTAGCAACATGAGGCCTTTTTAATCAGATAGCTTTTAAGACTGCAAAGCTGAGCATGTTGTCCAATAGGAATATCTGATAAAGGAAAGTGGCCTGAAGAAATTGCAGATCTGGCTACATTAATCGATCTGTAAAATAAACCCTATTAAAACTATAAGTAATATGATTCAAAACTTGATTTAAAGGAGCTGAAAATGGATGCAAATGTTTGAACTACACCAGCTAGTCCATTTAAAACAAGATGAAAAGTAACATTTTTAAGTTCCTTGGACCCAAGAATCCTGCAGGAGGAGCTTAGCCCCTGACAAAAGACTTTCAGTGGACAAGGATTCCCTAAAATTGTCCAAGCAAAAAAATGAAGGGATTTTGTATTGACTAGATTGCGAAAATATCTGTTTGGGTCTGTAAGAAGTTGAGGAAATAATGGGAGAAGAATTGGATGGCTACAAGACATCTCTAGCAGGGAAGGAAACTAGGGCTGAGTTGGCCAAATAGGAGTTATCATCAGGATTGAAAGCTGATCTCTCCTGGCTTTGGTCAAAATTCAGCAAATAATTGAAAAGAAAAAAAAGGCACAAACTCCCTCTTTGGGCCAATCAGTGGAAAGGCATCTATAGCCTTAGCTTCTGGATCCAGTCTCCAACTGAAGAAGGGGAGAATTTGGTAATTCAAGCGAGAAGCAAAAAATATCCAGAATCAGAGGATGCACAGAAATATATCCCTGTTTAGTCTCCAATCACTGAAATTGTTTAGAAATCAGGTACTCCAGTAGACTCTGCTTGAATAGAAATTTTCTGTTGAAGTCAATGGTTAATAACGTTTTTGGTGATATTTGAAAGAATTTTAGATTTGATAGACTACAGATTGTCTATACGTTAAAGCATTGAAATGGGAAGAGATTGTTTGGTGAAACTTTTGACAGTGAATGGACCCGTCAAAAGTTCTAAACAATTAATATGAAGAAATCATTCTTTGAAAGAATCACATCTTGCACCCCAACTAGAGTTGCTCGCGTTTGACTTGAATTATATCTGGAGAATTGCTCTAAATGACTCTGCCATTCCAGGTTTCCATGTTGAATAACCTCCAAAGGAGTTCCTTTTTTGCATCTAAAGACAATTTGATTTTGTGAGTATAAAATAGACTTTTTTTTTATAAAGATGACACATCTTTAATCTCTGGAGGGCTCTGTAATGAAGAGGGGCAGGGAATATGACTTCAAGTCCCACGATTCGAGCCAAACTCTGAATAGGAAAAATACATTTTTTTGAGAAGGTAAGGATTTTTTTGTATCTTTCTTTTTTTCTCTGAAGGAAGACTCAATGTGGAAAGTTTGGAATCTATCTAAAAACCTAAAAAGGTAAGATTCTGAGTGGGGGGGGGGGGGGTTAAAGATTTTTCTGCTTATTAGAAATCCCAAGTTTGTTAAAAGAGAAGTGGTCAAATTAATTTGCATGTAGTCTTATTAAAATGACTTCTTGAAATCTCAGCCAGGCAACAACAGGTTTAAAAATCTTTGTAAATACCCAAGGATCTGAGGAAAGTCCAAAAGGTAGACAAGTAGATTGCCATAAAAAGAAAAATCCAAATAAAATGGAGATATTTTCTTTGGGAAAAGGAATAGGAACAGTAAGGTATGCATCAGTGAGATCTAGCTTGACTAACCAATCTTTGTCCATCATCCAGTCTCTGAGTAACTGAATTTCTTCTATTTCTATTTTGAAAAGATTGTAAACAATAAAGGAATTTAGAAATCTTAAATTTATTAATGGATGGAAAAATCCTTCTTTTTTCTTGACAAGGAACATAGTGCTCAGAAAACTGTCTTTGGAAAAAGGGGATAGCTCGATAGCTTATTTTAAATTAAGTTTCCCTATTTTTTTTAGGGTTGGGAGGGCAGAGTTGAAATAGGGTATAAATACAATTGAGTAACATGCCAGAAAGAGCTTGAACAACTCAAGGGTTGGAAGTAATAAGCTGCCAGTTTTCTAGAAAAAGACATAATCTGCTTCCTATTCTTTAAGGGGAAAGTAAATTTGGAGAAAAGGAAAACAGTTTTACCTGCAAAAGGTGTGGACCTGGTTCTTGGCTTTGAGTTTCTGGAATTTCAGGGTCTGAACCTTGTCAGGAAAAAAGTGGCGTGAAGTGGATTTATGAAAGTTGAGTTTTAAAAACTGAGGCCTAGAAACAGAGGATGAGGGGGAGTTGGGAAATCTGCCTCTACATTTTAAGGCCCACTAAAAAACTCTGTTTTGTTGATAAAAAATCTTTTTGATTGAGGAGTTTGTTTTATTTAAGGAGATAAAAGTATTTACATATTTACTAAGATCCTTTAATCCTGAATCACCAAAAAGGAGGCCTTTGCCTTTAGGGCCCATCTCAGTGGATGATCCATCTAAGAACTGTTTTATGTCTCTGGGTAGCTAAAGAAATGTTAGCTTTGCCTAACATGTAAATAGATCTTTGGATCCATTGTTGATTTATATAAGGATCCAAAGTTATATTATTAGTAATGGCTTCTTCTAAAAGCACAAAAAGAAATGTTATAGGTCCTAGGTTATCAAGAACACTATTTACCTGATCACATTTTTTGTTGAAGTGTATTCAATTTTGGATTATGCCATTAAAGAATTGTTTTTAAGGAATAACCTGCTTTGTGATTGTCTGAAGCCGGGCGCTGTTGGATGTTGTACTATCTTTGAATTTGAGCGATAATGGAGTACTCATACTAGCACTGGCATGTGACATCATCATTGGGAGACTCACCTTTCAAATGAGCGTGTATTGTCGCTTTGTAGCCTGAAGCTGGCTTATTTCTCCCGGCAGCATACTAAAGTAAGGTATTTATACTGTGCGCTGCTCAATGTTGTTTGACTCTATCTAGAACTATATTACTGGATGGAATTCAGGACATTTTCTAATATTAAAGTTTTTATCATCAGTATCAGGAGCCAGCTGACTCGGATGTAAAATCAAAGTCTACTTTTCTTTTTCCTATTATACAAATTGGAGTAATATTATCTGAATCATAATCTATTTAATTATTATTATTTATATCTGAATTAAAAAAGAGTGGCATTTTTTTTTGTCTGGGCAATGAAGACTTGATACAGCCTTTGATGACTTGTTAATAGGTATTTTTTTGAATTTTTTTGAAATGTGTTTAGTCTTCCAAGAAGCCTTTATAGGTAAATTAGGTTGACTATGTACAATAGAATACATTTGGTAATTGCATTGTTGCATTAAATTCTGCATTTAATAATTCATCATACTTTGAACAGTGTGTTCAGACATATTTTTAGAAATATCCTGGGACCTAGGGGTTAATTTATCAAGCTCCAGACGGAGCTTGATGCCCTGTGTTCCCGGCGAGCCTGAAGTCTCGCAGGAAACAGAAGTTATGAAGCAGCGGTCTAAAGACTGCTGCTCCATAAACTGTCCACCTGCTCTGAGGCGGCGGACAGAAATCAACCCAATCGAATACGATCGGGTTGATTGACACCCCCTGCTAGCGGCCGCAAATCTGCAGGGGGCGGTATTGCACCAGCAGTTCACAAGAACTGCTGGTGCAATGATAGTCGGCATTTATCGATGTGCAGCGAAAATAATACTCTACATCATATCATGTCCGCTCACACTATAATAAATTGACCCCTTATTATTAGAATGAATACATTAAAGTTATATTATTGAAATAAACAATTAAACTAATCAAATTTTACTCCAGAAATAGTTATAGCAAAATAATAGTATAGAGAAATAAAAAGACTAAACAGTTAGTGCTAAGGAAATAACATGTAACTAGCTACAAAACTATTTAATAAATCTAAAGAAAACTAGCAATTTTGTTAATATTTGTCACGTAAAAGACAAACATCGGCTGTGAGTTAGAGAGACTCTTTGTTTGGCGGGAATAGGCTGGTGACGTCATGGAGGTGAGAAAGAGATGACAAACTGTAGGAGGGGAGGAGTGAAAAGTAAAAGCGAAATGGCTGCCGCAACGGAACACAGAGGCAAAATAACAAGAAAGCAAAGATAAGACAGACACTGTACGCCTACAAAATATGAACCAGAAAGAAGAGAAAATAAAATGAATACAGAAAATGGTAAAAATTATTAAAGTGAAGTTAAAGTAAAATGAAGAAAAGGGGGAAAAACTATAATTGGAAGAAACAAACTAAAGAAAAATATATATGTAGTAAAAGCAAAAAGAAAACAGGCAAATAACCACTCAACCTCTTCGTTGTTTTATTAAAGGGGCAGAATTAAATTCTGTGATTAAAATTGCTCGTTCTCTTGGTATCTTATTGAAAAGTAAAACTAGGTAGGCTCATAAGGGCTCAGGAGTGTGCACGTGTCTTTAGTACTCTATTGGAGCATGTTTTGTAACATTATTTGTAGCTTTGTTTTACAATGTTGCAAAACACTGCTGCCATATAGTACTAAAGACACGTGCACACTCCTGAGCCTACCTATTTTTACTCTCCAATAAAATATACAAAAAGAATGATGCAAATTTAATAAAAGAAGTAAATTGGAAAGCGTTTAAAATTGCAGGTGGGAAAAATCCAATCAGCCAATAGGATTTTTTCTACCTTAATTCCGATTGGCTGATAGAATTCTATCAGCCAATCGAAATTGAAGGGACACCATCTTGGATGACGTCACTTAAAGGTACCTACATTCTTCAGTTGGCATGGAAAGAAGAGGATGCTCTGCATCGGACGTCTTGAAGATGGACCCGCTCCGCGCCGGATGGATGAAGATAGAAGATGCCGTTTGAATGAAGACTTCTGCCCGTCTGGAGGACCACTTCTGCTTGTCTGGAGGACCACTTCTGCCAGATTTGTTGAGGACTTTGGCTCGGTTGGATGAAGACTTCTCCCGGTAAGGTTATCTTCAAGCAGTTAGTGTTAGGTTTTTTAAGGGGGTATTGGGTGGGTTTTAGAGTAGGGTTGGTTGTGTGGGTGGTTGGTTTTAATGTTGGGGGGGGATTTTTGTAATTTTTTTTTACAGGTAAAAGAGCTGATTACTTTGGGGCAATGCCCCGCAAAAGGCCCTTTTAAGGAATATTTGTAATTTAGTGTAGGGTAGGGTTTTTTTTATTGGGGGGGGGGCTTTTTTATTTTGTTAGGGGGATTAGATTAGGTGTAATTAGTTTAAAAATCTTGTAATTTGTTTATTATTTTCTGTAATTTAGTGGGGGGTTGTAATTTAGCTAATTTTATTTAATTGTATTTAATTGTATTTAATTTAATTATAGTGTAGTGTTAGGTGTTATTGTAACTTAGGTTAGGTTTTATTTTACAGGTACTTTTGTATTTATTTTAGCTAGGTAGTTTATTAAATAGTTAATACCTATTTAGACACTATTCTACCTAGTTAAAACAAATACAAACTTGCCTATTTAGACACTATTCTACCTAGTTAAAACAAATACAAACTTGCCTTTAAAATAAAAATAAACCCTAAACAAGATACAATGTAATTATTAGTTATATTGTAGCTAGCTTAGGGTTTATTTTACAGGTAAGTATTTAGTTTTAAATAGGAATAATTTAATTAATTTTAGTAATTTTATTTAGATTTATTTAAATTATATTTAAGTTAGGGGGTGTTAGGGTTAGACTTAGGTTTAGGGGTTAATAAATTTAGAATAGTGGCGGCGACGTTGGGGGCGGCAGATTAGGGGTTAATAAATGTAGGTATGTGGTGGCGATGTTAGGGAATGCAAATTAGGGGTAAATAATCTTTAACTAATGTTTGCGATGCGGGAGTGCAGCGGTTTAGGGGTTAATATGTTTATTATAGTGGTGGCGACATTGGGGGTGGCAGATTAGGGGTTAAGAAGTGTAGGTAGGTTGCGGAGACATTGGAGAATCCAGATTAGGGGTTATTAAATATAATTTAGGTGTCGGCGATGTTGGTGGCATCAGATTAGGGGTTCATAAGCATAATGTAGGTGACGGCGGTGTCCGGATCGGCAGATTATTGGTTAATAATATAATGTAGGTTGCAGCGATGTCGGGAGCGGCAGATTAGGGGTTAATAAGTGTAAGATTAGGGGTGTTTAGACTCGAGGTTCATGTTAGGGTGTTAGGTGTAGATATAAAATGTATTTCCCCATAGGAATGAATGGGGCTGCGTTAAGGAGCTTTACGCTGCTTTTTTGCAGGTGTTAGACTTTTTTTCAGATGGCTCTCCCCATTGATTCCTATGGGGAAATTGTGCACGAGCACTTACACCAGCTCACCGCTAACGTAAGCAGCGCTGGTATTGGAGTGCGGTAATGAGCTAAATTTTGCTTAACGCTTATTTCTTGTCTGGTTTGTAAAAACCCGTAATACCAGCGCTGTCTGTAAGTGAGCGGTGAACATAAACTGCTCGTTAGCACCACATAGCCTCTAACGTAAAACTCGTAATCTAGGTGAATGTTTGCATAAGAAAGTCATGTGACCTAGAGGTGAGGCCTGGTATAGACATTATTTGGGGCATCTTAACAATTCTGGCTCTTTTTGAGACATCATTAATGGATAGAGCCCTCCGCATCATCAGCATAGAACTTGTAGCTTCTTTCATTTGAGACATTATTTGGAAATCTGCTCATGTATCCTGTTTATTTCTATTTACAATGCTATAAAATGCTGCAACTTTACAGCTGAAGAACAATTATAAAGATATATTTAAGCACCTATATTATAACCATGCTTTACAGAGAAGAGTGGGAGATAAGGAGTGATTAATGAGTACTTCAATCAGGTATATGAACCTATAAAGGTATAGAAGACTGTGTACTTTCTACACAATATGCATTGCTGTTCCCGACATGTCAGGCAACTACTTCTATATAATCAGAGCATACACTGGGGGATTGTGAGCAACGATATATTCTTCCTATTATGAGAGAGCTTGGTTAAAATAAATCAGATTTGTCTTAATAGATTATACTGTGCTGACAAGCAGGCTCTTATTACTGCAGAGATATTTTATTCCTTTTTTGATACTTGCACATTTTATTTACCGGATTTAGAAACTGTTAGAGAAATAATCTAAGTTGCAACTTAAGGAGAAGTTCAGATATATAAAAAATAAATGCTAAAGCAACAATCAATGAATCAAAACTAAGAAAATATAAATCTACCATAAACAGTTAAAGCGACCTATAGGCCATACTTATATTTTCAGGATTCACATAGGGTGTACAATTTAAAAGCTAAATATTTGCAATTTCTTCTATAAAATTTAGCTTTTATTAAAACCAAACAAAATAAATACAATTCCTTTTCATGAGGACATTTCTTGATAGACTCAGGAGCATGCACGTGTCTTAAGCATCATTTTAATTAAAGGGATATAAAACCCCATTTTCTCTTTTATTATTTTGCTTCATTCTCTTGGCATCCTTGTTTTAAAAGCATACCTAGGTAGACTCAGGAGCAGCAAAGCACTTATGGCAGCTAGCTGCTTATCGGTGGCTGCACTTATATCCCTCTTGTCATGGGTTCACCTGATGTGCTCAACTAGCTGCCAGTATAGCATTGCTGCTCCTTCGGCAAGGATTCCAAGAGAATTAAGCAAATTTGATTATAGGAGTAAATTGAAAAGTTGATGAAAATCGTATTGTCTATCTGAATCATAAATAAATTATGGGGACATAGGAGTGCCACCCAAAGTGGACTTAAGTGTGCTGGTGGAAAAGCTGGGCCCATAGAGATTATAAATATGGGTGTATAATGGCCAAAAAACAACACATAGTACTGTAATACTAAAGAGCGTAGAAATAATACATAGTACTGTATTAATAACACATAATACTGTATTAATAAGGAAAATAGAAATAGGGTGAAAATACAGACAATAAAGAATATATAAAAACATATGTTGTATATAAAAACGGTTTTAATCCAATGAATATATGGAACAAGATAGCTAGAACTATGTGGCAATCTAGCCGAGTTATTCACAATCTAGAGTAAAATGTTTAAAAGCAACAGTGAAAAACATATGTCAAACATATGACAAAATAAGGTTATAACAACAACAAAAAAAAGAACAATAAAGAAATAAATTATATTAATGAATCTGAGCTCAGATAAAGGGACGTCCCATATATAAATCAACAATATAGTTCCAAAGTCTATACAGTCACAAAGAGTCACAAAGAGTAAAAAAATCCAGTGGAGGTCCAATGTGGAAGGATCCAGAGAAGAGAGAGGAAAATACTTTTATCCAGGGGAGGAAAATCTTTTATCCAAAACTTCTTGTTCACGGTAGGAACATCTAAAGGTACCTGTGGAAGAAAAAAACAAAAAGATGCACAAAAACATAAAAAGCTAGCTAAACTAAAAGGAAAAGTGCTCACCATATACAAATAGGAACTCGGGCTGGTATGTCACAGGAGGTCAATGCGTTTCGGTCAACTGAGAGGCCTTTATCAAGACTATCTGAATCATGAAAGAAAATGTTTGGGTTTTAGGTCCCTTTAAATATATATATACTTTTTTAGCATAATTTAATTAATTAAGACAATATAGGGCTAGATTACAAGTGTAGCGCAATTTAGCACTCCCGTTTGAGTATAAACTATGCTAGACTGAGGCTTTTTACACGCATAGTTTGCGCACGAGCACGCTAAAAAATATTGCAACCATGTTAACTTCTTCTCTCATAGGCTTCAATGGAGCACGAAAATGGAAAAAAACCTAAAACCCATACTTGCTCCCTAACCCAACAAGAGTTATGACAATATCACATTCCAATGTTTTTCACATACAGAATAATGTCCCTTTTATTGTAAATACATATTTCTATATATAATTATATATACCTATATTTTTATTACTATAGATATATAGGTATAGATATGTACTTTACATGAACAGTATCAATTATATACAAAAATATATTTTTAATAATAAAAAAAGACATTATTTTCTATGTAAAACAAGGAATGTAAAATAATCTAAATAATCCACATATATACTATATGTATATATACACAGTATGTTTAATAAAACATTTTTTTATATATTTTGCTAAATTTTCATGTGGACTAACACAACCTACGTTAAATCTAAATCGTGAAACCTGATGGGCAAAATGCATATTTTACATTCCTATGTTCTGTGAGATAAAACAAAAATTATAAGTAAAATATAAAATTACAGAAAAAAATAAACGTAATTATCCAAAATATTTTTTTAAACCTAAACTAATAACTCTATACAAATAAAAAAGCCCTCCGCATTGCCCTATAGTGATCAGCTCTTTTAGAAGACGTATTACATTAAAACCTATATTAGTGTGTATAAGTGCTTCAACTGCCATAATATTACCCCTGAGACCCTAAGGAAGACCTCCTGCCCCTGGGGGAAAAGACAGGTTTCAAAATCGCACCATACTGAGACAGTGCCGGAGCTCCGTGAACGGTGAGCTTAGGCTGCAACAACAACCATCTGCACCATAGATGAGAGATAGTGTGGGAGGCAGAACATCCCTTACACATCTCCTGAAGAGGACCACCAGGCTGAGTAGCCAGAATCCCATCACCACCGACAGCAGACTGAGGTCTCCATTTAGCAGCAGCATCGGAGCACAGAAAAAATGACAGCTGAGGGGCTGAATAAACATACGCAGTGACGGAACATCCAG
The DNA here is from genome assembly GCF_027579735.1 of Bombina bombina. Classification (NCBI taxonomy): domain Eukaryota; kingdom Metazoa; phylum Chordata; class Amphibia; order Anura; family Bombinatoridae; genus Bombina; species Bombina bombina. The sequence continues at coordinate 961,447,796 of NC_069502.1, forward strand.
CAAGGGTGAGACAATAGCTTGCACTGCAGAATCACCTCACATAAAGGCAAGCAAGTGCAACACCACTCACAAATCAATAGTGATCACCATCTTAGCGCTCTAACACCTGTCATGCTCAGGATTAATAGAGTGCACAAATATTAGGCAGTAGCGAAAGCATTAACCGTTGGTGGGATGAGCACCCTGTAACACTCTAACAAGAAGGCTTGATTAAGATATTTCATGTATTGTCTGATGTAACCCCCTGTAATTTGTGTGGGACATTCCTCTTGGTTTCTGAATACTGCGAAAATAAACCACCAGTTTTAGAATCCTTTGCCTAGAAGATTAATTACAGGAGTTTGGTTCATGTGGCAAATCAGATTGACCCCCTCCTTTTCTCAATAGTTATTATGAATACCTTAATGTGACTTTACTAAAAGAATTGTGGTGGGCAGGTTTTGGCATGTGATGCTCTCCCCTAAAAATCCAGCCTCAATCTTTCGATTTCATTAAAAATCAATTTTGAAAGAAACTACTTTATTCCATATTATTCTCAGACAAGCATGGCTTCTCTACAAGGACGTTCACATTATGTAAGATATTGGATCACTAAGGCACAATAAAAAAGGGACATGAAGTAGAAACTAGCATGTGCCATGACTCAGCCTCCCTCTAGCCCACAATCTGTTGAACCTCCCATTTCGACTAACAATGTTCTTTTAAAGCAAATTAAAACATTGTTCCAGGAAGAGCTGAAAACAGCCTTAGTTGACTTAAAACAAGACATTTTAGATATTGGGGGTAGAATCTCTGCCCTGAAAGATAAACTTGATGAAGTGATTGAGGAAATACCTAGCATTCATTCCATTATCCAAGACCAAAAAGAGAGTATCCAACAACTTGAAATACAACTAGAAGACTTGGAAAATCGTTCAAGGAGATTGAACATATGCATCCGTAATCTTCCTGAGTCTTACTCTAATGTACAAAATGCTCTACTCCTTATTTTTAAACAGCCATCTTGCTATCAATAGATAGAGCTCACAGAGCGTTTAGTAAGCCACCACCAAACACGACCTGTAGGGATATAATTGTCAAATTGCATCAGCACCATTTAAAGGAGCAGATCTTCAAAAAATGTAATTTGAGGGCCATACTCTTCAGAAAACACAGACTCTTTAAACCACTCACACAGGCACTATCTCAAGCACACATCAAATACAGATGGAATTACCCCTTCAAATTGCAATTAACTCACAAGCAGATATATTTGTGCTCTACAGTAGAAGAAGGCAGAGAGCTACTGCGAAAATTGCAGATATCAACAGAAGACGCCTCTCTCTCCTCAGCTCCTAAACCACAGCGGGCCCCACTGGATCCCACCTGGACTCAGATGGGAAAGAATGGCAAGGCTAAACGAATATGTCCAGATACATGAGCACTGATACTTTGGAGAACTTCCTATAGCTACCCAGGCTTCTGAGAAGATAGTTGTTTGCTTCTAAGAAGATATCAGTTTCCTGGGAAAAAAACTATATCAGCAATACTGCCTGAGGACAGTTGAGTAATTATTTTGTGTTGTTACCATTTCATACATAGGCCTCTATTTAACAAAGTCTGGCGGACCTGATCAGACAGTGCAGATCAGGTCAAGAGCTGCTGGTGCAATGCCACCCCCTGCAGACTCACGGACAATGAGCCACCAGCAGGGGGTGTCAATCAACCCGATCATACCGGGTTGAATTCCGGCGATGTCTATCCACCTGCTCAGAGCAGGCAGACAGGGTTATGGAGCAGCGGTCTTGAAACACGGCCCAGAAGCTCACTACGGAGCTTGTTAAATGGACGCCATAATGTTTATATACCTAGCTCATGTTATTAATGTGAATAATTTCTGATAAAGTAATGGAGGTTGAGATTAGATCATCCTTACAAATTCCTTTCCCCATAACCGTAATAATATCCTGATCCCTCTCTCCCTCTCCACTCCTTCCATATTGCCTCTACCCCCTCCTTCTCCCAACTTATCAACCAATTATAGTCAGACTTTGTCCGATGCACTATGAAAGATGTGTCCTTTATACAGTTTTGGTAATATTGGAGCTGTTGGCTCCTGAAAGTTCTCTGTTTGTTATGAAGTCTTAATAGTTTACATTTAAGCATTAGAAGTTGTGACTAACTCAACCTCCCTTATGGCTTTTCTTCCTCACATCATAATATCCTGCTCCCTCCCCTTTCCCCATCTTCAACCTATTGTTTCTTCCCCTTCCCCTTTCCAACTCATCAATCTACTTTAGTTGGACCCTGCCCGAAACACTATGAAAGGACTGTTTTTTTATATATTATCTTTTAATCAATGGAGTTTGCTCCTGTGGTTTTTTAGTTCTCCTTTTTTGCAGATTTATCTCACAAGAGAGACAGCTGATATATGATACTTGTCTTACTTATCCTTAGGTGATCTTCTTCCAGAAGTGGGCGTAGTTGGGTCCAGCTCTCTGCCATGGGGTAAGTTATTACTTTGCTTGACTAAAAAATACTTTAAAAGATGCTTTTATATCTTAGACTCCCCTAAAAAAACGTATTAGATTTATTTCACATAATGTTTGGGGATTAAATTCGAACATAAAACTGAAAAAAAAATCTCTAAATGAATATAAAGCTTTGGGAGCACATATTGTGCTACTACTGGAGACTCATTTCTCCACCACCTCCACCAACCAAATATTGGGATAAGATATAGCCTGTTCAATATCATGCCCCTCATGTGAAAAAAAAAGTGGGGTCTCCATCTTAATACACTCCTCAATTAATTTATAATCAGAGGAGAAAATTATCGATAAAGAAGGAAGGTTTCTTATACTGCGCGGCATTATTAACGATACGTCTCTTATTATCACAAACGTCTGCGCCCCTAACGACAATCAAACTCCTTTTTTAGCAAAAATCCGTAGACTACTTACCTATTGGAAAAAATATTGAATAATTCTAGGAGGCGACTTTAATACCATCTTAGATACAAAACTAGATAGAAGCTCTACTCCTTCAGACAAATTAAAGAAAGATATGCACATACTATACTAAAAGACTCACTACTTGACTTTAATCTTATTGATAGCTGGAGAGTCACTAACAAGGCAGTTAGAGACTACACTTACTTTTCCCCAGTCCATCAAACCTTTTCTAGGATCAATTAACTCCTTATAAGCAAAACCATGCTACCATTAGTGTCACAGACCTATATTCACCCTATTTTGGGGTCAGACCATGATGCAGTTGAGCTAACACTCTCAGGTGTTGTTGAACTGGCCAGACAGAGGACATGGACCCTTAACCCTTGTTGTTCAGACATAATCTATTTGTGGATAATCTTTTACAAGAGATAAGACCATTTGTTTTAGAAAATGAAGGTACTGCATCCAATCACCTATATGTCTGGGGAGCTTTGAATGCTTTTGTAAGAGGTCTATTAATTAAAGAATCCAACAAGCAGAATAGGCTTAAGACACATAGAATTAAGACCCTGAAATCAGAAATACAACAATTATCCCGAATGGCCTAAATCTCTGTGATCCTGAAACCAAATAAATCTAGAGAGCACTGTGAAAATTATCGTCCCATCTCCCTCATTAATCTCAATATAAAATTGCTTACGAAAATATTGGCCAAAATGAATTCAACCTGATTAGGTAGGGTTTATCTGGAAGATGGAAGCACCAGATAATGTACGTAGACTGATTAATCTTATTGACCACTCCACTTCATCGGGGGTGCCTTCTCTGTTTCTATCACTGGATGAAGAGGAGGCATTCGATTGGTTCAACTGGGACTATTTAATCAAAACATTAGAGCAAATGGGTATTCATGGTAATTTTTGCAAAGCTATAGCGACCATCTACTCTGACCCCAAGGCCTTTATTAAAATAGCAGGCTACAAATCCAATCACATTGATATTAAGAATGGAACGAGGCAGGGGTGCTCACTGTAACCTCTGTTTTTTTCCTTATGCATCGAACCACTTGCAGCCTCTATCAGGGAAAATAACGACATTGCCGGCATTAAAATAGTTCACAAAGAATTTAAAATAGCTCTTTTCACTGACAATATCATGCTCTCCATGACCAAACCTCTATCTCTCCCAGTGCTCTATAATATTTTTCAGAAATTTTCCTCAATTTCGGAATACAAATTTGAAGCTATCCACAATTATATTCTTGACCATACGATAAAACTCCTAAAGCTTAACTTCAATTTTCAATGGGCTAAGTCAGCTATAAAATACTTAGGTTTTCAACTTCCACAAAAAAGTCTCTCAATTATTTAACTTGAATTATAAACCACTCTTGTTGCAACTTAAACAACTACTTCATAAATGGAATAAGTATTGCATCTCACTTGTTGGTAGAATGGTGGTCATAAAAATGTCAATTCTGCCAAAGCTGTTATATTTGTTTAGATCATTACCAATTAATATAGACATAAAGACTATACAATTATTTAAAAAAGGTAATTACATTCATATGGCAAGGAAAAAAAACAGGATTAATAGACACACTTTAACCAGGCACAGGAAGGGAGGAGGGTTGGGAGTTCCTGACTTTGTTTCCTATTATTATGCAGCTCGACTGGCTCAAAGCACACTGTGTCATAATACTCAGGATAACATTAGATGGGTACAATTAGAATCTGAGATGACTAAGACATCACCTATATATAAACTTGTATGGTCCTTAAAAGGGACTAGGCTGAAGATATGCAAGAAGTTCTAATCTATTTCACACACACTTTGGATTTGGGACACATTTTATAAACTATTGATTCCTTTACAGGAAGGATCTAAAGCAATGCTAATAGTAACTCTAGATACACCCTTTAGCAACAAAATTCAGTTTAAGTGGGCTAACAAGGGACTTTACAGAATTGTGGATGCACTAGTCAATAATACACCCCTGACCTATAACCAATATAGAGACCTAGATTCTGACAAGCAACCTGGTTGGTACCATTATCTCCAGTTCAGGTCTCGCCTCACTTCATCAATTAATACACAAACCAAAGAAGCACCCTTATATGTAGAAAAATTATGCCTTATGGCACTAGAATGAGAGGAATAATAATTAATAGTCCTGCACAAACTACAAAACACAATTTTATGAATAAATGGGAAGAGGACCTCGGGACCACATAGACAGGAGAGAGGAGGGCAAGAAACCTGTGTAAAGGGGTTTCGTTTTCTTATTGTGCCAATTTGCAGGAGAACTTTATTAAAGTCACATTTCGTTGAAACCTAAACCCAACTAGGTTACATACAAACATAGGTCACATGTCACAAGAATGCTAGAGGGGGTGCGGATTAAGGGGTACGTACTTTCACATGTGGTGGGAATGCACACACACCCAAGAGTTGTGAAGGCAGACGTCTGATTTGATAAATACGATTTTTTAAGCTAACAACACCTGTAGTAGCACTATTACACCATCCCTTACAAAGCCTTTCTCCAATGGCCAATAAGATAGTAGCATTGATCTGTACCGCTACTCGGGTATGCATAGATAAATATTGGAAGGGACAAATCCCTAACTTCAATATTATTATAAACAAGATCAATTATTACTACCTCATGAGCAGTTTTTCAGCCGATATACTTGATATAAAAAGATTAATTCCTACAACTGTGAGAACCTTGAATACTATTTACGGAATCCAGACATGGGGTGCAGAGAGCTGGGCCCATCGGAGAACATTAAAGGGAGACCCACAACCCAACTTATTATTATGCTTGTACTGGAATTGGTACTATTTATTAATTCTTATGTTTCTTCAGTATATGACTCAATGTACTTGTGGTGCTCCTCTTTTAAAGATATGTGATGTTTAAAATATGACCTATATGTACACTGTCTTTTCATTTGGCTACTCCACTGTGTATTTTTTGGTAATGCTCATAACTATGTATATTGGAAGAAGAAAAGTTCACGCAAAAAAATTGCGATTTTTCTTTGTTTTTCATGATTAAAACTTTAATAAAGTTGTTTAAAAAAAATAAAAAAGGACATGCCCTGGTTCCGGTGGAGGAGGAGCAAGCAGGTGTAGCTGAGCTCTGTCCTCCAGCCCTACAGCTCTTGGCAGTGGAAATTCGCGCCTTACCCTCTGGTGAGGGTGCTTGCTGGACAGTAAGAGACATCTACTCTGGAACCCTTAACGGTGGAACTCCATCCCACCGTGGCCGCAGTAAACTATCCAAACAACATACCTATCCAGATATAGCTGTTAATTAAACCAAGAAATATAAACAGCTTGCTTTTCTTCCTTTTTCTCCCTCCTCCCTATGAAAGCTGACCCCCCTCTCCCATGGAGACTGTAGGAAGAAGAAACAAAGGAAGGACTGGGAACCCATTCCTACTACGCTGAGGCCGTTTTCTCCCACACCAATACAGATTAAGGAGGCATCTGTCTTATTTTTGCTGGCTCCCTTACCCCTCTGTGTCACTGCCTCGCCTCTCGACTTTACTTCACCACAGTTAAAACAGAAATTACCTGTCCCCCCCCCACGGATCGCTTGGAGCTGCAGTTGGAGCGGCGGCGACGATCTCCTCCTCCCCCACCGGTGCTGCGTGGGAGGTGGCGAGTTCGCGCTGTGCCTGGCGGCAATCTGGAGACCCGACCTTGGTTTTCTCTTGCGGCTTCTTTCTGCTCTCTGGGACGTCATCTGGCCTGCGACGGCTGCCCCCCTCCCCCACCGGTGCTGCGTGGGAGGTGGTGAGCCTAAGCCGCATTTGAGGAACATATTGGAGGTCCGACTGCAGAGGCAATCCCTTGAGCCCTCACCGCTTCCACTCTGCCTCCCTCCCACCGGGGCCCCGCGGGAAGAAGGGAGGATAGCCTTGATCGAAGGCAGAAGCAAAACTTGCCCAAGTAAACAGTAGGAGGTTTGGACTAGCTACGCTGGGGCTAGACTGTGACTGTTTACCCCAGCCTCCTAATCGATAGCCTGTTTCTCATGCAGTGACACCAGAGGGGGTAAGTTACAAGCCTACTATCTCTTTTTTACAGGGGGTTGAAAATAAGGCCTACACAATACAAATTTACATTCTAAGAAGGCTCCCTGGCCCAGACAGGAGCTGATACTAAAATTAAAAACACACCTCTTACAGACTTTCCAGTTTAAAGGGAAAAAAAAAAAATCTGACATTTATAAAATAAGAAATAAGTTCTCAATACATCTCTAACTGAAAGGGAGTGGAAAAGAGAGAAGAGAGGGGTGCAGGAGGAAAGTAGAGGAGACCCTCTTTTCACCTATTTCTGACAGCTAACTTTTTAATAAAATGTATCATTGAGCTCTGGGAACACAGGCTTTCGTTAGTTCTAAAATCATACTATCAGGACTCTTGCACCCTGTGATAATGAAAAAAGGAGGAGGGAGAGAGTGATAGAGAAAGAAAGAGGGAAAAAAAGAAAAATCTTTTTCACCAGAGTATATACCTATATAAGATACACAGATAAAGGAAATTCATTTTTGAACTGCCAAAAGAGAAGGAACAAATAAAGAAAGAAAAACACTAAAAAAAAAAAACAAAGAACTTTATATTTGGATAAAGAACAATATCAGCTAGCCTTATATTTTTTCCTCCCTAAAGGCATACTCTGTGATGATGTATGATTCATTGCTTCTATACTTGCTAATAAGGAGGATGTGTACTAAATTGTGTACTAAATTGCAGTATAATCTGTTTTCTATTTCTCTGTGTTCTTTTTGATATGGATACTGCTTATTATATGATCATTAACCTGTATAAGGCTTAAAGCTAACTGACCCTGTTAAGATATCCTAGCACTCTAACATTATTCTTTCTAGGATTCCCAACACTATTGGGATATTCAAATGGTGCTATTGTTTATACTTTAAAATAGTCCTGCCATAGTCTTTGCTTGGTCTCTTAATTGTCCTATATTTGTCTTTCGAACTAAACCAGGTCTCTAACTTTAGACAAGGGAAAAAAAAAAAAAAGGCATTATCTCTACTATTACACTTACAAAAAGACACATCAAGAGACCTGACAGATTGATATAGTCTCTACAAGACTTAATGTATGTACTAAATGTATTGGTAACATACTGAACCTAGGTGTATACTCAAATTGATGCTTAATATAATATCCTATAAAAAAAATTTTGACGGAGTAAAAACTCAAATAAAATGTAAATTATTATAGGAACAGTAAAGGGGGAAAAAAAAAAAGAAAACATAACTGTTTTGCTTGTCTCTTCCCTGAAACTCTGGAAATTCGGATGCTACTTATTTATTTTTGTACTAGCTATAAGCTCTACTTATAAAACAATATAGGTACAGACCAATATAGAAAACTATCTATTGATAGATTGATAGGACACAAGTGCTTACTTACAATTATCTATAAACTATCTTATTAATTCATATTTAAACAGAATTAAAAGAAGTAATACTTTTCAAAGTCTTCTGAAAGATAGATTTTTTCCTCCCCAGAATTTCTGGAGAGAAATAAAAATACCCTCTTACTTCCAGCTTAAACAGGTGATGATGTAGCTTACACAGTGTGCACTATATATATATTGCACTCGGTAGACCTAAATATATACTGCTTTAAAAACTAGGTCTCTCCCCCTGTGACAAAGCCCATTGAATTGCCTTTAATATTTCCCCTTTCTTGCTTCCACGGCTGGACTTCTTACACAAATAATTTTTTTCTCACCCCTATAAAGACACTATACCCCCCCTTTTTTTTTTTTTTTTCCTTTCTCCTTCACCCGTCCCTCACCCCTCACCCCGCCCCTCACTTCCCCGCTCTGAGGCTTAAATACCTCCTTAATCTCGCACTTCTCTGGTTTCTTTGGGTTCACAGAGCACTTCACTCATATTTTCTTTTCACCACGATATAAAAAAAGGAAAGGAGAAAAAAAAGAAAAAAAAAAAAAGAAAATTGTTTTTCCAATTTTCTTTCACGGCACATGGATAAATTTCTTCACGCCCCTCACAAGACCCCCCCTCCAGCCATGACAGCTAGACAGAGGGACAGGAAAACGAAGGCCGCACAAGAAAATGTTACCGATATACAACCAACAATGGCTAATATAACAGAGATACAAGAAATAACCAACATTCAAAACTTGGTTACCAGTATCTCAGAAGCCCTCACTCCCAAATTTGATGCTCTTAAAACTGAACTAAAACAAGATATTCTTTTACTAACACAGGAAGTCAGGCAGTTTTCTGCCAGACTACAAGAAGTAGAACAAAGGGTATCTGACCTGGAAGACCTAACAAGTTTACATAGCTCTAAACTGGAATCAGCAGATATTAATATACAAAAAATCCAAAACAAACTAGAAGATTTAGAGAATCGTTCCAGAAGGAAAAACATAAGAATTATTGGTCTTCCAGAGGAACAACAAAATGAGAACCTCATATCCTTTATCTCAGAATTATTACCCAAAATTCTAAAAATACCATCTACTCACCAACCCATAATGGTTGAGAGAGCACACAGGCTAGGTTCATCATATACAGACAGTAAAGGTAGAAACAGACCTAGGCCGATCATAGCGAAACTTCTAAATTTTCAGGACAAAATTACTCTACTTCAGCATTATCGCAGACAGCAGCCGATTACATTTAAAGGTGCTACAATTTTAATGTTTCAATATTTTTCCGCTGATACAGCAGCAAAAAGACGGGAGTTAGCTCCCATTTGCTCCAAATTTATCCAAAAAGGCTACCGAGCAATGATAATATATCCTCACAAACTCAAGGTTATAGCACAAGAAGAAACACATTGGTTCGAAGAAACCAGCTCGGCTGAAAATTTCTATAAAACACTTGACTCCTTAAATTAATATTAAAAGCATAGAAATGTAACAAACTCTAAAAGTTAACAAAAAAAGGATTTGGAATGCAGGCTCTTCTTAGGGAAGACCCTTGTCTATGGATAGACAAGGGTCAGGGGGTTTCTCCCCCTCACGTGTGTGGTAATTTTAATAGAAAAATTCTCTTTTCTAATATTATTTTTTTTTTTTTTGTGTGGTTGGGCCCCCCCTTTCTTTTTCAACTATATCTCTCTCCTAAATGGGAACAATAGACAAATGTAAAATAATATCATGGAATGTAGGGGGGATCTCTACACCTATTAAACGTAAGGCAATCCTTACACAATTACGTAAACTTCAAACTGATATTGGTTTCATACAAGAAACACACCTATCAGCAGAGGAAACCTTAAAACTAAAAACTTCCTGGGTCAAAGAAATATATTTTGCTGCTGGCGTCAAGAGAAAGAGGGGGGTAGCAATACTAATAGGTAAAAAAGCAAGTCAGAAGTGGTTCATTGTGTGGCCGACCCGGGGGGGAGATATGTCCTCTTGAAAATAAAGATCGCCAAGAAGTTGTATACATTCTGTAATACATACAGCCCAAACGTATTTGATCCAGAATACTGGAATAATTTCCAGTCGAAACTTTTATCTTACACAGAAGGCTCTCTAATTATCGGTGGTGATTTTAATATGGCACCTCATTCCCCAATAGACAGGCTAAGACAGGGCACTAAACATCTGAAGCAAAAAAGAGACAACTTAGAAACCAAGCTATACAAAAAAATCATGCACAACCTAGCCATATATGACATATGGAGAAATCAAAACCCAACTTCTCACAGCTTCACTTGCCTTTCGAAGGCCCATAAAACCATGTCTAGAATAGACATTTTTCTGATTGACGAGCGTATTTTAATATCAAAGGTCAAAGCGACAATTATGCCGATATTACTATCAGATCATGCACCTATTTCCCTTGAATTACAATTAGCAGATACGCATCCCTCTTCTTCACGCTTCTTCTTTCCCTATTATTTAACATCAGACCTAAAGTTTAAAAAATGGCTATTAAATAAATATAAAGAATATGCGCATTTTAATAGAGAACATCTTAATAGTCCTGAAATATTCTGGGAAACGGCGAAAGCTGTAATGAGGGGGGAAATTATTGTCTATGGCGCTATGCTATTAAAAAAACTCAGGCAAAGGGAAAAGGAATCTTATAAATTTTTGCTGAATTCTTATAATCAATATTTATCTGATAGGACTCCTGCCAACTGGGCAAAATATCTACGAGCGAAAAATGAAAGAGATGTCTTTGTACTATCCCAAGAAACACAAAAAGAATTGAAAATTCAAACCAGAATGTATAGGTATGGCAACAAATCAGGCAGAATATTTGCTAAATTAATTAAAAATGAAAAAAAACAATCAAACATAGACAAATTGCTGCATAAAGGGGAACATGTTACTAAACCAGAGGATATTCTGATGCTACTTTACGAATATTTTAAAGATCTGTACACGCCTAAAGCCACTGAGGCAAATAAATCTGCTGAGTTTTGGAGCGATATTGAATATCCCATACTGGCCCCAGAAGTCACCAACAGTCTCAATGCCCCTATTACGGCAGAAGAGATTGAGAAAGTAATATCTAAACTGTTGCCAAACAAAGCACCTGGCCCTGACGGCCTCCCCAGTGAATTTTATAAAATACTGCTTAGTGAAGTCACTCCACATATTCGTACTCTTTTTAACAGCTTCTTTATTGAGGGCAAACCTACTCCTCTTGCTTTTTCGCAGTCCTATACAACATTAATACTTAAAAGTGATAAAGACCCAACTTGCAAAGAATCATACAGACCCATAGCCCTTCTTAACGTGGATTATAAAATTTTAACAGCAGTATTGGCGGCTAGATTACAAGGGGCCATTGCAAAAATTATCCACCCAGATCAATCAGGGTTTCTAAATAATAGAAACTCTGCCGCTAAAATCAGGGAGGTATTAGTTGTGACAGAATATTATAAGGCGATGTCCGATGTGAGCAGCGGGGAAGAGGGCATACAAGATCTTGCCATTATTTCTATTGATGCAGAGAAGGCATTTGATTCAATTACTCATGAGCACATATATTCTTCACTTAAACACTTCGGTATTAAGGGTAAATTTATGGATTTCATAGTGAATCTCTACACCTTATCTGCTACAAGATTGGTAATTAACAACAATCTTTCCCCCTCTATCCCTATAGGCAGAGGGACGCGTCAAGGCTGCCCTCTTTCCCCGCTTCTCTTTAATATCGCTATTGAACCTCTGGCAATTAAAATAAGACAATCCATCGATGGTATTAGAATTCATAATCATGAAATTAAAATTGGGCTCTATGCAGACGATCTTCTCGTTTATATGACAAATACGAAACTAAATATCCCAAAACTCTTTTGTATAATGGACTATTTTGGTTCCTTTTCGGGATACAAAGTTAACTACACGAAATCTGAAATATTCTGGATTAGAAATACTGAGAACTCGGTTACAAATATACCATTACGACAGGTTACAGATTCTTTCAAATATTTAGGGATACATATCCCGCTTAACACCGAGGATCTCTACAAACTTAATATTCCCCCAGTCTTGAAAGTAATTAAAGAAAAACTCAAGAACTGGCATAATTTGCCAATATCACTTTTTGGCCGCATAGCCTTTTTAAAATGGCCTTGCTTCCGAAACTACTTTATATCCTCCAAAACACATCTTTATTACTGTTAGGGAAAGACATCCGATCAATTAACAGTGCACTTGTAGAATTTTTATGGCAGGGGAAAAGAGCAAAAATATCTCTCAGGAAACTCTCAGGATTTATGGTTATATAACCTTTCACAGACTGGATCTCTTGTAACAATTATATTCTAAACAATGATTTAGAATCCAATGTCTGTCACCCATATTGGCTATCCGCACTGATCCACCTTGACTTAAAAGAAATCCCAACAGAAATAAAAAAACTTAAAACAATTTATAACCCGCTTAAAGCTTGGCAAAAAATAACAAAGCTTCTCTCAATAAATAGCAAAGCCTCTCCATACCTGCCGATATTAGGGAATCCTAAAATTCAGGCAGGCATTCTATCTGGTGTTTTTAAGAGATGGCAATATACCGGTTTGACTAAGGCTCATCAAATAATAGATAAAGAAAGACATTGTATTAAATCATTTCAAGAATTAAACACAGAATTTGGCCTGCCAAATAAAGATTTCTTTGCATATCTGCAACTTAGGCACCTTGCGCTTGAATTAGTTAAAGCAAAAGGCTGGAACTGGAATATAGGTAAACTGGAAGATTGGTTAATACTAACTAGAAATGGCCGTATGTCTATTACACACTGCTACCATTTCTTAGGTACAAACAAAGGTGTACCTGTTCTAACGCAATTGACTGCAAACTGGAATATACTAACTGCTCCGAGTAATATAGAAGTAAAAACTCTCCAACTTTCATTTAAAAAGATCACCCAAAATACACTTTCGGCTACATGGAGAGAAGCCCATGTTAAATTTCTTCACAGGGCATATTTCACCCCCGAGAAAGGCTACAAGTGCGCTAACGTGAATTTTAGTAAATGTCCCAAATGCTCATATCTCGCAGCCAACTTCTTGCATATGATATGGCACTGCCCAAAAGTCAGGTCTCTATGGCTCAAAATAGAATACTGGCTAAAAAACGTGCTAAAAATAACCCCCCTCTCTTTAACATTATTCCAGATAGTATTTGGCCTAAGGAAAGAACCTGGTAAACAAAACAATGAAAAGGTTGTAATTTCTACCATACTAGCCACAAGATATCTAATTTGCAAAAAATGGAAGACCCGGTCAATTCCCTCTCTTTCTGAAGTGAAAAACTGTTTAAAAAAACAGTGCATATTAGAACAAAGAGACACAAACATTGACAATGAACAAGATGTTAAAAGATTTTTCGATAACTGGGCAATCTTTCTAAAAATATTTTCTCCCACAGAAATAAATCATATAATTTTTCCTTTTCAAAACACAGAAATAGTCTTGCTAGGGAACTGGTAGACAAGAACTTCTCCTTAAGAGTAAATAAGAATTCCCCTTTTTTTTTTTTTTTTTCCTTTTCTTTTTTCTCACACACGTGGGGGGGGGGGGGAATGGGGTGGGGTTGGAAAAATAAATAAAACCCCAAGACATTCTTTCATAGATAATTACATAAGACATAACCACACTATGAATGCTAACTAACTTATCTTTAGTTATTGAGGCTAAACAGATTAGACACAGAATTATTTAAACTAATGCAAGGTCACTTTTTTATTTTATTGCCACACAGTCTCTGTATTTTGTGTGCCTATTTCTTTTGGTTGATCTAGATGAATAATAATCGTAGTATTTTTGGCCTGCATCAACTATATTTTGGTTCTAGATATTTTCAAGGATAAATATATAAAAATGATGAAGTATAATTAACAAAGCTTCAAATTTATATGCTATGTGAAAATTATCTTAATTTTGCTTAAATTTAGATATACTGTGTTTCAATGACCTTGTATTTCAGCCCTTATTTTTTCTGCACAAGATAGTAAATGTATGACATTTGATCTATGTAAATTGTTTTGGTTTATAAATAAAAAATTAAAAAAATAAAAAATAAAAAAGTCTAACCCCCGAAATAGGTTCTCACAGTTCCTGAAGTCCGGCGGTGAAGGTCTTCTTCCAGGTGGCTCCATCTTCATCCAGTGCGCGGGAAACTTCTATCTTCATTTTAAGCGAAGGCGGAGCCATGCAGATATCCAGCGTGAAGGATCCTCTTCATGCAATCGTCACCACACACTGAAGATTGAATACATGGTACCTCATTTAGGTACCTTGCATTCCTATTGGCTGAAATTTTGAAATCAGCCAATAGGATGAGAGCTACTGAAATCCAGCATTCTGGAAAGGACGCATTCTCTGAAAGCTCTGGCAGAAATCTTAATAATCCGCCGATTATTAACATCTAACAGCAGAAATAAAAGCACAATAAATGAAAACTCCACAACTCTGATAACTGTGGTCCTATACTTCTTTTCTTAGCTGTTTGTATGACACTGGGGACTCAGATCAGAAAATAGAGGCCTAAGGTGGCGGCCTATTATTAGGAATACACCTCCCCCCGGGAAGAGCCGGGTTATCAGTGCTGTCAGAATAATCTGACTTACTGAACCTCAACATCCTTCTATAACTGGTTATCAAGCTTATCCACTGAATAGCTTTATTTAATAACAGTGAGATCCCTGGAATGGAGAAGAAATATCTTTAACTACTAAAATTTGACAAACGCAAAGGCAGAGAATCACCTGAAGCGCTATGAAGATTATGAGGCAAAACTAACCTCCATCTGGCTCAGACTGCTAGACCATATGACCCCTTACTGAAGCGCTTAACTGTGGAGAGAGTGACTGCAACGCACACAAAAGGTCCCCAGGAAACAAAACTATACAATAGCGCTATGGATGCAGATCATCTACCCACAGTAATAAAAACACTCCCTAATCTAATGCTAAACTACCAATAGCCCTTAAAAGGGCTTTTTGTAGTGTATTGCCCTAAGTTAAAAAGCTCTTTTGCATTTAAAAAAATCTAAGGGCCACCATAACAGTAAAACCCACCACCCACCAAATCCCTCCAAATAAATAAACCTAACACTAAAAAAACAAAATTACTTATTGCCCCTAAAGGGGCATTTTTATGGGCATCACATTGCATTCAGCTCTTTTACTGCCTTAAAAGGGCATTCAGCGCTTTTAAGAGTGCCCATTAAAACCCTAATCTGACGTCACCACGCAACTTTTGTCAGTGATAGGGAGATGGGGTATGCTGCTTAGAAGCCTCTATCTCAGGCATCTAAGCAGCTACAGACCCCCAATACCACCATTGGAAAGGTAATCGTCTACCCTTTCCAATAGTATATGTTTTTGGGATCTGTGGCATAAAAAAGTTATAAACTAATGTAAGTAAAGTGGTTGCAGTAATTGCTCATATGACACTTGCTTCAACTTGTGTGATTTTGGCTTTAAGAGAGTGAAAGTACAAGACACTTGCACTAACTTGTGTGACTTTGCCTTTAAGAGAGTGTGCCTTTAACAGAGTGAAAGACATTATTAATTTCAAGTAGATGACACTGAATTTCACGAAGTCATGCTACAGTGGTAAACAACTGATGGATACTAATGATAAGAAGTCAAAACCCAGACAGAACGAGGGTGTAACTTTGGCAGGGGTCACTCACTGACACTGAAAGAACATCTTGATAACAAATTAGTAGAGGGGTTAATACTTAGCTATTATGTTAAAGGATTAATCATTATTATTAATTGCAATAGGCTAAGTAATAAAGCCATTATGGTGTTTGGCTATTATTAATTATATCTATGTAAAGATTGTTAAAACTATTATTGATGTATTTGACAGAAGTAACTGCTTAAGATCAGATGTATAATGTTAAGCAGAAAACAAGAAAGATGACGGCATTTGAGTTTAGGAACACGTCAGGGAAAGTATCTGGGTATGCCCCTGAAAGCTTGGGTGAGGCTAAGGCAGACTGGCCAGATGCCTTCGGTCACAGCCAACCTTAAAGGGAGCGGCCTCAGGGTCTGTGGATTTGTGCCAGAACTGTTACGTAAGTGAGCAGTATAAAGAGGGGTACCTGTGGGCAATCTGATCAGTCTATTTTTTGATACCTGTGACCTGTAGATGGACGCATCTTCAGTGTTGTTTTTCCCATTGATCACCTTTTTCTCTTGATCCAAGCTTGCCCAGATGTCCCCTCCCATTGCGCCCCAGCAGGATAGGATGATGCAACCCATGATCACAGTGATGTATTATTTGTTGGTTTGAAACTAGCTAGAATTGTTTAAGTAGTAGTATAACATAAGATTGTTATCAGTCGTTGCGCAGACAACTTAGTTATATTTTTTCATTGCTTAACTGTAACTGAAGACTGCATAGCGAAGATAGGAATAGGATAATTGCATAAAGTGTTATAAGCATGAACAGTGGTTTGTGGTATTTTGTTTCTATAATTATATTGCAGAATAAAACCATTATTGTTATCATAAGATTGAAAAAAAACCTGTGTGATGTGTCAGTTGTTTCCTTGCTGAAAAGTGATATTTGATAAGATCATATCCTGATGAAAGAACCTCATAACATTATTGGCATTGTCGGCAGGATACATAATTATTACTTGAGCAAAGAAACTGACAAGTGCTGACTGAATGTGTTGTGTGTATGAGCGGAGCTGATAGACGCAAGTTCCGGAGCAAAAGTGAAACCCCTTTGTAGATAAAATAAAAAGCCAGATAGTATATAGTTGTATCTTGCACGGTCAAGAGTATAACTATATATTTCTGGATTAGTTAGAATTGAATTGTTAATTCCTCAAATGAGCCATGAAAGCTGTGTAAATAAACAGATATTTCATGGACATAGTCAAAATTGTCACCTTGGGATGAAATTAATTGATATTGCACAGGTATATACATATTAACATATATTGTTATTTTTACTGTGAATTTATTGATTAATGTCAGCAATAACTGAATGTATTATGAAAATGTTTAGAAAGAAAGCACAAACGGTTTCCCCCTCCCAACCTCAAAACATTGAGGTGTGGGGTGGGACGCCGTATCAAGAATTAGCAGGGGAAGTTTTGTCTGGGACTGACCTCCCAGATAACACTGAAATTTTTGACAACATAGAACCTTGTGAAGTGTTGAATAAATTGCAGAATTTAAAGGTTAAAGCAAATTCAGACACAGAAAGGTTACATAAGAAATTATGCGTGTTATTACAGGCATACAGAAAGACACACAAGCAGTTAGAGGAAGCTGTAGAGCAGACGGTGTGCCTGCAGAGTCAGAATAAATTGCTATTAAAAAAGAGCCAGTGTTATGAAGATGTAGCTCAACAGGCTGTGGTTAAGGTAGCCAGGGCCAAAGTAAAGCGGAAGGGTGGTAGGTTGAGCAAAAGTAAGTTACAATCAGTATTACAAAGTGGGACTAATAGGGACCCTGAAAGGTGGGACGGTAATATTTGGGATAGTAGCGATCCTGGAGAGGAGTGGGATGATAGGGACCCTCACAGGGTGACAGCTCACCCTGTTACACTGCGTAAGGTTTATCATGGACCTGACGGTGCAGAAAGAGTAGACACAGTAGAGGATTACACGCAGCAAGAGGTATCAGGTATCAGGTATCGTGCGGATGTACAATCAAGGAGGTCATAACGTGACACTAGATAGCCAGGATGCCGGGAAATTCATACAGATCACTAGCGATCATGCCATACAACAGGTCCTCTGAATTGGTCCTGGCTTGGCTGCTGATGGTATGTTGATGCAGGCATCATTGCTGGTTCAGTGTGCATATGGTGCCAGGGACAAATATCGCACAGAAGGAGATTGGCCCACTGAGGATAGAACATGGCATTCCATTAAGGAGGCCATCCAATTATTAAAGGAATTGGCTATGAAGCATGCAATATATAATGGACATCGGTATGCCCCATATCGCGAGCTACTAACCAATGCCATGAGAAACTATTTGATACGTGGGGCTCCCCGAGCATATAAGTCAGTAATCATTACTTTATTTATCAGACAGGTAATCCCATTCATGAGGTAATGGATCAAATAAGACAAATAGGGGAGCTAGGGGAATGGGATGCCCCAGTAAAGCCTGATAAAGGCAGCTGGCCGTCCCCTCCTAGAGCCAATGCTCCTCCCCAACTGTCAAGAAAAGAGATGTTCACAGAACTCCTCAAAGCAGGGGTAAAGAAGGAACAAATAGATGGGATAGAAACTAAGGAAATCCAAGTTATATCAACAGCATGTGGGCAAAAGGATAATTGTGCAAAAGGGAAAGTCCGGTGACCTCATAACAGGTACCGCAGTAGTCCCTTCTGCCCCCATGCTAGATGATGTACAAAGAGCTACCACAGGGGAAGAAAGGAAAGAGACCCAGGAGATACTGCAGCTGATATGTGATCAGTTGGAAAGTATAAAAAAGGATAGTAAAGAAGCAGCAACTAAGACCCGGTTATATCCTAGGTTGCCTCTGCCTCTGGGATATGGTTACCAGGGAGGGATGAGAGAGAATCAGGTCCCCATGGCCCCGGCTAACACCCCAGAGGCCCAAGGACCTGAGTTGGATGTGCTGTCTGTGGGTGACCTGGAAGAATTCTTCCAGGCCCCATAGGAATCAGGCCAAATTCCCAGTATCAGGGCCACCTATTTTGATCATCGCCCCCATGTGGAACTAGAAATCCACTGGAGCAAAAATAAAGTACAATGTGAGCGGGCTTTGATTGATACGGGAGCGGAGGCCACACTGATACAGGGAAATCCAGGGGCACTCAAGGGGGAAAAGACAATAATTACCGGGCTGGGAGGGAAAACTATAGAGGCAACAAAAGCATGGGTAGATTTAAAAATAGGGCATCTTCCTAAACAGCGATGTTCTGTTTTAATCGTGCCCATCCCAGAGTACATAATTGGCATTGATGTACTAAAGGGAGAAACATTGCGGTTAGAGGATGGAATGTACAGCTTTGGGGTAAGGCCTTACGTGTCCATCCAAACCGTTACTGTAGGATAATTGTTGATGCCCCCCATACAGGTCCCACTGGCCTTGAAGAGGGTACACATTCGACAATACCGAATACCAGGAGGGCATAAAGAAATAGGTGACACCATCAAAGATCTAATAGCTGCAGGGGTGGTGAGACCTATCACCACATCTTGGAATAATCCTGTATGGCCGGTCAAGAAAAGTGATGGGACCTGGCGAATGACTGTGGATTATAGGGAGTTAAATAGTAATACTCCCCCATTAACTGCAGCAGTACCAGATATGGTTACGCTGATAGAAAATATACAGCGTCACCCTGGAAATATGTATGCGGTCATTGACCTGGCAAATGCCTTCTATACAATACCTATAGAGGAGCAGTGCCAAGAGCAATTCACATACACCTGGCAGGGATGGCAATTCACGTTCACACGCCTCCCAATGGGCTATGACCATAGCCCCACAATCTGCCACAGGATTGTGGCAGAACACCTGGAGGAAGTTACTCTGCCCCCCGACATACAGGTCACACATTATATAGATGATATAATGGTACAGGGACCTGATGAGCAAGTAGTGCAACAAGTGTTAGAGCAGGTGATAACCCACTTAAAGGGGAAAGGGTGGGAGATCAACCCTGCCAAACAGGAGCCAGGAACATCAGTACGATTCCTGGGTATACAGTGGACAAACGGCCGTAGGGAAATAACCCCTAAAGCCAAGCAGAAAATAGTGGAATTTACATCCCCTAAAACCAAAAAGGAAGCCCAGCGCTTCATTGGGTTATTTGGCTTTTGGCGGCAGCATATACCCCACCTGAGCCAAATACTAGCCCCCATCTACAAGGTTACCAGGAAAAAGTATAGCTTTGAGTGGGGGTTTAAGGAGGAGTTGGCTTTTGAGACTGCAAAACAGGCCATCCAAATGGCGATGGATCTGTGGCCAGTAAAGGAAGGGCCAACAGATTTAAATGTGTCTGTCCACAAGGAACATGCTAATTGGAGCCTTTGGCAGAAACAAGGGAGAGGAAAAGTCCCCCTTGGTTTCTGGACTAGAAAATTGCCTGAGGCAGGTGACCGATACATGCCCTTTGAGCGCCAGTTATGTGCTTGCTACTGGGCTTTAGTAGAAACAGAGGAGTTAATGTTAGGGCATGATGTATTCTTGAGGCCTGAGATTCCCATAATGAACTGGGTAATGGGCAGTCCTAAGACCCACAAAATTGGACATGCTCAGGAATCAAGCATCATAAAATGGAAATGGTATATACAGAACAGGGCAAAGACAGGTCCCAAAGGGGTTGCCACACTGAATGAAAAGGTTGCTGAGCAACCCCTCCAGGGGACAGCCCCCATTCAGGAGATACTCACAGAGGAATCTCTAGTAAAATGGGGTGTGCCATATGATCAACTGTCAGAAGAACAGCAAGCCCATGCTTGTTTTACTGACGGATCAGCAAAATATGTGGGTTTACAAAGGAGTTGGAAAGCGGTAGCCTACAATCCTGTGACCAAACAGAGGCTGGTGTCTACAGGAAAAAATGAAAGTAGCCAATACGCTGAGTTAGTTGCTGTCCATCAGGCCATAGCCTGTGAACAGGGCGAATGCCACGTATACACCGACTCATGGTCAGTGGCAAATGGGATAGCCACCTGGCTCCCCACCTGGGAAGGAAAAGACTACCATATATACTCAAAGGAGGTGTGGGGGAAGCAGATATGGCAGGAACTCAGCAAATTGGTCAGGGAAAAGACAGTGACTATTTATCATGTAGATGCTCACACAAATCAGGATTCACTAGAACGGCTGTTCAATTCTATTGCAGATGAAGCAGCCAAAGTCTCCACTGTGGAAAGTAAGGATGTGGATGAGGAGGCTGACAATAAGGGTGTGGCCCAGTGGGCCCACCAAAAAAGTGGATACCTTGGAGAGAGAGCGACTCATAGGTGGGCATTGCAAAGGGGTATTAAGCTATCTATGGAAGTAATAAAAACAGAGATAGCAAATTGTCCCGTATGTCAGCATGTCAGGAAATGACAGATTCCTGGCATGGTGCAAGGGCATATCAAAAGAGGCAAGCTGCCAGGCCAGATCTAGCAGATAGATTTCATAGGACCTCTCCCCTCCAGCAAAGGCTGCCAGTATGTGTGCACGGCTGTGGACACATACTCAGACTACCTCATAGCCCACCCATGTAAGCAAGCAACTCAGATAAACACCATTAAGACCCTAGAATTAATCCCTAAATTCTATGGCACGCCATTGCAGATACAGAGTGATAATGGTACTCACTTTACAGGACACATGGCACAGGGATATAGTTCAGAAAGGTACATACAATGGATATACCACATACCCTATTATCCCCAAGCAGCAGGATTAATTGAGCAAATGAATGGTTTGCTAAAGCAGCCGTTAAAGAAGCTAGGGGATGGTACTTTGCAGAAGTGGAGGGACCATCTTGAGGATGCAATTAATGTGTTAAATAACAATTCTATTACAGATAGTGAGACCCCACTGTCTAGGATGATAAGCAGACAGGAGTACACTGAGTGTCAGGATCGACATGCTGTGGTAACGTGTTGGGAAACTAGCCCTGGGGGTTTAGCGCCAGGTAAATTGCTCCCTCCTAGTGGCGGGATATGCTTGACCATCCAGGACCAGGTAACAATACCCCCTGATAGCTCCCAAACTGTATCAACAGGGATAGGGGTCCAGATACCTGACCAACATGTGGGTTTTATAGTTCCAATGCCCTCTCTCATAGCCAGGGGTATTAGCATAGTGGAGAAAATGCTAGACCCTGGAAGAACTGAGGAAGTGAAGCTCACCCTCCTCAACAGAGGAAAGGAACAGGGAGACATGTCAACCTTAGAAGTAGTAGCAAAGCTCATAGATACTCCCACCTGCAACAGTGAAATAGCGGAACAGGAAACTGCAAAAACTAGGGGAAGGGTGGGCATAGGGGCTAAGGTCTGGTTGAAACAAGAAAAGGGCCCCCCCCCCGTGCCTGCAGAGGTGATAGCTAAGGGAGATGACAATGTGGTAATTGTGGTAAAGCAAGGGAGCAATGATTGGCTGCATGTGCCTGCGGGCAAGTGCTATTTATGGAATTAATTTGAAGTATGTTTCCTTCCTAGATTCTTGTTGGCGTGGCTGTTATTGTAACCGGTGCTCTGTTGGGACTCCTTTTGGTTGCATGCATAAGCCAAGCACTGATGAGCCAGAGGATGAAACGTGAGGTGTCCCGTGCCAGCTATCACACCTTCTATGAGAGAAGCATGACCATTCCGTATTGCACAACATGGGCATCCTGCTCCATCCCATTTACCTTTGATGACGACGTAACCTGTTTGACCAAAAATGAATATGGAAGTTGGAAGAGACAATTACCTGTGACATCCCTTCCTCCACTGTACATTGTGTAACTAAAGATTTTTGTTCTGCCGCAGTGATCAGGGAAGACTGTAAGGACTCTAAGGAGGATTAGAGCTGGACAATTGTTTTACAGGATGAGAATTTAATATTTGAATTGCAAGAAGGGTTTGGGTTAATTTGTGAAAATCCCAGTACGCCTTCCACTTCCCCAAAACTAACAGTGGGGATTCAGGAACACATTTTAGGTTGTAAAACATCAACTGATATACAGGTTCGTGCTGTAATGCTAAACATATCATACACTGATGGGGAACCAGAGGGACTGACATATGTGTGTAAATACACAGGAAAGGAGTCATTTGAACCTCTTTTAATGTATATCAGGAGACCTGTAATTTATGGGAAACTATTAAAAAACTGACCCAAGGGAAAAAGGGACCATGCACGGCATCACTTAGGCTCCCTGCATGCCTCCTAATGGGTACTTGATAATACCTTTGTAAAAACTGCCAAAGATGTGTTTAATGTGACAAATTTTCAGGGACCGTGTTGGGTATGTGGGTTTGTGCCTGACGGGCAGACTAGAGGTTACCCTTATTTAGGTGTCCCTTTAACCATGAGTATGCTTCCCGACATGATTGGGAATAAGACTGTGTGGAATTTTACAGGTCTTAACACACCAGGGAGGGATGATTTGCTGGATAAGTTGCATCTAGCTAATAATGTGACTACAGGTGCTATTATGTTTCAGAATCTGGATGGTGATATATATAGTACTAACAACCTAACCCAGCTACTCGACATGATAATGATGATGTACAACATAGGACGACTAGTTAAAGATAGGACAGGTGTATTCAACATTAAACTGAAATTCTATGACTTCTCATACTTGACTTATGCCCATGAGAAATGGAAGACTAAGTTTGGTGAGCCCAGAGACCTTATTAAAGACTGGTACCAACGTAATAGGGAAACACTAGCAGGTAACACACAGACTAAGCATGGGAGGAAGCGACTGAATAGGATATGTCCTCCTTTTGTTAAACTACCAGTGAGATATTATTGGTTGTGTGGGAGGTGGGCAGTAAAGGTAATACCTTGCACCTATTATGGCCCATGCTTTTTATGATATATATTCCCTGCTTTTAACATAACCACCACGCTTACACCACCTATATTGCATAGAACACGAAGATACCTTGACCTGGACAAAATACACAATGGAGTTAAAATTAGTGAAGGTATGTGCCTGCTTGCAACATTTGTCCCTCAGTATGGGGCTGCTACAGCCCTCACTAGATTAAACACGCTAGCCGATTTAGTAGATGAAGCTTTTAATGTAACTGGAGATGCAATAAAGCTTTTAGCATTAGAACAGGAACAAATTAGGATGGTGGCATTACAGAATAGAATGGCTCTAGACAACCTCCTAGCTGCAGAAGGAGGAGTCTGCCAGAGAATCCACCAGCAATGCTGTGTGTACATAGAAGGCAATGCAGGTAAAATCAAACATGACCTACACAGACTAGAAGAAGTGCAAAAGCGCATACGTGAGGTACATGATGATTCATTTAGCAAATGGCTTAAAGACTTTGATTGGACTTTTGGACTGGGGGATGGCTTGGAATCTTAGGAAAAACATAGTTAAATGGCTATTAATAAGTCTTGCTTGCTTGTGTGGGATATTCATTATAGTAAAAATGTTTGGCTGTTTCTGTAATACATTAGATAGTATATGTTTTAAACCAAAAGACAATATTACTTGAGTGAATAAGTTTTCGTTATTAAGGTATGTGTTTAGAAACAAGCAAGGTGTCACATGACCAAAAGGTGGAATGTAAGGAAAGTGGTTGCAGTAATTGCTCATATGACACTTGCTTCAACTTGTGTGATTTTGCCTTTAAGAGAGTGAAAGTACAAGACACTTGCACTAACTTGTGTGACTTTGCCTTTAAGAGAGTGTGCCTTTAACAGAGTGAAAGACATTATTAATTTCAAGTAGATGACACTGAATTTCCCGAAGTCATGCTACAGTGGTAAACAACCGATGGATACTAATGATAAGAAGTCAAAACCCAGACAAAACGAGGGTGTAACTTTGGCTGGGGTCACTCACTGACACTGAAAGAACATCTTGATAACACATTAGTAGAGGGGTTAATACTTAGCTATTATGTTAAAGGATTAATCATTATTATTAATTGCAATAGGCTAAGTAATAAAGCCATTATGGTGTTTGGCTATTATTAATTATATTATATCTATGTAAAGATTGTTAAAACTATTATTGATGTATTTGACAGAAGTAACTGCATAAGATCAGATGTATAATGTTAAGCAGAAAACAAGAAAGATGATGGCATTTGAGTTTAGGAACATGTCAGGGAAAGTACCTGGGTATGCCCTGATAAGCTTGAGTGAGGCTAAGGCAGACTGGCCAGATGCCTTGGGTCACAGCCAACCTTAAAGGGAGCGGTCTCAAGGTCTGTGGATTTGCGCCAGAACTGTTACGTAAGTGAGCAGTATAAAGAGGGGTACCTGTGGGCAATCTGATCTGTCTATTTTTTGATACCTGTGACCTGTAGATGGACGCATCTTCAGTGTTGTTTTTCCCGTTGATCACCTTTTTCTCCTGATCCAAGATTGCCCAGATGTCCCCTCCCATTGCGCCCCAGCAGGATAGGATGATGCAACCCATGATCACGATGATGTATTATTTGTTTGTTTGAAACTAGCTAGAATTGTTTTAGTAGTAGTATAACATAAGATTGTTATCAGTCGTTGCGCAGGCAACTTAGTTATATTTTTTTCATTGCTAAACTGTAACTGAAGACTGCATAGCTAAGATAGGCATAGGATAATTGCATAAAGTGTTATAAGCATGAACAGTGGTTTGTGGTATTTCGTTCCTATAATTATATTGCAGAATAAAACCATTATTGTTATCATAAGATTGCAAAAAACCTGTGTGATTTGTCAGTTGTTTCCTTGATGAAAAGTGATATATGATAAGATCATATCCTGATGAAAGAACCTCATAACAACTAATATGTGAAAAAAAGTAAAAAAATATATATTTGGGTCTTTAGGAGCTCATAAATAAAGATCAAAATTGCCTAGAGACTCCCAAAATATATTTTCTCAAATATCTTTGAAAAAAAATATGGGTTTATGTATTCTAGCTAAATGATCACTGTAGTAATCAGTGTAAATGCAGTGATCACTTAGCTATGAAATGTCACATTCCCTTTTCCAATATGGTTCCTGATATTATATTTGCACTCCCATGATCACCTAGACCATGTGGTTACAAATTACCAATGATAGAGGGCCGCTTTTTATGAAAAACTAATAATATTTTTATTATCAGTCTTTTGGTCTGTGTGTTAGGTGAGTCTTTGCTCAGCTCACCCCATAGTCTAAAATCCTTTCATTTTTGCTACAAAAAGCTTATTTTTTTGCAGTAAAATGTATATCTTTTATTTCTAGCAGTGTAATTTCTTTGAAAATATCTTTATTTTTGTAAAGAGAATTATGGCTAAGCGTCTGATGAGTGCTGAGGAAGCAGCTGAGCTTCTTATGAACTCCGGCTCTGATTCCTTTTCTAATGACACATCTGCTGCAGAAAATTCTGACAGCGATTTTTTCCCTGGGCTGTCATCATATAGTGACAGTTCAAGTAAGATAGATGAACTAACTGAGCCACGGCATGGCCGAAAACAGTTCAGAGCTGTCAGTTCCTGTGGCAGAGGGATAGCAACAGCATCCGCAGTAGCCCCACAGCATACTGTTGGAGTCATGGGGGATGTTGCAACAACATCTGCAGTGGCCACACAGCATACTGTGGGAGTCATGGGCATGGGGGATGTTGCAATAACATCCGCAGTGGTCGCACAACATACTGTGGGAGTCATGGGCATGGGGGATGTTGCAACAACATCCGCAGTGGCCGCACAGCATACTGTGGGAGTCATGGGCAGGCCTGTTCCAAGCCAATGTTGCCTCTATTTACTGGCAATTCTGGCCTCTTGGTGGGCACTGCAAATTTTACTATCAGTTGTTTGTGAATGATGAGTTCTTAGAATTTATTGTTCAGCAGACAAATATGTATGCTGAGCAATTTTTTCAAAATAATGGCACAGAATTGAGCTGCCATGCCAGAGCACAACGGTGGACTGCAACCAATTTGCAAGAGATGAGGAAATTATGGGGCCTCATTCTGCTAATGGGGATTGTGTAAAAGCCAAGCATAGCCTCATATTGGTCAAAGCAGTCTACTCAGATGACCCCTATCTTCCCTGTTACAATGAGCAGGGACAGATATCTGTTACTGCTCAAGTTTTTGCATTATAATAATAATGCAAATGCTCTGCCATGGGACAACCCAGAACATGACCAATTGTTTATAATAAGGCCTGTTCTTAACCATTTATTGGCAAGATTTTAAGAGTGCTATACTCCAGGCCAGAACATTTTGGTCGTTGAATCCTTGATTTTATATAAGCGACGCATTGTTTTTAAACAATACATTCCTTCTAAGAGAGCTCGCTATGGGATCAAGCTGTATAAGCTGTGCGAGAGCTCTAGTGGATACACCTTTTGTTTTAGGGTATACACTGGCAAGGATTCTGTTCTAGCACCCCCTGACTGTCCCTCCTCCCTTGCTGCCAGTGAAAAAATAATGTGGGACTTATACCACCCAATATTTAATAAAGCTTACCAGGTATATGTGGATAACTTTTACACTGGTGTGCCATTATTTAAATTGCTATATAGCAAGGGCACTGATGCGTACGGCACAATCTGTGCCAATCGCAAATGCTTTCCAACTCACATGTTCAGAAAGCAAAAGAGAGGAGAGACCACAGCTTTGCGCTCTGATGAGCTGCTAGCTGTGAAATTCACAGACAAGAAGGATGTGCATCTTCTCACAACTATACATGATGAGAGCACATCACCTGTCTATGTCAGGGGGCAGAACACGCCAACTATGAAACCCATATATGCCCTGGATTACAATCGCCATATGGAAGGGGTAGATAAGACCGACCAGATGCTTGAACCATACTCTGCTTCTCACAAAGCCTATACATGGTACATGAAACTGGCAGTCCACTTGATACAATTGTCAATGCTTAATGCGTTTGTCCTGTATCAGGCTACCCAAGGAAGAGGGCTACATTTCCTGAAATGTCAGGAATCTGTTATTAAAAGCCTTCTCTCATCAGGGGATATTCTAGTAACAGGGCCATGTGAGGAGAATGCAAGGTTGCATGGCCTTCACTTTGCTGAGTATATACCAGCTACTGAGAAAAAAACTTTCCCTAGTAGAAGGTGTAGAGTGTGCAGTCAGCATGGACATCGTAAAGCCACGCGTACTACTGTCCAGACTGCCCCTCTAAACCAGGGCTATGCATGCCAAAATGCTTCCATATTTATCATACGATGGAAACATACTAGCTGCATACCCTCACAACCCCAGGAGGCTCTGAAATGCAGATACATAGCCCTGGTTGAGGCTTACACCTGACCAGCCCAGTGCCCTGGTTGAGGCTTACACCTGACCAACCCAGTGCCCGGGTTGAGGCTTATGCCTGACCAGCCCAGTGATTGAGTTTCCCCTAGCAAAACGCACGTATGAAGGGAGATATGAAAGGTGTGTGACTGGCCAGTGGTAGGGGTTTTGTTTCTGTGAGTGAATAAAGATACGAAAGGTGTGTTTATGGTCAGTAGTAGGGAGGAAAGTCTTGATGTATGTAGGAGGTGGGTGCTTCTGTGAGTGAATCAGACATGAAAGGTGTGTGAATGGTCAGTTGCAAGGGTTGAAGCCTTGACGTGGCGCTACTGCTCACATGGGTATCCATGTGCTAAATCAACCAGTGTGAGTGCCTGTAATGCTTGTGTGGGTAATGCAAAAAAAGTGTTCTATTTTTAAACATAAAATAAAATCATTTACAATTAGGTTAGTCAATTAATGAGGTAGATAACACTGTTTAATTGCAGATATAACCCCTATACGTTTAAAGTGTTTCAAGGTAGCCATTTCTGCAGTTTAATAGCTGTAGCCACCTAGGAATTAGAGATACAGTATACAAGGTACACAGTTTTGAAAAGTACACCCCTTGATACATCAAATGAGGGGCTGCATGTATTGCTAGCACAAATTTGGAGTGGGTAAGACATAAATGAACATGTCACTTTGCTTAGAAAAAAATATTTTCTAATCAAAACACCATATTCCATGAATATTTTTGCAATCCACTTTTGTGCTAGAAGTACATATAGCCCCTTATTTGATGCGTCAGGGGGTGTACTTTCTACAAATGTGTACTTTATGTACCCTAATTTAAATTCACAGGTGGCTAGAGCTGTTTAAGTGCAGATATGGCAACCTTGAAAATCATTTAAAATTGTCTTTAAACATTTAGGGGTAATGTCTGCAGTTTAACAGCTGTAGCCACCTGGGAATTTAAGATACAGTATACAAGGTACATAGTTTTGGAAAGTACACTCCTTGCCACATCAAATGAGAGGCTGCATGTATTGTTAGCACAAATTTGGAGTGCGTAAGATATAAATGAACATGTCGCTTTGTTTAATTTTTTATTTTATTTTTTACAAGTGTGATATTCGCTTATTTGTTGTACACTTCAGATATGTGATAAAGATACCAATAAGACCTCATTTGATGCAGCTGGGGGTGTAGTTTCTAAAAATATATAGTTTTGCTGTCATATTTTACATTCCCAGGCAGCTAGAGCTGTTTAATTGTTTGCAACAATACATTAAATTTAAAGGTGCTTTGTATAAGGTCTATCAAATTGACACGTCAGCATAAAACAGTAGAAAAACACAGTGAAATGTTCTAAATTTCTGCTTATTTTAGACCAATTACAAATATTTAGCAACACAGGTTTTGATGATAGAGTTTAGAAAAATAAAATTACAAACTAATTTTTATTGGAGTATGCTAGGTCTACTGAAAAAAACAATATATAGTTTGTATAGTTTATTCACACAAACTTTACTTCTACAAATGTTTAAATGTGAACTGCAATAAAAAGCTCAAAACTAGCTTAGCACCCAGGTGGGAAATGGCTTAGCAGCCAAAGGGTTAAATATATAGTAATAAAGCTTCACCTTCACATTTATATAGCATAAGAGAAATACAGGAAAACTTTAATTTATGTAACAAAATATATAATTGAAAAACATATCAATGAAGTCTAAGCAACTACCCTAAAGGGAAAGTAAAGTATAACTAGAATTTCATTATTAAAATAGAGTCTGCACTTTTAAACAGCTTTTCAATTTACATTTATTATCAAATGTATTTTGTGCTCTTGGTATTCTTTGTTGAAGAGTAAACCTAGTTAGAATTATAGGAACTCATTGATTGCTTACAATTGCATGCTCTGTCTGAATCACAAAACTTATTTTTTTTTTTATGTAACCTCTAGTATATCCTCATTGACACCATGACATTATGGGGCCAAATAATCGAAGTGCGAGTTAAGGAGCAGCGATCTTATGACCACTGCTTCTTAACTTCTGTTTCCGGCGAGTCTAAAGGCTTGCTCCGAAACAAGTGAATACGGCTCAATATAGGGGTTGATAAATCGGCCCCTATATCTGCTCCAATCTTTAGTAATGGTGTTTCTGTATCTTGTGGTAATGCTCTTGTTATGTTTTTTTTCTTCAACATCATTTACGTACATCTGATTTTAAGGGAAGAGTGATAACATTTATAGGTCAGGAAAGTTGAAGGTGTTGTCTATAAACTACTGTGCAAACGTTTTAGGCAGGTATAAAAAAATGCTGAAAAAGAAGAATGTTTTCAAAAATAGAAATGTTCATTTATTTTGATCAATTAACAAACTTCAAGGTGAGCGAACAGAAGAAAAATCTAAATTAAATCAATATTTGTTGTAGCCACCATTTGGCTGCAAACCAGCATCAATTCTTCTAGGCACACTTGCACTCAGTATATTAAGGAACTCTGAAGTTCTTCTCTGGATTTAGGTCTCTTCGTGCAATCCCAAACAGACTCTATGATGTTGAGATCAGCGCTCTGTGGGGGCCATACATGACTTCCAGGACTCCTTGTTCTTCTTTATGCTAAAAATAGTTCCTTATGACTTTGGCTGTATGTTTGGGGCTGTTGTCATGCTGCATAATAAATTTGAGCCAAATCAGATGCCTCTCTGATGGAATTGCATTAAATATCTGTCTGTACTGCTTAGCATTGAGAAGACCATTCAGAGGCGTAACTAGAAACTCCAGGGCCCCAGTGCAAGAATCCATAAAGGCCCCCCCCGGTCATAGACATTAATAAGGGCCCACAGTCACCTATGTGCACACACACATATGGCTTCTGCGATATTAATATTTCACAAGATATGTCGCTGGAGAGTGTACTAGCTGGCACAGTATGTTCCCCTCCTATTTACTTCCTGTGCAGCTGCAGCTCGACACGGCCAGAGCACTGAGAGATATCAGGTAACTGGAGTGAATAAGTGAACCTTCTTCCTGAGCATAGACATTGGAGTCTGTTATCAGCATGAACTCATATGTGTTAGGGAGACAAATACCATTATATGACGTGGAGACAAGATACACCTGGTATCTATACAGAGGTCTTTTCTACACTGTGTGGCCCTTACCTCATTTGATTGATACACATATGGCTGCTCAAGTTAGATTTTACACAATACCCTCATAAGCGGACCAGCAATCCCTATTTTTTATTTACTCTTGAGATTATCATTATTATTATAATTTATTTGTATAGCGCCGCCAAATTCCGTAGCGCTGGGTACAATGATAGGGGTATACAATGACAAAGATTTGTGATAAAATACAAAACATAACAAAACTAAACAGATCTAGCACAGGAGGAAGAGGGCCCTGCTCCGGAGAGTTCACAGTCTATAGGTTTAGGGTGCGGAGACATAAGGTTGGGGTAGCTTGTTACATCGGTTGTATTTGCAGCATTGAGTCAGGCAGTTCATGTATATGTATTAGTTTGGTTCATATGCGGGATGGAGGAGAGATGGTAAGCCTCTCTGAATAGGTAGGTTTTCAAGGATCGTCTGAAGTTATACAAGGTTGGAGACAGTCTAATGGAGCGGGGTAGAGAGTTCCAGAGGACAGGAGCAGCATGTGCGAAGTCTTGGAGGCGGGAGTGGGATGTAGAGATAACAGGAGTGTAGAGACGTAGGTCAGAGGTTGATCAAAGAGGACGGGATGGGGAATATTTCACGATGAGAGAGGAAATATAGTTTGGAGTTAGACTGTTGAGTGCTTTGTAGGTTAGGGCTAATACTTTAAATTGTATTCTGGAGTATATGGGGAGCCAGTGTAGAGACTGGCAGAGCGGAGCAGCTGATGTAGATCGTCAACTTAGGTGGATGAGTCTAGCAGAAGCATTCATAATAGATTGGAGGGAGGAGAGACGGTGTTTTGGAAGGCCATTTAAGAGTAGATTGCAATAATCAATGCATGACAGGATGAGGGAATGAATAAGTATTTTTGTAGTTTTTTGAGTAAGGAAGGGACGAATTCTGGAAATGTTGTGTAGGTGTGAACGGCAGGATTTGGTAAGCATTTGTATATGTGGGTTGAATGTGAGTTCTGAGTCTAGTGTGACCCCAAGGCAGCGGAGCTGGGGTGAGGTGTTGAGAATAGAGTCTCCAACCATCAGAGAAATGTCAGGTGTCGGATGTCTCAAAGAGGGGGGGATAAGAAGCAGCTCAGTTTTGGACAGATTGAGTTGGAGGTAGTGTGAAGACATCCAAGAGAAAATTGCAGAGAGGCAGTCAGAAATCTGGTTGAGTAAAGAGGAAGAGATATCAGGAGAGGAAAGATAGATTTGGGTATCATCAGCATATAGGTGGTACTGGAATCCAAAGGAGGCTATAAGTTTTTCAAGGCAGGACGTATAAAGAGAGAAAAGCAAGGGACCCAAGACAGAGCCTTGCGGTACTCCAACTGAGAGAGGCATAGGATCACAAGTAATGTTGTTAAAGGAAACTGAAAATGAGCGGTTTGAAAGATATGATGCAAACCAGGAGAGGGCTGTGTCTCAGATGACAAATGAATGTAGTATTTTTAGGAAGAGAGGATGGTCAACTGTGTCAAAAGCTGCGGACAGGTCAAGAAGAATTAGTAAGGAGTAATGGCCTTTTGCTTTAGCTGATAACAGGTCATTTGTTACTTTAGCAAGAGCGGTTTCTGTTGAGTGTTTAGGGCAGAAACCAGATTGTAGTGGATCAAGTAAAGGGTAGTAGATTCAGAAAGAGTAATTGATTTATGGAATAAACTTCCTCAAGAGGTAGTAGCAACAAACACTGTGGGGGACTTTAAAAATGCATGGGACAAGCATAGGGCTATCCTACGAACTAGATAAGTTTATACTGTTAGGTAAGGTCGGGCAGACTTGCTGGGCCTATGGCTCTTATCTGCCGTCAATATCTATGTTTCTATGTTTCTATGTTTCTAAGTAAGGAGTTAGTTGTGAGAAATTGAGTTAGCCGATTATAGACTAGTCGTTCCAATAATTTTGATGCAAAGGGAAGTAAGGAGACCGGTCGATAGTTAGAAGGCGTGGAGGGGTCAAGCAAGGGCTTTTTTAGGATTGGTATGATTGACGCATGCTTGAATGTGTCAGGAAATGTGTCAGCAGTGAGAGATTGGTTAAAGAGATGAGTTAGGGTAGGGGTTAGTGAAGCAGAGAGAGAGGGAATAAGTCGTGAAGGAATAGGGTCAAGTGGGCAGGTTGTGAGATGAGCCAAGGATAGGAGTGCAGAAACTTCTACCTCTTTTACAGGAGGGAAGTAGCATAGATTTTTTCTTAATAGAAGGGGTGGGTAGGATCGCTGGCTTTGCGGGGTGCGAGGTGCAGATCTCTTTTCTAATGGTGTCAATTTTATTTTTGAAGTGATCAGCAATAAGTTGAGCAGTGAGGTTGGTAGTGGACGGGGGGCAGGTGGATGTAGAAGGAAGTTAAAGGTTGAGAACAGTTTTCTGGGGTTGGATGCGTGAGATGACACAAGGTAGGAGAAATAGACTTGTTTGGCCAGGCTGAGCACAGATTTGTAGGACTTAAGGGTGACTTTATAATGTTAGAAATCAGCAAAGGTGCGTGATTTCCTCCACTGCCATTCAGAGGCCTGTGAGCATCGCTGAAGATATCTGGTCTGTTTAGTGTGCCACGGTTGCCGTCGAGTGATTGATGTACATCGAAGAATGGAGGGTGCAGTTTTGTCAAGTGTTGATTTTAGTGCCGAATTATACTGTAGAGTCACGAGGTTTGGACAAGAGAGGGATGAAATGTCAGAGAGCAGAGGACTCAGTTGAGTGGAAAAGTCTGTGAGATCCAAGTCATTTAAATTCCTGTGAGGTAGCAGTTTTTGGGGGCTTGCAAAGATGTAGCAGGTAGAGTAAGAGAGAAAGTTAATAGATGGTGGTCAGAGAGAGGAAAGGAGAAGTTAAGGGAGTTGGAAACAGCACAGAGATTTGTGAAGACCAGGTCTATGGAGTTGCCTTCACAATGTGTTGGAGATGTTGTCCACTGGGACAAGCCTAAAGAGGTTGTAAGGGATATAAGTTTAGAGGCAGCAGGCGTGTTAGGCTTATCAATGGGTATGTTGAAGTCCCCTAAGATGAGAGAAGGGACATTAGAAGAGAGAAAATGTGGAAGTCAGGCTTCAAAGTGGTCCAGAAATTGTGATGCTGGGCCAGGGGGCCGATAGATAACTGCAACATGAACAGCTATAGGGGAGAAGAGGCGGATAGCGTGAACTTCAAAAGATGAGAAGGAAAGAGAGGGGGGTGAAGGAATACAGTGAAAGGTACTGTGTGGAGACAGGAGAATTCCTACTCCTCCTCCTTGTTTGTCTCCAGGCCTGGGAGTGTGACTGAAGTGCAGGCCGCCATAGGACAGAGAGGCTACAGCAGTTGTGTTAGAGGAGGAAAGCCAAGTTTCAGTGAGGGCTAACAGGTTAAGTGAACGTGAAATAAATAGGTCGTGAATAGATGTAAGCTTATTGCATACCGAGCGTGCATTCCAAAGGGCACACGAGAATTGGGGTGTACTAATGGAGGTGCAGTTAATGAGGTTTAGAGGGTTACGTATGCAAGGTGTATGAGGTGTCATTTGGGGTAGTGATCTGAGGGAAGCAGAGGGTGGACCTGGGTTAGGCGAGACATCCCCAGCTGCAAGAAGAAAGATGGTGAGTGAAAGGAGATGAGAATGTGTCTTATGTGAGTGTTTAAGTTTAGGATCAGTAAAGCATGGCTGGCTGAGGGATGTGAGATAGGAATAAAGTTCATGTGTGTTGTAGAGGGGGGAAGGTAGAAGAGAAGGAGAAATATGAATGTTCTGAGTACTGTTTGTGAATGGAAGAGCTGTGACTTTATGGAGAAGGGAGGAAAAGGTTAAAGCAGACATTAGAAAGTTTAGCATGTTTGCATTTAATTGTTGGAATTTGAAAGTACTTATCTCTGTTGTTTACTCCTTTGTCTAACTCCGTTGTTATAACTCTCTCTACACTTATGAACTAGCACACTTAGGGAACTACACACATGCAATGCTGCACTGATTTAACAAGCTAAGCGATATATATTATATTGAGATATATAGGTATAGAAAAATTTGGCTAATTAATTCATATAGTAACAACTTTTTAACACTTTACAATTTTAAAACTCACTGAGAATTGAAGCCTTGTGCCTTGCACAGGATTAAGTTCTCCCTAGTTCCACAATGGATAGTGGCTGCTTCCTTCAGTGATGTCAGAGTGCAAAGAGTTAATAGGAAATCCTGAGAAGGCAGTCAATCAATTAAGAGCTCAGCCATCAACATATTTATGGGCGCTCAGGATTTTTTTAGCCTTTGCAGAGACTACACGTGCAGTCAGGAGCCAATGATATCTAAGTTTGTTCTGAAGGCAGCTGGGCCCCCAGTAAGGAGGGGGGGGGCTCCAGGGCCCGGTCTCAGTCGCTACCTCTGGCTACCTCTGCATCCCCAGTAGTTACGCCCCTGAGACCATTAAAGAGACAGTCAATTCCAAAATTGTTATTTTTAAAAAGATAGATAATCCCTTTACTACCCATTCCCCAATTTTGCACAGCCAACATGGTTATATTAATATAATTTTAACCTCTGTGATTTCCTTGTATCTAAGCCTCTTTTGACAGCCCCTTGATCACATGGCTATTTATTTATTATCTATTTACTTGCATTTTATTCAATTAGCGCTGTGTCATCCACAACCCAGGGGTGTGAGTTTATCTATATGGCCCACATGAACTAGCAGTCTCCTGTTGTGAAAAGCTAATTAAAATGCATGTGAAAAAGGCTGTGTGGCTTACAAACAGGCAGACATTTAGAGGTTTAAATGTTATAGAGTATAATAATATTACAATGTTGGGTGTGCAAAGCTGGTGACTGGGCAGTAAAGAAGTTATCTACCTTTTTAAATAATAGCAATTTTGTTGTTGACTGTCCCTTTAATTCTGACCAAATCCCCAAGGCAATTTACAGAAATGCAGTCCCAAAGTTACAAGGAACGTCCACCATGCTTCACCTTTGCCTGCAGACACTCTTCATGTACCACTCTTTAGCCCTTTGGTGAACAAACTGTCTTCTGCTACGGCCAAATATTTAATTATTCCAGATCACCGGCTGCCATTTTTCTGCACCACAAATTTTGTGCATAGTTGAGTCAATTGGCCTTGTTTTCATGTTGGAAAATTGCATTTTGCCTGCAAGTCTTCCATGAAGACCACTTCTTACCAGACTTCTCTGGACAATAGATGAATGTACCAGTGTCCCACTGATTTCAATTGACAATTCAGAGCTGATAAAGTTTCCTTGGTCGATCACTATGTGTATGTCCTCAACATTGACCATTTCGTTATGGTTCTTCAACAGAGCTGGAAAAGCGTGTCTGCCTTGAAATTTCTGCCTGGGAGAGACCTAGCAGATGCAGTATAACTACCTTGTGTTTTGTTGCTGTGTTCAGTCTTGCAATGTTGTATGGCTTTTGACATTAAACTGTCTTTAGCAACCTCACTTTGTTAACAGAGTTTGGCTGTTCCTCTCCCAGATTTATTCTTTGTACACAGCTGTTTCTGTTTCAGTTAATGAATGTGTTTTAACCTACATGTTAAACTGATGATCATTTGCCTCTGTTTGGTATAATCGTTAAGTCATGCACCCAACTATTTGCTAGATCACAAGTGGAACCCTATTTAGCTCTCCCGCTCGCACATTAACTTTGCTAGAAGTAAGCTTTTTGCATGTGACAGGAAGCGTGCGTATTACAAGTTAAAAGTAAAAAGTTTTCACACAATAGCACTCTGAAAATTAACTAGAGATAAGATCTCTGGTTAATTTTAAAAATGTCCACCAATTGCCCCCAACTTACAATGTAAGGTTCCTTAATTAAAATAATAAATAAATGGTAGCATCTTTATTTTTTTATTTATTAAAAATAACTGCACAAAACAGTTTTTAGTGGTTAAAGTGAGTGGGTGTGGGGTGTTAGAAAAAACACGTCACTGAAAAGTGCCTTTGCATTGCGGTTTATGGGGAACTGTGTGTTCACTATAAATATATATGTATATGCTTATATACATATGTATGTATGTGCTACTATGTGTATATACACATATAAACATAAATATATATGTATATGCTTATATACATATGTATGTATGTGCTACTATGTGTATATACACATATAAACATAAATATATATGTATATATTTATATACATATATATTTAAAATCTGCTGCCCATCACTGCGTAACTTAAACCCTTCGCTGCTTTAGGTTCTCAGCCATGTCTTATGGCATGAGGACAAGGCTCCCATTGGAGCCCATGAAAGGGCGCTTTCATAAGTGCAATGCTTCCCTGCAATGTGAATGAGAGGTTGTATTACCTGTGCACTTTTGTGTGTGCCGGTATTAATGAGTGGGGCACAAATAGCACAATATTTTTCCCTCCATTTGAAATCTAGCCCTTAATGCAGAGCTTTCTAAACTTTTCATGTTGGTGACACACTTTTTAGACCTACATCATTTTGTGACACAGTAATTCAGTTTTGATTCAGAGGGTACACATATGAGTTTCTGTTAAGGAAAACATATATATCTTCATGCAGCGGCACAGCATACATATTAAAGCATTATATTCATACATTGGAGCCAGAAGCTATGTACAAGTGTTCTAATGGCTATTAACATGATGTTCCAATCATCAGGTGCTGCATACAAGATAAGAGGTCCTATGGCTGCTGCAGTAATAAGCGTAGATCCAAAGGATTTGAATATACATAACAAAAAATGTAATAAGCATAGGAGTATATAATGCTAAGACCAGATTCCTCAAATTATTTATATTGATTAAAGATCACTGCCAGGAGATATCTAAAAGCTTTTAAATGACAGTGCATCTATGCAGCTGCTCTCGGATGGCTCTTCTCACAAGATGGTGGCGGAAGCTCAGTTGTTTCACTCACATTTCCCTGGTGGTCTAGTGGTTTTTCTTCCACTTCTCAGGTCGACTATGTCTCCCAATTTTTAAGCTTAGGAGTTCTGTCTGCCTCGGAGATCTTTTAACTACAACCATACTCGTTCACAGTCTGGGTCTGCCCTACCGCTCCGACACCTCCAGTCACACTAGCATTAGGAAGTACCAGGGAGGAACCAATGGACGTGAGTAAGGGAGCTCCACAGTAAGCTTCCACAAAATGTTCTGCACTTCGCACACACTGCCGCCTACACACTATTGCGTTGCAGCACACAGTTTGGAAAGCACTGCCTTAATCTATCTAATTTGCTTGTTCTTTTGATCATTTGTTCAAATATTATACCTAGGTAAGTCTAGGAGCTTAGAACTAGCTGCTGATTGGTGGATGCATAATATGACTCTTTTTATTGGCTTGCCAATTTGTTCAGCTAGCTTTGAGTAGTGCATTGCTGCTCTTTCAACAATAGATGCCAAGGAAATAAAGCAAAATTGATAATAGAAGTCAATTGAAAAGCTGTTTAAAATGTATGCTATATCTGAATTGTGATAGACTAATTTTAATTTTCATGTCCATTTAAAGGGACATTATATTCTAGATTTCTAGATTTTTCTTTGCATAAATGTTTTGTAGATGATACATTTATATAGCACATCTGGTAGTGTTTTTGTCAAAATGTATAGCTTTGCTTAATTTAATTAACATTGTGTTGATTTTCAGATTCCTAACCAAGCCCCAAAGTTTTAGATGTATACTGATGTATATGTTTTTTTTTTTTGTTTTTTTTAAAGATATTTTTATTTGAAAATTCAACACAAACATACACAATATATGAACCAGTGAAATAAAACAATACTACAATACAGCGATGAGGAGTAGGTCGGTTAATGCTTACATCTCCTGATTAACAGGAGACCAGTCCATGACCTCATAAAAGTTTCATAAGAACACAAAGGGTTAACTGCACCCTAGGGGACCATTCCTTAGTCACAAGTGACCTCTTCCAGCCTGGTGTCTGCTCAGCTGTCCCCCAGCCAGCTATGTGGGACAATCTAGCAGCTTCGTAGTAAGAGGTAATGTTGGGAAGTGAAACTCCACCAGATTGGTAGGGTCTTTGCAGAGTTTTCCTAGCAATTCTCATTTTTTTCCCCTGCCAGATATATCTGGTGATCAGGGCATCAAATTTGTCTAGAAAATTTTGACTGAGGCTATACGGCCCAGCCAAGACACTTCTCTGAAGGACCAAGAGTTAAGCTGCATCCTAGTCTCAGCCAGAAGCTTTTCATAGTTCTTTGCATGAACTACATCTATACTAGGTCCCAGTTGAACACCTAAGTGTGTGATAGTGTCAGAGGCCCATTGAAAGTGGTAAGAGGTGCGTAAAATATCTAATTCAAAGTTAGGGATATGGATCGGAAGTGCTTCCGTTTTGGTCAGATTTAGTCTATAGAAGCTGAGAGAGCCAAACAAGGTGATTATAAGAGGGCCGGTAGAGATCCTAGGGGGTAGGAGAGAAAGAGAGTGATATCGTCTGCAAACAGAGCAATCTTTTCCCCTCCTCCTCCTTCCTCATTCTCCCGTAAGCTTAAGGGAACCCCCCGAATCCTAGGGGAGCATCTGATTGCCTGTGCCAATGGTTCAATAGCTAAGGCAAAAACAATGGGTGAAAGAGGGCATCCTTGCCTTGTGCCATTAGTCACTGGGAAGCTTTGGGAACAAAAGCCCAATCCAGCCACTCTCGCACTCGGTGAGCTATAAAGAGCTTGAATTGCTAATACTATTTCATTGGGGAATCCGAAGGTCCGCAGGGTCTCCCACAGGTACTCCCATCTGACCCTGTCAAACGCCTTCTCAGCGTCAATCGAAAGGGCCAGCATGGGTACTCTCTTCCGATTCACTTCCGAGAAGATGTTTAGAATGCGCCTGGTGTTATCAGACCCTCTCTCCCCCAAGTGAACAGGTTTGGGACAATTAGACGCAACCGATTTGTCCAAAGTTTAGAGTAGAGTTTGACATCAATATTGATAAGGGAGATAGGGCGATAACTCCCACATAGGGACGGGTCCTTGTTGGGCTTTGGTATAGTAAGGATCGTGGCTTCGAGCAGTTCGCTCCTAAAAGAGCCCGTTTCTCTGGCCTCTGCAAAGGCCTGGAGGAGAAGCAGCAAGAGTTCCGGACGGAAGGTCTTACAGAATAAAGCCGGGAATCAATCAGGGCCCGGGGCTTTCCCATTCTGGAGTTGGGAAATAACCACTTTCAGTTCAGAAGTTGTGAAAGGAGTCATACGTTTATCAACCACTACCTGGGACAGAGAGGGCAGATGCAAGTTCTTCAAGAAGGACTGAATCTCAGCTTGATGTAGAGATTCGAGTAAAAAGCTGCAAAAGCCTCTCCTATGTCTTTCGGAGAAGTGACTCTGTTGTTTCCCTGATTTATGGAGAGGATGCGGGATGAGGCGACCTTCCCTCTCAATTTCCTAGCCAGGATGGTAGACGCTTTATAGCCTTGGTAATACATCAGTTGTTTACACCTGTGCATTGCGTCTTGGTTCAATCTCTTTGATTTGGGTCCAGAGTGATGACACCTCGCCCGCCAACCCAGGGTTGGGGTTTTCTTTACAGAGTCTCTCTTTGGAATGGATATTGGCCACTAGGAGTCCCAAGGGGGCCCCCCTTTGCTTGTTAATTGAAGCTTGTTTGTGGATACAGACTCCTCTTACATAGGCCTTAAGGGCTGCCCAAACCGTTTGGTGAGAGGGAGTAGAGTCGTAGTTATGGGTCAGGAAATCTAGAATGGATTCTCTAATTAAGGGCTGAAAGCTCGGGTTGGTCCACAAAGTGGGGGGGAAGTCTCCAACTGGGTCTCGCAGAGGAGCCTGTGTCCGAGTCAAAAGATATTAAAAGGGCATCATGGACCGACCAGGAGCAAGGTTTAATCACAGCATTTGTGACCAGGTTAAGTGTCCAGGAATCAGTAAAAAAATAATCGAGCCTGGAATACGAATTATGGGGCCTAGAGTAGGGAAGGGTGGATAGCCCTCCACACATCATATAAATTATATTCAGACATAAGGTCTCTGAATTTCTTGGCCGTAGAAATCGAGTAAGAGTCGACCTTCTTACCTAGACTGATTTTTTTATCGTAAGAGGGATCCCATACCATATTGAAATCCCCTCCCAGGATCAGTCTGCCCGTCTTTACCCTAGATATGTTTTGCAGCACAGTTTTAAGAAAACCCGGCTGATTTAGATTGGGGACATATATATTTACTAATGTGTAAACTAGCCCCTCTATCTTACATATGAGGATGAGGTATCTGCCCTCAGGATCCACTTCAAGAAAAATTTGTTGATAGCCAATCTGCCAATGGATGAGTATTGCGACACCTCTGGTCTTATCTAAATGAGAGGCCGAAACAAAATTTGTATAATGTTGAAATTTATAGGTAGGGGTAAGGTTATGTAACCAGTACGTCTCCTGGAGAAACGCCACCTGTACTCTATTGGTGTTCATGTAATTGACCAAAAGGCTACGTTTGGTAGCTGAATTGAGACCCTTACAATTCAGGGAAGCGAAAGTGAGGGGTGGAGTGTTGTTCCTCATTTTAGAAGATGAGACATGAGCACACATAGTAAGAGAGAGTGCGAAAATCAAAAGGGATAGACAGAAAGGATAAATAGAGGGGCTATATTCAGCTCCACCTACCTGTACACCTTTTTTCATATGTCAAAGCTTGAAAGTATTTATTCTCATGTTGTGGCTACTTTGGAGAATGCAGCTCCCTGTATAGGAACAGAAAGAGAGTTAAGTGTGTAATGATCTCAACTGGTGATTTATCTATATGACTATTATCTTGATCCGTTAAAGGTTTTCACTGGTGTGTTGAGATATGGATTATATACTCTAGTATGTGTTATTACTCTAGGTTATATCCTAGTTATAGACTATACTAAGTGTATTTGGCAGCACTATTCACCGCCTAACAAGGAATTCACAATTAAACCTATAAGGTAAGGTAATTCCTTGATCTCGTCAAAATGAGAAATTATGATTGGGGGGGGGGGGGGGAGATAGTAAGTGAGGGATGAAATCCCACGTCTGAGTAGAAGTATCTTATTTCCCAAGGGGGAACCAGGGGGGATGGCGGGAGTAATTTGGTGAGAAAAACTATTGAGTCGAGATTGAGTCGAGACTCAATCTTTCTTGAATTGGGATCGTCCCTCATTACACATTGGTACGAAGTCAGAGTGCCTAAGGCAAATGAAACCTATGGAAGGGTCTTTATCAAGTTACAATTAAATAAAGAAAAGTACATTTTTACATGTAAGAGCAATTATCAGTGGACAAACAAGTGCATCAACAGAACCAGTAAGAAACTAACATAGTTAACATTGGAATAACTGGACAAAAGAACCCTTTAACCTCCCAGAAGAGTGTTGTGATAAATGATGAAATTTACCTCACATTTACATTATTAAGGATCTAATCTGTCTTTAATAGTGTAGCTTTCATAGATTTAATGCAAATAAGACTAACGCTCCCTAAATGGTATACGGCGCCAAGCACGTGTTACATTTAAGAGTTTCAGGTACTCAAATTAGTGTTCACTAAATGAGAAGGCAAGTGTATTAGTGTGGCTGCCTATGAGTGGACAGAATTAGGGTCTCAATAGCCTCTATCATTACATAACAAAAGTCTAGTTAGTAAAGGAGTGAGTGAATACACCCTAACGAGATAAGTAGAGAGATGATATTACAAGGGAACTTCGCCCTGGTTAGTGGTAAGTCCCCGTAAGAGGGTTGTTATGTAAACAATATATGTTCTGGAATAAACTCTGGGAGGCACTACATAACTTTAGACACATAAAAAAAAAAAGAAAAAAAAAAAAAAAAAGAAAAACATCAAGTAATATAAGAAGAATACAATATGTCCAGCTTCCCTCTCATTAAAAGTCTGAGAACCCTGTAATGGAATAAACATTTACTCATAAAATTGGGACTGTAAATGCAGATATTAAACTGACAAAGGATACATCATGCAATGCCCATCAGGTGGGTTCTTCAGGAGGATGCGGCTGAGGGGCAGGAATTATATCCCTCATCTTCGCACCCAAGGGGGGTCGCTGAGGTAAAGGGGCCCACTCAGGCGCTGTGGCTTGAAGGGGAGAAGAAGAAGTATTCATCTTATTCGGGTTAGCTGGAAGTCTCTGAAGATCCCATTTTTTGAGAAGATCCATTCCATCATTAACCGAGGATATCGTATGAGTGATACCATTTCTGCTGACAATGAGTTTAGTCGGGTAGCCCCAGGGGTACTTCACATTGTGCTGTCAAAGAATTTGTGTGAAAGGAGTAAAGGATCTTCTCCTCTGTAGTGTAAATTGCGATAAGTCTGGAAACACTAGTATGGATTGGAATTTCTCTGGTAATGTGGGTTTGGTAGCCAATTCTCTTAATATCTTTTCTTTATGAGTGAAGTAGTGGATTCTGGCTAGGACATTCCTAGGTTTATCAGCTGAGATATTACGGGGTCTTGGGGTGCGATGGACCCTATCTATGAGGAAGCTTTAGGTGTCCAAGTCCGCTAGGAACAGGATACAGAATTCTTTAACAAAATTTTCAAGATCCGCAGTTGCCACCTCCTCTGAAATTCCTCTAAACCTCAGGTTATTTCTTCTGGACCTGTCTTCACGGTCTGAGAGTTTGAGTTCCAGGTCAGAAATTTGGATGGCAAGATTTTGAGAGTATGCTAGCAAGTTTTCGTGATCAAGAGCGAGGTCTTTGTATTTTCGTTCTAAGGCCTCAGTTCTTTCACCTATCACCGCCATATCTCTGCAAAGTTCAGCTGCTGATCCTTTAATAGCTTTCGTGAGGGTATCTTGTAGATTGTTCATATGCTTTGAGAGCGTG
This sequence comes from Bombina bombina, assembly GCF_027579735.1. Lineage (NCBI taxonomy): Eukaryota > Metazoa > Chordata > Amphibia > Anura > Bombinatoridae > Bombina > Bombina bombina. The sequence continues at coordinate 961,492,081 of NC_069502.1, forward strand.
TCAACTACGGTAGCCGCTACATTATCAAGAGGTGGAGTCTGAGGGCGGTGGGTCTTGGGAATGGAATCAGGCTCATGATCCTCTTGAGAGTAGGTATCTTCAGGTGATGAGCTTCTTTCTTCTCTAAGATTAGCTTTAAAATGGTCAACTACAGTTCTCCTGGGTTGACCCACCTGTTTAGGATTTTTCTTTTGCGATTGGGACATGATGATATCAGTTGTACTTTGTTTGACACTAGAATGGATATTGCTCACTAAGCAGATATAAGGAGTGGGGATATATGTACTTTTCGAGATCTCACCTCCTCCCGGCCCCCTCCTTCCTCCCTAGTGCATTATGTCGGTTAGCATAGTCAGTGAGAGAGCAATTGGAGGCAACTTATAAGGCCCCTCTCTTGGGGAAGGTTGTCAACTAATGATGATGCTGGAACAGGGAGAGGGGATATGACCCACTGAGAAAACCTCAGTGGGAAATGGTAGGAGAGAGGCTTGTGTTAGCTGTAACTTGATCCACAGGAGAATACTGATGTCCTGCTCCTTATTAGTTAGGGTCACAAAAGATGTGGGATGGGCCTGTTATTACTGGGCATACAAGTGTGCAGTTAGAGACACAGGAGAAGGTTTTTGCAGGGCACACTGTTTGGGTGAACTTCAGACCTATCTACAGTTAAATAGGCAGGCAGTTAATACGTTTCTCAAAGGTGCTGTTGTTTTGTGGAATTTAGCAAAATGAGTCACTTAGGCCTAGATTTGGAGTTCGGCGGTAGCCGTCAAAACCAGCGTTAGAGGCTCCTAACGCTGGTTTTGGCCGCCCGCTGGTATTTGGAGTCAGTGATTAAAGGGTCTAACGCTCACTTTACAGCCGCGACTTTTCCATACCGCAGATCCCCCTACGCCATTTGCGTAGCCTATATTTTCAATGGGATCTTTCTAACGCTGGTATTTAGAGTCGTTTCTGAAGTGAGCGTTAGAGCTCTAACGACAAGATTCCAGCCGCCTGAAAATAGCAGGAGTTAAGAGCTTTCTGGCTAACGCCGGTTCATAAAGCTCTTAACTACTGTACCCTAAAGTACACTAACACCCATAAACTACCTATGTACCCCTAAACCGAGCTCCCCCCACACCGCCGCCACTCGATTAAAATTTTTAACCCCTAATCTGCCGACCGCCACCTACGTTATATTTATGTACCCCTAATCTGCTGCCCCTAACCCCGCCAACCCCTGTATTACATTTATTAAACCCTAACTTGCCCCTCACAACGTCGCCGCCAGCTACTTAAAATAATTAACCCCTAATCTTCCGACCGCAAATCGCCGCCACCTACGTTATCCCTATGTACCCCTAATCTGCTGCCCCTAACATCGCCGACCCCTATATTATATTTATTAACCCCTAATCTGCCCCCCTCAACGTCGCCGACACCTGCCTACACTTATTAACCCCTAATCTGCCGAGCGGACCTGAGCGCTACTATAATAAATGTATTAACCCCTAATCCGCCTCACTAACCCTATCATAAATAGTATTAACCCCTAATCTGCCCTCCCTAACATCGCCGACACCTAACTTCAATTATTAACCCCTAATCTGCCGACCGGAGCTCACCGCTATTCTAATAAATGTATTAACCCCTAAAGCTAAGTCTAACCCTAACACTAACACCCCCCTAAGTTAAATATAATTTTTATCTAACGAAATAAATTAACTCTTATTAAATAACGTATTCCTATTTAAAGCTAAATACTTACCTGTAAAATAAATCCTAATATAGCTACAATATAAATTATAATTATATTATAGCTATTTTAGGATTAATATTTATTTTACAGGCAACTTTGTAATTATTTTAACCAGGTACAATAGCTATTAAATAGTTAAGAACTATTTAATAGTTACCTAGTTAAAATAATAACAAATTTACCTGTAAAATAAATCCTAACCTAAGTTATAATTAAACCTAACACTACCCTATCAATAAAATAATTAAATAAACTACCTACAATTACCTACAATTAACCTAACACTACACTATCAATAAATTAATTAAACACAATTCCTACAAATAAATACAATTAAATAAACTAGCTAAAGTACAAAAAATAAAAAAGAACTAAGTTACAGAAAATAAAAAAATATTTACAAACATAAGAAAAATATTACAACAATTTTAAACTAATTACACCTACTCTAAGCCCCCTAATAAAATAACAAAGCCCCCCCAAAATAAAAAATTCCCTACCCTATTCTAAATTAAAAAAGTTACAAGCTCTTTTACCTTACCAGCCCTGAACAGGGCCCTTTGCGGGGCATGCCCCAAGAATTTCAGCTCTTTTGCCTGTAAAAAAAAACATACAATACCCCCCCCCAACATTACAACCCACCACCCACATACCCCTAATCTAACCCAAACCCCCCTTAAATAAACCTAACACTAAGCCCCTGAAGATCTTCCTACCTTGTCTTCACCATCCAGGTATCACCGATCCGTCCTGGCTCCAAGATCTTCATCCAACCCAAGCGGGGGTTGGCGATCCATAATCCGGTCCAGAAGAGGCTCCAAAGTCTTCCTCCTATCCGGCAAGAAGAGGACATCCGGACTGGCAAACATCTTCTCCAAGCGGCATCTTCGATCTTCTTCCATCCGGAGCGAAGCGGCAGGATCCTGAAGACATCCAGCGCGGAACATCCATCCGGACCGACGACTGAACGACGAATGACTGTTCCTTTAAGGGACGTCATCCAAGATGGCGTCCCTCGAATTCCGATTGGCTGATAGGATTCTATCAGCCAATCGGAATTAAGGTAGGAATTTTCTGATTGGCTGATGGAATCAGCCAATCAGAATCAAGTTCAATCCGATTGGCTGATCCAATCAGCCAATCAGATTGAGCTCGCATTCTATTGGCTGTTCCGATCAGCCAATAGAATGCGAGCTCAATCTGATTGGCTGATTGGATCGGCCAATCGGATTGAACTAGATTCTGATTGGCTGATTCCATCAGCCAATCAGAAAATTCCTACCTTAATTCCGATTGGCTGATAGAATCCTATCAGCCAATCGGAATTCGAGGGACGCCATCTTGGATGACGTCCCTTAAAGGAACAGTCATTCGTCGTTCAGTCGTCGGTCCGGATGGATGTTCCGCGCTGGATTTCTTCAGGATCCTGCTGCTTCGCTCCGGATGGAAGAAGATCGAAGATGCCGCTTGGAGAAGATGTTTGCCGGTCCGGATGTCCTCTTCTTGCCGGATAGGAGGAAGACTTTGGGGCCTCTTCTGGACCGGATTATGGATCGCCAACCCCCGCTTGGGTTGCATGAAGATCTTGGAGCCAGGTCGGATCGGTGATACCTGGATGGTGAAGACAAGGTAGGAAGATCTTCAGGGGCTTAGTGTTAGGTTTATTTAAGGGGGGTTTGGGTTAGATTAGGGGTATGTGGGTGGTGGGTTGTAATGTTGGGGGGGGTATTGTATGGTTTTTTTTACAGGCAAAAGAGCTGAAATCCTTGGGGCATGCCCCGCAAAGGGCCCTGTTCAGGGCTGGTAAGGTAAAAGAGCTTGTAACTTTTTAAATTTAGAATAGGGTAGGGAATTTTTTATTTTGGGGGGCTTTGTTATTTTATTAGGGGGCTTAGAGTAGGTGTAATTAGTTTAAAATTGTTGTAATATTTTTCTTATGTTTGTAAATATTTTTTTATTTTCTGTAACTTAGTTCTTTTTTATTTTTTGTACTTTAGCTAGTTTATTTAATTGTATTTATTTGTAGGAATTGTGTTTAATTAATGTATTGATAGTGTAGTGTTAGGTTAATTGTAGGTAATTGTAGGTAGTTTATTTAATTATTTTATTGATAGGGTAGTGTTAGGTTTAATTATAACTTAGGTTAGGATTTATTTTACAGGTAAATTTGTTATTATTTTAACTAGGTAACTATTAAATAGTTCTTAACTATTTAATAGCTATTGTACCTGGTTAAAATAAATACAAAGTTACCTGTAAAATAAATATTAATCCTAAAATAGCTACAATATAATTATAATTTATATTGTAGCTATATTAGGATTTATTTTACAGGTAAGTATTTAGCTTTAAATAGAAATAAGTTATTTAATAAGAGTTAATTTATTTAGTTAGATTTAAATTATATTTAACTTAGGGGGGTGTTAGTGTTAGGGTTAGACTTAGCTTTAGGGGTTAATCCATTTATTAGAATAGCGGTGAGCTCCGATCGGAAGATTAGGGGTTAATAATTGAAGGTAGGTGTCGGCGATGTTAGGGAGGGCAGATTAGGGGTTAATACTATTTATGATAGGGTTAGTGAGGCGGATTAGGGGTTAATAACTTTATTATAGTAGCGCTCAGGTCCGCTCGGCAGATTAGGGGTTAATAAGTGTAGGCAGGTGTCGGCGACGTTGTGGGGGGCAGGTTAGGGGTTAATAAATATAATATAGGGGTCGGCGGTGTTAGGGGCAGCAGATTAGGGGTACATAGGGATAACGTAGGTGGCGGCGGTTTACGGAGCGGCAGATTAGGGGTTTAAAAAAATATGCAGGGGTCAGCGATAGCGGGGGGCGGCAGATTAGGGGTTAATAAGTGTAAGGTTAGGGGTGTTTAGACTCGGGGTACATGTTAGAGTGTTAGGTGCAGACGTAGGAAGTGTTTCCCCATAGGAAACAATGGGGCTGCGTTAGGAGCTGAACGCTGCTTTTTTGCAGGTGTTAGGTTTTTTTTCAGCTCAAACAGCCCCATTGTTTCCTATGGGGGAATCGTGCACGAGCACGTTTTTGAGGCCGGCCGCGTCCGTAAGCAACTCTGGTATCGAGAGTTGTATTTGCGGTAAAAATGCTCTACGCTCCTTTTTTGGAGCCTAACGCAGCATTTGTTTGAACTCTCGATACCAGAGTTAAATTTATGGTGCGGCCAGAAAAAAGCCCGCGGAGCGTTAACAGCCCTTTTACCGCCGAACTCCAAATCTAGGCCTTAGTGTGCTGCTCCTTATTGCACTTTTAGATGCAGGTAATCCCCAAAAAACTAAAATTTGGAAGTCCCTCCAATAAAGTATGCCCAGCAATATAGAATAACAGTATTATATCAGAGCCCCTCTGGTAAACAAGCGTGAATGACACAGGTTTTAACCAGGCTTTTATCTCTGCTGTGGGAGTTTTGATTTTGTCTCAGTTACCCTCTATAACTCACAGGGCTGGGATCAAATACCACACATAAAAATGGGTTTTGTGTGAGGAGTATTTATGCGACCCAGGTTCTTCCTCCTTCTGGGAGATATATTACTGTAGTCCCCAAGGTAATCCTGTCTGTGGCTTACTTCTGACCTTGATGAAAGGGATGTTACAGGATTTAATGCTCTCCCCTGGGCCATTACACACTCAGTATTGACCTCCAATAAACAGTCTTAGGGGGATATGTGGGCAGGGATGCGCTATGAGGCCAGTCGGGTCTGCCACTGCACTATTCTCTGCAGGCCTTAAGCTAGGTAAGATGGCGTTTTTTTGCGCCACAGACTCCCTGCATAGTATATGTTAGTGATGGCCTGCTGTTCTTACTACCTCGATCCCCCACCTCCTCGCTGCTAGCACACGGCTCCGGAAAGCAGTTGTGGCTAAAAGACTCACCGGGAACTTCTGTGATGGCTCGAGTCCTCTCACATGTAAGGTAGGCTTGTGCTTCTTCTTAGTTCTGGAGTCGCTGCCTGGCAGTCAAAGCGGTTGTCCCCTCTTCAGCTCCGGAGCGGAGCCTCAACCCTCCGGAGCTGGGCTGTATCTGCGGTCTGTGTCAAGCTTGCTACAAGGCTGCGTGGTGAGTAGGTATTGCCCGCAATGTCTCCGGGTCTCTCCGGTGCTATTGTAAGGCACCTGGTGGAAGTGTCGCTTATTTATGGGAAGAGTAACGAAAAAAAAGGGACCTGCAATCGATCCCACAGGTCAAGTGGACTAGTAAGAATGGATATTAGTATATTTCAGGGCTTTTATCCAAAATTAGTCAAGTTATAATAGTTTTATTTTGCGGAGCTCCACTCCACTGCGACTACTCAGACCGGAAGTCAACTCCGCCCCCCCAGACTGCTTCTGTTTTTATAATGGGTCTTTTCATATGCAGGGGAGGGGGGAGGTTGGGAGATTCCACAATCAGCCCATTTCAGTGAATGTCCCAGGCTAATCTCATAAACAATTCTAAATTGGGAGCTTCTAAGTAACTTTTTAAAAGGTTTTATACTGTATTTTTATATCAGTATCTGTGCATATTATTCTTCATATTAGTGTCTATTACATGCAGTTAAATGAATAAATAATTACTGCCCCTTTAAGCTATTTGGAGTTAGTTACACATACATAAATATAGAGAGAGAGCAGTGATTTAACTATTTAAATTAGAGGAGTGATTTAACTTATTTCAGTTGAAAAAAATAATGGCTCTAATTTGTTGACATTTCATTTTAACACTAGCCCAACTATATGCGTTCAACCCTTGCAAAGGGGTTGAACAAATAGTTAAAGTACCACTCGAGGGCTGCTGAGAACTGCTGGTTCTGAGTGGAAATTATTGTTCACTCGATCAGCAGCAGTGGTTACGCAGCTGGGTTGTGTGTCTGCCACTGCTGACTGAGTCCGCAGCAGTTTCCATTTGGGACCAGCAATGCACTGCTATACTTAAACGGGATATGAAACCCCAATTTTTTCTTTCATGAATTAGAATTAGCATGCAATTTTAAGCAATGTTAGCAGCCTGGGTAGATCTTGCTGATTGGTGGCAACATTTAGCCACCAATCAGCAAGGGCTACCCAGGTGCTGAACCAAAAATGGGCCAGCTCCTAAGCTAACATTCCTGTATTCAAATAAAGATAGCAAAAAAACAAAGAAAAATTGATAATAGGAGTAAAATAGAAAGTTGCTTAAAATTGCATGCTCTATCTGAATCATGAAAGGCAAAATTTAGGTTTCATATCCCTTTAACCCCTGGGCCTCTCTCTACCGCAATCTCACTAAAAGCAACAAGATTGCGCTATTTCTGCATGCCCCATGAGTGGGGCAGTGCAGAAATAGATGGGCAGAGATACTGATGCAGAGTGGGACGATCATTGGTGGCGTGGGATGGTAAGGAGGGAGGCAGGTGGCCGGCCCATCGCTGGAGGGGGGCGGGACCACTGCGCTGTGGAAAAAAAACCCTCAGAGCGGCAGGGACAGGGGGGAGGAGGGAGCGGGGTATCTTACTGTGGAAGTGGGATAAGAGGTTGGGAAATCAAATTGGGAGGGAGAGGGGGGAAAATGAGGTGGGGGCAGCTACACCACAGAAAAATTGTGAGTTTTTTTATATTTTATTTAATAAAGTTGTCAAATTTTGGAAAACTGGATACCGGCAGGCAGCTGCCAGTACCTAAGATAGTGGTAATTAGTTAGAGGGGGGAGAGATATAGAGCTTTTTGGGAGGGATCATGGAGGTGGGAATATATGGGGATAATCCTACACCAAGGAACATAATTATAATTAAAATAAAATAAAAAATAAAAAAAATGTCTAATACTGCATACTGGCAGACTGTCTGCCAGTACTTAAGATGGGGGTGACCATTGGGGGGTGGGGGAGGGAAGAGAGCTGTTGAAGAGGGATCATGAAGGGATCAGGAGGTGGGAAGTGTCAGGTGTAGGGTTGCCACCCGTCCCTTAAAATACAGAACACTTATAAGTTACACATGATGCAGGGGGTGCAGGGAGGAATATGAATAGTGCTGTCCAGAAACACAATACATGTTCCTCCCTGCACACCCTGCAGCATGTGTAACTCATAAGTGTCCAGGAAAACATGGCTGAGGTGGCAACCCTAGTCAGGTGGGAGGCTGATCTCTACACTAAAGCTGAAATTAACCTTACAATCTACCTAATTTGCGGCCTTCTAATTACCAAAAAGCAATTTCAAAGCCATATATGTCTGCTATTTCTGAACAAAGGGGATCCCAGAGAAGCTTTTACAAGCATTTGTGCCATGATTGTAAATAATTTTAGTGAGAAACCTAAAGTTTGTGAAAAAGTTTTTATTTGATAGATCAATACTTTAGGTTGTCTGCTAAATAAAAATATATAGTTTTGATAGGTATATATAAAAAGACTCTATTTCTGTTTAAATGTAGTGATGGCAAAAATGCTAAAATTGCTCTGGTCTTGGGTTTACTATGGCCTAGATTTAGAGTTTTGTCGGTAACGACCCGCGTAGCTAACGCCGGCTTTTTTCTGGCCGCACCATAAAAATAACTCTGGTATTGAGAGTCCACAAAAAGGCTGCGTTAGGCTCCAAAAAAGGAGCGTAGAGCATTTTTAACGCAGCTTCAACTCTCGATACCAGAGTTGCTTACGCAAGCGGCCAGCCTCAAAAACGTGCTTGTGCACGATTCCCCCATAGGAAACAATGGGGCTGTTTGAGCTGAAAAAAACCTAACACCTGCAAAAAAGCTGCGTTCAGCTCCTAACGCAGCCCCATTGTTTGCTATGGGGAAACACTTCCTACGTCTGCACCTAACACCCTAACATGTACCCCGAGTCTAAACACCCCTAGCCTTACACTTATTAACCCCTAATCTGCCGCCCCCGCTATCGCTGACCCCTGCATATTATTTTTAACCCCTAATCTGCCGCTCCGTAAACCGCCGCTACTTACATTATCCTTATGTACCCCTAATCTGCTGCCCCTAACACCGCCGACCCCTATATTATATTTATTAACCCCTAATCTGCCCCCCTCAACGTCGCCTCCACCTGCCTACACTTATTAACCCCTAATCTGCCGAGCGGACCTGAGCGCTACTATAATAACGTTATTAACCCCTAATCCGCATCACTAACCCTATAATAAATAATATTAACCCCTAATCTGCCCTCCCTAACATCGCCGACACCTAACTTCAAACATTAACCCCTAATCTGCCGACCGGAGCTCACCGCTACTATAATAAATGTATTAACCCATAAAAGCTAAGTCTAACCCTAACACTAACACCCCCCTAAATTAAATATAATTTTAATCTAACAAAATTAATTAACTCTTATTAAATAAATTATTCCTATTTAAAGCTAAATACTTACCTGTAAAATAAATCCTAATATAGCTACAATATAACGAATAATTACATTGTAGCTATTTTAGGAATAAAATTTATTTTACAGGCAACTTTGTAATTATTTTAACCAGGTACAATAGCTATTAAATAGTTAAGAACTATTTAATAGTTACCTAGTTAAAATAATAACACAATTACCTGTAAAATAAATCCTAACCTAAGTTACAATTAAACCTAACACTACACTATCAATAAATTAATTAAATAAAATACCTATAATTATCTACAATTAAACCTACCACTACACTATCAATAAATAATCGGAATTAAGGTAGGAATATTCTGATTGGCTGATGGAATCAGCCAATCAGAATCAAGTTCAATCCGATTGGCTGATTCGATCAGCCAATCAGATTGAGCTTGCATTCTATTGGCTGTTCTGATCAGCCAATAGAATGCGAGCTCAATCTGATTGGCTGATTGGATCAGCCAATCGGATTGATCTTGATTGGCTGATTCCATCAGCCAATCAGAATATTCCTACCTTAATTCCGATTGGCTGATAGAATCCTATCAGCCAATCGGAATTCGAGGGACGCCATCTTGGATGACGTCCCTTAAAGGAACCGTCATTCGGCTAGTAGGCGTCGGGAGAAGAGGATGTTCCGCGTTGGAGGTCTGCAAGATGGATCCGGAAGAAAGAAGATTGAAGATGCCGTTGATAGAAGACTTCATCCGGATCATGGACCTCTTCAGCTCCCGCTTGGATGAAGACTTCATCCGGATCATGGACCTCTTCAGCTCCCGCTTGGATGAAGACTTCAGCCGGATCATGGACCTCTTCAGCCCTCCGCTTGAGCTTGGATCAGGACATCGGAGGAGCTCTTCAGGACGGATCGGTGAACCTGGTAGGGTGAAGACAAGGTAGGAAGATCTTCAGGGGCTTAGTGTTAGGTTTATTTAAGGGGGGTTTGGGTTAGATTAGGGGTATGTGGGTGGTGGGTTGTAATGTTGGGGGGGGATATTGTATGTTTTTTTTTACAGGCAAAAGAGCTGAATTTCTTGGGGCATGCCCCGCAAAGGGTCCTGTTCAGGGCTGGTAAGGTAAAAGAGCTTTGAAATGTAGTCATTTAGAATAGGGTAGGGCATTTTTTTATTTTGGGGGTCTTTGTTATTTTATTAGGGGGCTTAGAGTAGGTGTAATTAGTTTAAAATTGTTGTAATATTTTTCTTATGTTTGTAAATATTTTTTTATTTTTTGTAACTTAGTTCTTTTTTATTTTTTGTACTTTAGATAGTTTATTTCATTGTAGTTATTTTTATGTATTGTATTTAATTTATTTATTGATAGTGTAGTGGTAGGTTTAATTGTAGATAATTATAGGTATTTTATTTAATTAATTTATTGATAGTGTAGTGTTAGGTTTAATTGTAACTTAGGTTAGGATTTATTTTACAGGTAATTTTGTTATTATTTTAACTAGGTAACTATTAAATAGTTCTTAACTATTAAATAGCTATTGTACCTGGTTAAAATAATTACAAAGTTGCCTGTAAAATAAATATTAATCCTAAAATAGCTACAATGTAATTATTCGTTATATTGTAGCTATATTAGGGTTTATTTTACAGGTAAGTATTTAGCTTTAAATAGGAATAATTTATTTAATAAGAGTTAATTAATTTCGTTAGATTAAAATTATATTTAATTTAGGGGGGTGTTAGTGTTAGGGTTAGACTTAGCTTTAGGGGTTAATACATTTATTAGAATAGCGGTGAGCTCCGGTCAGCAGATTAGGGGTTAATAATTGAAGTTAGGTGTTGGCGATGTTAGGGAGGGCAGATTAGGGGTTAATACTATTTATTATAGGGTTAGTGAGGCGGATTAGGGGTTAATAACTTTATTATAGTAGCGGTGCGGTCCGCTCGGCAGATTAGGGGTTAATAAGTGTAGGCAGGTGGAGGCGACGTTGTGGGGGGCAGATTAGGGGTTAATAAATATAATATAGGGGTCGGCGGTGTTAGGGGCAGCAGATTAGGGGTACATAGCTATAATGTAGGTGGCGGCGCTTTGCGGTCGGCAGATTAGGGGTTAATTATTGTAGGTAGCTGGCGGCGACGTTGTGGGGGGCAGATTAGGGGTTAATAAATATAATACAGGGGTCGGCGGTGTTAGGGGCAGCAGATTAGGGGTACATAAGTATAACGTAGGTGGCGGTCGGCAGATTAGGGGTTAAAAAAATGTAATCGAGTGGCGGCGATGTGGGGGGCCTCAGTTTAGGGGTACATAGGTAGTTTATGGGTGTTAGTGTACTTTAGAGTACAGTAGTTAAGAGCTTTATAAACCGGCGTTAGCCCAGAAAGCTCTTAACTACTGACTTTTTTCCTGCGGCTGGAGTTTTATCATTAGATGTCTAACGCTCACTTCAGACACGACTCTAAATACCGGAGTTAGAAAGATCCCATTGAAAAGATAGGATACGCAATTAACGTAAGGGGATCTGCGGTATGGAAAAGTCGCGGCTGAAAAGTGAGCGTTAGACCCTATTTTGAGTGACTCCAAATACCGGAGTTAGCCTAAAACCAGCGTTAGGAGCCTCTAACGCTGGTTTTCACGGCTAACGCCAAACTCCAAATCTAGGCCTATGGGCGCCATGTACTAAGGCGTAAATTTTTTCGCACAGACCATATCGAAATAACCCGCCGGCATTCGCACCATGCGGATGGCACTTCGTTACATGAATGTACTAAAAACCAAGCCGTAAAATTTCGCGTCTATTGTGTGTCGAAGACAATCGGATTATTGATAACTTTGAAGCTTCGTTCGGCGCGAAAGAGCAAAGTTAAGAAGCAGTCTGCGACCTGATTGGTTTAGTTCTTTACCCACGTGACGATCTAGGTGTCATAATCGCCAGACAAGCGGCAACGTCTGGCTGCTGACATGTATAAGAATGTGCATTTTCCCAGAAATCTTAGAATATTGTTTATTTACTTTTCGGTATTCACTTTGACAAGATGGCTTGCTCCGGAGATTCTGCTACTTCTAAGAAGACTCGCAACCCTAACTTCTCGCATCAACAGAATGTTGTACTTGTTGATCTAGTACTCGAATATTATGACAATATTTATGGTAGTCGAGTCAAGCAAACCCCAGGCGCTCGTAAGAAGATTATTTGGGAGAAAATTAGTGACGCAGTGAGTGCTCAAGGACCCACTAAAAAAGATATTGAGTCCTGCAAAAAAAGGTTCAACGATATCAAGCGTCAAACTAAATCCAAAATTGCCAAAGAAAAGCAATATGCCCGAGGTACTGGAGGCGGACAACCTTATGTTGCAGATTTGACAGACTTTGAAAGAAAAGTTTTACAGAGGCTTGGCACGGAGGTCATTGAGGGCATAACCGATGACTGTGATAGCGATATTCGTGGTAATTATAAGTTATAAATTAATATTTATATTGTTTTCTTGTCTGCTCCAAAATTGTTTCTCTTACGTTCATGTTTTACAAAATTGGATTCTGTTAACGGAATCTTGATTGTACAATTTCTGCTTTACTGTTCCTTTAAAATAGATTTATGATTTACATAACTTCTCTCTGTATCTATTTTTTTAAAGTTCCAGTGAACGAAAAAGGAAAGCATTCATGATGGAGCATGAAAAACATTTTAAATTATCTAATATGCTCAATTTTTTTTCATATTGCTTAATGTATTTTAAAAAAATAAGGCCTACATGGCACAGTAAAATGAAACCCAAATTTTTTATTTTGAAAGGGCATGCAATTTTAACCCACCTTTAATTTTGTTTTTTCATTATCTAAATTGCTTTATTTTCTATATATTCTTTGTTGAATAACATATATTGATATTAGAAATACTCGCTAGCTGTTATTTCTTCAACAAAGGAGAACTAACGAATGAAGCAAATTAGATAATAGTAGTTAATTGTAATTTCTTTTTTATTGTATTCTCTATTGGAAACATTTGAGAAAGATGTTTTTAGAGACCTTTTAATTTGTGTATATTAAAGCAAGATACAAATCATAGTTAGAAAATGTTATAATGGGAGTACATTTAACTATTAATTAGCATTTCATAAATTGCACATAAACTTTTAATTTTATTGATTGTATTAATTTAAATTTGTATTTACTAACTCCTAGGTGGTTCAGTTAGAGCGTCAACCTCTGCATCTGTCCATACCCCATCTACCTCTTCATCAGAGAGACCACGTCCTTCAACTTCTCAGCCTCAGAACGTAAGACAACAACAACATGGGCAATATTTACGGTCAACTACAAATACCAGCCACAGCCTATCGTCTGCAGATACTATTCCAGATGTAAGGAGCAGTACACCAGATACAGCTGTTGGAAGAAGCTCTGGTATGTATCTTTAAACCACTTATATATACACCTTCTAAATTTTTGTTTATAAATTAGATATTAATGTTTAATTTTAATTTTTACAGCCGATGTTGGACGTCTCTTCAGAGCCATGGTGACCGAATCAGCACCACTTTTTGATGGTAAGTTACTTTTTTAAAGTAAATATTGGATGAGAAGACAAATAATTATGTTAGAAACTAAATTGAACCATTTAAACTTTGATAGTTATTCAAACTGTAATACTGTGAGATTGATGTATTTTATATAAAAACAGTTGTAGTAAGGAAGGTATTTAATCTTATTGTAAGATTCCAACATGAAAGTATAACATGACACTATAAATTTCTCTTGTATATTAACCCCTCTAACCATTAATGTTTGAATAAATTTCGATCTGCATCTTTTTTTTTGGAAATTAATGCTAATTTTTTTTTATTTTTTTTTTAGATATCGCCGAGGAGGACGATTCATCAAGAGAGGTGATTCTGAATCTTGTTCCAGTTCCAGCACCAGAGGGTAGATCACCAGAAAGTGGAAGCCTGACTCCTGACCTAACACAGATGGCACAAGATCAGGATTTGGACATACATGAGCCTGTTATAAACCCCCCGTAGTGATGAGTAAAATACTAATTCACCACCTGTTCATGGAGTTCAAGCACAGGGAATTGAACTATTGGAACAACCACAAGCTATTGTCCAAGAGCAGGCACCTTTGGAAGATGCAGGTCTTAACGAAATGTTAAATCTTGCCAGAGGATATAGAGCAGACAGTAGACAGGTCCAGGAAATTTTGTCTGGACATTTAGAAAGATTTGACACTTATAACCAGCAACGGTTGGAACTGGACCGTGAAATCTTTAACTGGCAAAGAGAAATGGACAGGGAAAGGAACCTACATATAAACAGGGCCTTGACAATAGCTGAAGACAACATGCGAATGGCTCAAAATACTATGCAAACTTTGTTAGAATTGATTAGAGATAGACATCAGAGCCAAGAGTCGTCAGATCCAAAAAGACCACAGTTTAATTAGTGCATTGTTATGGACAATTTTAAAGTTATTACTATTGTTTTGTTGTTGACAAAGAATATATTGTTATTTTTACATAGTTTTATTAAAGTTTATCTTGTTTGTATTTAATTTTCTTGTTTATTTTTTAAATTTATTTAAAATCAGGTTTAAAATGTATTGTACACACAGACAAATGTAAGTAAAACAATTATAATTTTTATTACATCCAAAATATTAACAAAATTGAATCAAAATGGCATTATAGAAAGTAGTGCTCACGGCCAATACAGTATTTTTTGGGGTTTTGAATAAACTTTTTAACATACCAAAAAATGACAATTTTGGTGGCCTCAAAAAAAAACCCCAAAAAAAACAAAAAAACTTTTTTTTATTTAAAATGCAATCATTGATTATCTGTTTTCCACTACATAAGTATTGTAGAGATTCTGAACCTGTGTATTTAAATTCATTATAGTATCCATTATTTGTTTAATATCTTCACAGACAGAGGATTGAACTTGTGATACAACTGGTACACTGGAATCTAGAGAAGGGACAAAAATTAGAAAAAAAATTAAGGATTATGAGAACATGTTTAAAATAAAAACAGATTATTTATAAGCAGGTAACAAAATTGTATTACCATTTTGGTTAGAGGCGGTATTATCCATAGATCTACTTGTCTGTGTAGATTTAGAAACCATAGATGTGTCCCAGTCGTTATCAATATCAGAAATATTGGTTGAGTTTTTCTCACTACTTGCATCTGGAATATATATTTAGAAATGGAGGTATATATTTTGGTATTGATTTGACTATAAGCTATAATATAGTAAATCAAAAAAATTATAAACAATTACCTAGTTGAATTGAGGGTGAAGTTAATGACATCCTTTCAGGAGCATTATTTGCTTCATTGTCACTATCTATGAAAGATTAATAAAGAATTCTATATAAAAAATTGTAAGTAGAAAAATGGTAATGGTACAAAATATAAGAAAAATACCTTCTGTAGAAGATATTTGTATTATTCTTGTGAACCTTGTTTTCTTCTTTTTCTGCAAACTTTTATTGGTTTCTGTAAATAACACAACAAGCTAATCATGATTAAATTTAACAGTTGTATAACTATAGATATGTAAACCATGGTTCTATTGTACCTTGAGGTGTATGAACGACAGTTAGGCGCCTGACACCTCCTATATGTGGGGACAATTGTCTGTCAAGCAAAGACAGTGGCAAGGGTGGGGATCTAGCCTCACTTCTAGGTGTCAAATTTAGAATAGGCCTTACATAACGTGGAGGAGGAGCACCACAAATATTTTCTTTCTTCTTATCTGAAATAGAAAATTTGTACATATGTTTGTTTAAAGTTTCTTAGTTTTAAAATGTGTTATTTAATAAAGTTTTCAATTTTCGTGTGTTAGAATGTTTATAGTGTTTCCATTTGTTTTAAATTAAAATGGACATGAAAGTGATATGGTACACCTATTTATTCTTTCAGTTCTCATATTGATGATGAACTTTGCATAGAATTTATAATGTAAAAAAATAACAAAATTATATAGCAGTAAGAAACAGTATGGACATGAAAGTGATCACTATGGTACACTGAAACCTAATTATAATTTCAGATCTCATATTGAGGATGGACTTTGCATAGAATTTATAATTTAAAAGAATAAAAAAAATAATATACCATTAAGAAACATTATGGACATGAAAGTGATCAATATGGTACACTGAAACCTACTTATAATTTCAGTTCTCATATTGATGATGAACTTTGCATAGAATTTATCATTTAAAAGAATAACAATTTTATAAACTTACATGTCCTTAAAAGGCTCGTAATAGATTGGTAATATAGTGGTTCTCGACGTTTAACATCACTGTATCGTCTCAAACATTGACGCCTGGTCCTTTTAATTTTTGATACACGATACATTCTGCGTATCATTTCATAGATAGTTTTGTCCCTTTCATCTTGAATGACCCCCCGGACACCCCCTAAGCGTTTGGGAAAATATCTATCCATTACATACGCTAGAATTATCATTTCCCCAGATGTGAAAGGTGCAATTCTCTTCATCCTCCCTGGTCCCATAGCAAATTTCTAGATGGGTGTGTCAAATCCCAAAATGTTCTCAATATCGCGTTATTCACTGTCTCTATGCAACATTATTGTATATTTGCTAAATTGTGAGAATTCTTTGGATACAATTATAAAAAAGTTGTATTATTTATTGCCATTCTCAAGTAATGATAAATGTAAATGAAGTTTGATATATATATTTTATTGTGTAATAGACTTATCAATAGTGTAGTGTAGTTTTTTTTGTTATGTAGGACAGTCATATAATTATAGATCTTTATGATTATTTGGTTTATATAGTTATTGTGCAATATGTTGGTTTTAAATAAAAATTAAAGTTTTATTAAAAAACAATATCCAATGTGACCGTTTATTATAATTTGTTAACTTATAAAAATAAAAACAAATACAAAATCACACAAGTATATGATGAAAAAAAAAAGATTTTATTCAGAAAGTGAAAATTTAGTTTTTTATTCAAAAGACCAAAAAATAGAAGTCCTGTGATTACAATCTTTTGATGAAATCAATCCTTAAAATAGTTCTCTGCGACAAAATTTTTGGCATTAATAGCCTGTCTTGTTGGTGCATCATTACAGATGACCTCAGGGAAGTTCTCAAATGATATATCATCTTCATCAATTTCAATTCCTCTTCTTATTGCAATGTGATGCAGAATGCAGCATACAAGAATAATTTTTGCAACCTTCTCAGGAGCATACTGCATGACACCACCTGAGTGGTCAAGACAACGAAAGCGCATTTTTAACAATCCAAATGCTCTCTCGATGATTCCTCTGGTGGATCTGTGTGTCTCGTTGAATTTCACCTCACATCTTCTTCGAGGATTGTTATAGGGTGTGAATAACCATTCTCTACTGAAATAACCAGCGTCCCCTATGAAAAAAATTAAAAAGGATTAACATTTCAAAGATGATAAAGACGATAATTTCAATGAAAATTAACTATTTTTTTAGTTAAATCTATCATAACAATGCATGAATTTAAACTACGTTTGACAATTATAATAATACTGTAACATAACATCCCTAAAATATAATTACCTAACAGCCATCCTTCAGGCATCTCTCCCTCCTCAAACTTCCGATATAACCCAGACTGACGCAAGATATACGAATCATGGCAGGATCCAGGGAAGTTGGAACGGACACTGATTATTTTCATGTTATGGTCACACACCATCTGAACATTGAGGGAATGGTACTGTTTTCTGTTCCTGAAAACTTCCTCACGTTCTCTGGATGGTTTGACTGCAACATGGGTGCAATCGATGGCTCCAAGTACATTGGGCATTCCGGCCATTCTATAAAAATTAGACTTCACAGATTGCCACTCTTCTGGAGTCGATGGAAGGCACACGTACCTTGGAAAGACGACCATCAAAGCATCAATAACTTTGGTTAGGTGCCTCGAAAAAGCAGACTGGCTGATGCCAATTATAACGCTAGACACAGCTTGGAATGAACCGGTGGCAAAAAAGTGTAAGGCTGCCAACAGTTTTAATAGTCCGGGTATGGCTTGTGAACGCGCTGTCATTGGTTCAAGGTATTCTGCTATTTCATTGTAAAGTTGCATAATAGCTTCTCTGTCCAAACGGAATCTCTGGATAATCTCTCGATCAGAAATGCTTTCCAAACCCATACGTGGAAGGAAAACTCTAGGGACTCTAATTCTTCTACCTCTCCTTCTCTGCAAGTTGTTAACCGGTGCCTGTATAGCCCTTCTTCCTCGTAATTGAATTAATCGGAAAAGAAACATGTGTAAAACTGTCTCCATCTTCATTCACTGATCCAAAAACCAATAATGCTACAATAGTAGTCTAGTCCTTTCACTTAAGTACTTCTACCTGGCGTCAGGTTGATACCCCCTATAGTTTTCTATTGTATTCGCTACCTAAATGGTCGCGAAGCAAATCACGCGAAGTTACAGTGAAAGTTGGAGCGGGCGGATTAGTTGTAACATTCATAATTTCCGATTACAGCGAATTTACGTGCGATCGAACATGTAGTAAGTGGAAAAAGGCTTCGGAACGATGAGTTGAGTAAAATTACGATCGCTGATGAAAAATAGTGGTTTTTCGAGCAGATCGCAGATTGATACATACGAGAAGCAGATCGTGAGCAAATTTTCGAGCAGATCGCAGATTGATACATACGAGAAGCAGATCGTGAGCAAAATTGGACGGTCACTTCGAAGCTTAGTACATGGCGCCCTATGTGTTTAGCCCTGAGTCTATGAAACACATTTTCATGAATGTAGCCCTTCAAATAATTATGAGCCTTTAATATCTCAAAATATTTTTTTTACACATTAACTACATAGTAGTGATTTAATTCACATTGTGCAAGACAAACAGAAAGATTGTAATTCTACCTGTTCCGCAGGTAGAACTACCTTCTCTAATCTGTTGTGCATCTCCCTTCCATCCAGCAGTCATATAGCTACACTTTGTATGCATGTACTGTATGTAGTAATGTGGGGAAATAATTGAACTCCTTTTGAGCCAGTAATACATACAGAGAGTAACAGCAACAGACACCCTTGCGAGTATTACTTGCATTCATACAGAGCAAAGATTTAAAGGGACGGTCAACACCAAAATTGTTATTGTTTGAAAAGATAGATAATGCCTTTATTACCTATCCACCAGCTTTGCACAACCACAACCAACATTGTTATAGTAATATACTTTATAACATTTAAAAATCAAAATTTCTGCCTGTTGCTTTTCACAACAGGAGACTGCTAGTTCATGTGGGTCATATAGATAACATTGTGCTCACGCCCGTGAAGTTGTGCACAATACAGCACTAATTGGCTAAAATGCAAGTCAATAGATGATAAACAAAAATCATGTTGATTAGGGGTCTGTTGGCTGTGCAAAACATGGGAATGGCTAAAAATGGGATTATCAATCTTTAACCTCTTTTAAAATCTTAATACGCAATTACATAGAGTGGTCATTTAACCCCTTAAGGACAAGGCCATTTTCAATTTCTTTCCCTTAAGGACCAGGGCTATTTTTACATTTCTGCTGTGTTTGTGTTTAGCTGTAATTTTCCTCTTACTCATTTACTGTACCCACACATATTATATACCGTTTTTCTCACCATTAAATGGACTTTCTAAAGATACCATTATTTTCATCATATCTTATAATTTCTATAAAAATCTTTTATAAAATATGAGGAAAAAATGGAAAAAAACACACTTTTTCTAACTTTGACCCCCAAAATATGTTACACATCTACAACCAACAAAAAACTCCCATGCTAAATAGTTTCTAAATTTTGTCCTGAGTTTAGAAATACCCAATATTTACATGTTCTTTTCTTTTTTTGCAAGTTATAGGGCAATAAGTACAAGTAGCACTTTTCTATTTCAAAACCACTTTTTTTCAAAATTAGCGCTAGTAACATTGGGACACTGATATCTTTCAGAAATCCCTGAATATCCCTTGACATGTATATATTTTTTTTAGAAGACATCCCAAAGTATTGATCTAGGCCCATTTTGCTATATTTCATGCCACCATTTCACTGCCAAATGAGATCAAATAAAAAAAAATGTTCACTTTTTCACAATTTTTTTTCACAAAATTTTAGGTTTCTCACTGAAATTATTTACAAATAGGTTGTGCAATTATGGCACAAATGGTTGTAAAAGTTTTTCTGGGATCCCCTTTGTTCAGAAATAGCAGACATATATGGCTTTGGCGTTGTTTCTTGGTAATTAGAAGGACGATAAATGCAGCTGTGCACCACACGTGTATTATGCCCAGCAGTGAAGGGGTTAATTAGGGAGCTTGTAGGGTTAATTTTAGCTTTAGTGTAGTGTAGTAGACAACCCAAAGTATTGATCTAGGCCCATTTTGGTATATTTCATGCCACCATTTCCCCGCCAAATGCGATCAAATAAAAAAAAAGTTCACTTTTTCACAATTTTTTTCACAAACTTTAGGTTTCTCACTGAAATTATTTACAAACAGCTTGTGCAATTATGGCACAAATGGTTGTAAATGCTTCTCTGAGATCCCCTTTGTTCGGAAATAGCAGAGATATATGGCTTTGGCGTTTCTTTTTGGCAATTAGAAGGCCGCTAAATACCGCTGCGCATCACGCGTGAATTATGTCTAGCAGTGAAGGGGTTAATTAGGTAGCTTATAGGGAGCTTGCAGGGTTAATTTTAGCTTTAATGTAGAGATCAGCCTCCCACCTGACACATCATGCCCCCTGATCCCTCCCAAACAGCTCTCTTCCCTCCCCCACCCCACAATTGTCCCCGCCATCTTAAGTACTGGCAGAAAGTCTGCCAGTACTAAAATAAAATGTATTTTTAAAACAGCCCCCAACCTCCCTGATCCCCCCCAAACAGCTCTCTATATCTCCCCCTCTACCTTATTGGCAGCCATCTTGGGTACAGTACCCAGTTTACTAAAAAAAAAACTGCTTTTTTATATATAATTTTTTTCTGTAGTGTAGCTTCCCCCCAGCCATGAAGTGATTTAACTGTATTGTTCTAAACACAGAGAGCAGCATTTTAACTCTTTTTGTGCCTGAAAAAAACATAAAGTAGTTTTACCTTCATAAAGGTACTTACCTTCTTTTCCTTATTTTTTCTTTAATCTTATCTCTGTTTTTTGCCTCACATATTACACTTAACACACATCTTCACTTCATTGTGTAGTAACACACATAGAGCATTTATTTCAGCCCTATTGATGCAGTAGCACACATATAACAAGAAGTGGTTCAAAACATTTTAAGTTCTTAACACAGAGATCCGACGTGATGCAGAGAAAGCCGGCAAAATATTCAAAGCAGCTGACATCAGTGTTTAAAGACAACATCACAGAGAGACATTTGACTATATATTGCAATGGGTGGCGATGCTGGTGAAATATTCCAAACATCATAAAGGATTCCTTTAAAATATATCACCAAACCTAATAAACATGCCTATTAACCAATACACTGACAACCCCTTACACTACTTAATCCCCTAACCACCAATACCCCACCACAGACTGCACTACTGAACTCCAAACTGACAATACCTCACTGCAAACTACCCCTACACTGCTTAACCCCCTAACTACCAATACCACACTGCAAACTACCCCTACTCTACTTAACACCCTAACCACCAATACTCCATCTTTAATAAAACTTAGCCCTGACAAGGGAATTTGTCAGGGATTGCCCTGATGTAATCACCGCCCCTTTGCTTTAAAAAAACAAAAACTCTATACTAAAAAACCTAAGTTAAAAAAGCCCTATCCTAAAATTAAATAAACAGTTAAGACAGATAGAAGGAGTGGCCACAGTTCCTACACGACAGAGAGAGGATCTTGAAAGTCACGTGAGTCAGAGTGGGCCAGTGGTGTACATTGATCACGGTAACATTGGTATCATTGATAAGAGAGTCCCGGACAAGCAAAGGTATGATTGCGGCTGGGGCAGGAGCAACTCTTCCTGGCAGCATGGAGATCCCAGTGTCTTGAATAGCCACAAGTGGCAGCCTGGATGACATGTCACGTGAGATGGTGAGAATATCAATATTATTTGTTTAGAACTGATGAAGGAACTGTTTACATTTATTTGGTATATGTATGCTGATGTATGGTATATGTATGCTGATATGTATGTATTATTTAGTTAAACTTGAGCCCTTCATTATTTAGTTAAACTTTGTTTGCTTAAAAAAGGGAAGAAAAGTAGATTAGGCAAACCCAAGGTATGTTCATATGCCACTGTATAGATCACTAGTTAGGCCTCATCTTAAGTATTGTGTGCAGTTCTGGAGGCCATATCTCCAGAAGGATATAAACAAACTGGAATCTGTTAAAAGGTGGGTTACTAAAATGGTACATGGTTTATAAAAATAAAACTTACCAGGGAAGGCTCAATGACCTAAATATGTATAGCTTAGAGGAGAGAGGAAATATTTGGCAGACTTGTAGGGCCTTTGTTTTTTTTCTGTCCTATGTTTCTCTTATAGGGGCAGACTGAGCATGTGTAAAGTGCTCTCAGACAGAGCAAATATTGAAAAATGCCCTTAGATCTCAATAATATTTCCCAAAATGTTTGTTCATTATAAGCTTTTTTTATTAGAATTTTAAATAAACTCCCTCCTCCTAAAAAAATAGTAACCAAACTGTTTACAATAGCCTTTTATTTTATTTTCTCCAAAAAAACTTAAGGGGTGCTACCCTTACTGCCCCTATTGAGGATCCTCCACTGCTTCATAGCAACAACTCTTTAGTTATCATTAGCAGTTTTCATGTGATTAAAATATGTTTACATTATATTAAAATCATGTACAAAAAAATAATGGCACCCATATTCATTTTTATGTATGAATAGTGTATATATAGAAAATAAATTAGATCACTATAAAGAGCTTCAGTTAATCCTTTAAATCACCATGGACTGATTTGTCCAGAATAACTGAAAATTCCTGTTTACATCTTAAATCTTCAAAAGTCATGGAAACCATATATCCTTTGCAGAGTACTCCAGTTGAACAAATCCCCTTGAAAAAGTCTGCCCGTGAGCAGAGGAAACGCGTTGGGTAAAGGGACTGCTATATGCAATTGATCTATTACCGCTCTGTGAGACAAGGAGAAGTGTAACTCCAGGTGCTGCTGGTCGGCGTCCAGGTGATCCTTTCTGGTAACTACTACAGGTGGTCTTCTCATCAGCCAGTGGGCTAAGTGCTAGTTTTTATCCTTTATCTTGTAAGTGTGCCATTTTACGTGGAGCTGTGTGTTATGAATAAAACGATGCTGTGAATCGCGGATGCGTTGTGTTTTCTTTTTTTCTCCTTTGCAGAAATGCAACTATTTTAGAAGAAGAAGCTGTCCAAAGATAATGGTTAATTTTGATGATTTTTTTCTGATTCATCTCTATAATTGTTCTTCTAAATGTCAACATATATAACTAGCCAGTATATATGGAAGTGATATAGAAAGTTTTATTTATTAGATCTAGTATTTTTATTCCAGTGCAAGGACACGTGTTTCTTGCTTGTCGTCTTTTTAAATAATATTGATAAAAGCTTAAAATGTTTTGCAACCAAAGTTTGGACTTCATTTTTAATAGCATGCTACAGTTATAAAGCCAGTAAGAGGCTATATTGCTAGTTTCATTTCCTCTATGTGTGTATATTCATATTTTATCATTACCATGGAAAGAGAAAGAGCACAAACCATGGAAAGAGAAAGAGCACATGCAGTCTCTTTTTTTTTCCCTATGGCAAGGAACTAACACCACAATTGCATTGAGTATAATTTCTCTGGTGACTAGGGATGCCAAATGTGTTTATATCCGAATTTGAATGTAAGAAGGAATGTTATTGTAGAAATTTGTTTTACATAATAGAATGTTGATAAGAACGAATATTCTTAAAAATTCGATTTTTGAATGATGTTTACAGTTTTCAAATGTCACATTTGAATTTGAATATTACATTTATAAAACACAATTGTAGACTAGAAACACTATTTTGAATTTGAATGTCACATTCGAATCGAATATCACATTCGAATCGAATATCACATTCGAATCGAATATCACATTTAAAACACAGTATTAGACTAGAAATACTATTTCAAATTCGAATATTACATTTATTAAACACAGTTGTAGACTAGAAATACTATTTCAATTTTGAATGTCACATTCAAATTCGAATATTACATTTCGAAATTGAATGAATACATAGCTAAACATTCTATTATATCGAACGAATATTTTTGAATTTTATTGAAAAATTTGAAAATGAAAATTCGAACATAGAATGTTAGAATGTTATATAAACATTCGAAATTCGATTCGAACGAACTAATGTATCAAAATTCATTTTAAATTTCAAATTTTTAGAAACATTCGCCCATCCCTACTGGTGACACAGTCTCTGAGTGGCTTTACAGGAACTGATGCATTAATCTTGCAACATATAACTTACTACATTTCTTTCTAAAAACTATAGTATATAAATTCAAATTGTAGACATTTGTGATTTTTTAGCCAACATTTCATGACTACTAGAGAGTGCTATAGTTAGTGGTTTGGTAGAGTGGTAGTCTTAAGAGATGTTAGGGTTAACTATTTTGATTATCACACACTCTTTATTTAAAGGGATGTAAAACCCAAAATGTTTCCTTCATATAGAGCATGCCATTTTAAACAACTTTCTAATTTATTTCTATTATCATTTTTTCCTTGTTCTCTTGGTATCTTTTCTTGAAAAACAGGGACCTATGCTTTTGGAGCGGCCCATTTTTGGAGCACTATACGGCAGCAGTTTTGCAAGAATCTTATCCATTTACAAGACCACTAGATGGCAGCACTATTTTTTGCCATTTAGTGATTTAGATACCTACCAAGGTATCTCTTCGACAAAGAATATCATGAGAATGAATCTAATTTGAAAATAGAAGTAGCAATTAGTTCTCTGAAAATTAACCAGAGGTCAGACCACTGGTTGATTTAAAAAATGTACCCCAATTGTCCCAAAATGAAGTTGAGTGTTTCTTTTTAAAATAAAAAAGAGCATCTTTATTTTATTAAATAATTCCTGCACAAATCAGTTTTAAGGGGTTAGAGTGAGTGGATGTGGGGTGCAATTCCCTTTACATTGCTGTCTATGGGTAACTGTGTTATTCCTATAAATATATATGTATATGCGTATATACATATCTATTTATGTGTTAATATTTGTATATACACATATAAACACATAAATATGTATGTATATACGCATATACATATATATTTAAAATTTGCTGCACTAGGTTCTCTGTCATGCAAATAGCATAGTAGTGAACGCAAAGCTTCCCTGCAATACGAATGCAAGGTTGCGTTCGCTTAACTAGTAATATCAGTACACATTTGTGCACGCCGGTATTTAACAGAGGAGCTCAACTATCATGCTCGCAATTTTGTGCCCCACTCATAATCTGGCTCTTAATATTTGCTGATCAAAGAAAGCAAAACATATTTAGCAAAAGAGTAACAAAAGTGATGTGCAAATGACACCTGACTATTTTTTTTTTAATCGTAACACATTCATTTTCTTTTAAGTCTCATGTAAATTACAATTTTGTGAATATTTCTGCAGAATTTTCACACACACACTCATACTCACACACACACACGTATACACATACACACACATGCACACACACACTCACATATATTCATACACACATTCATACACACACCTATACACATACACACACAGACACACACACACTCACATACATACACATACACATTCATACACACACTCACACACACGTATACACATACACACACACAAACACACTCACATACACACACTCACACACACATATACACATACACTCACATGCACACATACACACACACAGGTATACACATACACATACACTCACACACACGTATACACATACACACACACAAACACACTCACATACATACACACATACACACACTCACACACACGTATACACATACACTCACATGCACACATTCATACACACAGGTATACACATACACATACACTCACACACACGTATACACATACACTCACACACATACACACACACACACAAATTCATACACACACTCACACACATGTATACACATTCATACACACACGTATACACATACACACACACACTCACATACATATACATATACATTAATACACACACACTCTCACATACATACACATACACATTCATACACACACTCACATACATACATACTCACACACACACACGTATACACATACACACACATGCACACACACACTCACATACATTCATACATACATACATACACACATTCATACACACACGTATATACACACACAAACACACACTCACATACATACACATACACATTCATACGCACACTCACACACACGTATACACATACACAAACACACTCACATACACACACACATACACACACTCACACACACGTATACACATACACTCACATACATACACACATACACACATGTATACACATACACACACACTCACACACATGTATACACTCAAATACATACACACACACACACACATACACATTCTAAGCTATTAGAATTATCATTATATTTGTTTGGAAATATAATTACTATACTTGAACCCTATACTATTAATAAATATAAATATAATTATATAAATATAATTACTATACTTGAACCCTATAGTGCTATAGTATTCTGCATGATAACATATTTTGTAAATCTTAACAATACATAGTGTAATGCTTGTGCTATTCCAATGCCCATCATTTTCAAATCTGCTGCTTTACACATTAAAAAAATAATAATTAGGAAGTATTTTTAATTTATAAAAAAAAAAGTATAAATTACATTAATTACAATTAAATTCACTGTAACCATTCTTGAATAACACCAAATCACAGTAAACATTTCCGAAATTAACAATTGATGGTGAGATTTTATTTCACTTTTTGTTTTTGAAACAATATTCTGATATGTGTCTAAAGAAGACTTGGTAGCTCGTTACAATTGTTTCCAGTCTCATAAGAAAAATACTAAAGCGCACAAAATGTTCTTTTTTTTCTTTTCTTAGCTGGAATAAAGGCTATTTATGCAATGGGCGATAAGGCATCGGAACACATTTGAAGAATAAGGGCAAAAAATGTCATGCTACGTTATAAAATGAAACACTTTTTTATTATACAATTCCTGGGGCATAATTTAATTGATTCTTTCACCCCATGAGAATGATTTATGTATTGCTCTGTTTCTAAGATTTACAAGATAGAAATGCTGGTTTACAATGATGTTCATGAGTCGTATCAATCTACTGTGTAATCTGAAGTCATAACTAGCAAATGGAGACACTTAGTGGCTATACTCTGGTGGCACCAACTGATTGTTCTCATAAAAAAATATTTATGGCAATCTTCTACTTGTCTGGTTAGCACAATGTTAGATCAAACGATGAATAAATAAAGCTTATCATGTAAAACTGTACATCCAAGGATGATTTTGAAAAACATGAAAATAATGATCTGTACATTAACTTTCTTATCGGTGTCTTTTTCACAACAACTACAGGTCCACGTAGTTTCATTTTTCAAGTTTGCAGAGTTGAGTCACTGGCAATCTTGCAATGTCAGTCATACAATTTTTATGGTTCATAAATGATTGTTTTTAGAAAGGTAGGCTATAAGGGCCACAGCTACGCCAACATATATCCCTGTTCCAATTGTGATGGACAGAACAGCTAGGAAGAGGGCTCTCCGAGAACTGGAACTTGCTTGATGAAAGTCTCCTTTTGCCACTGCTTTGTTTGTCTGAAATTAGCAAGAAACAGGAGGAGAAAATTAGATAAGTGACAATAAAAAAAAGCAATGCCAGTATACTAACCGCCATTCTTTATTATCTATTTTACCTATTCGACTGGCAAAACAAGCAAGAATTAATATAATCATAAGTTGGGTCCTGCGAGAAGAGTTAAGTTTATAATATATATTTAAGTATTGACACAAATGCACAAGAAACAAAACATTTCCTCTCTTTATAGTAATTCTGAAGCTATAATTTGCCTCCCCCTGGTGATGTTCATTATGTCAAACATCATGCTACACTTTCTTACCCAGTAAAACCTTCATTATGTAATAGCAACATGAAAATTGGTTAAAAAGTTTATGGAGTGTTTGCAATTTCCTTTAAGTGAGCAGCAGATTAAGTAATTCCTGCCATTTTGTGTATTTGAATAATTCGTAAAAGATTCACTCCAGTTATGCAAGACACAAACTACAAAATCATCTCATGAGGCAAAGGACTTAATATATTCTCATTTCAGTGGCCCTTGGTATAATAAATAGACTTACCACATTTTGACCAAGCAATGACATTAAATCTTTTTTTATGCATGAATGGTAAGTTACTTATTACCAATCTTTAACAGGCACTAGTTCTGCTCTGGAAGTACAAGTTTATCAATTTTGTAATGTTTCAATATGTGCAAATAAAAAAATATGCTTGATTCTTCATATATGTGCACTAATTTTATTTTAATCAACATAGGTAATTAGGAATTTTTCAGAAAAGCCTTGGAATGTCTTAGTATCTAAATCTACACATCTAAACATAAGACTGTTAGCACTAATACATGAAAAGGAAATTACATCAAAGACTATAATGCATTCAATAAGATAACAATTAATTAATTAACAATTAAAGAGGCAGTCTACACCTTAATCATCTTAAAGTCTCACCTTAGATAAAGCTACACATAGCCTCTTGCACCCTTTCTATATCATGCAGCCGGAACAGTATAAAAGTTATTTTAAAATGAATAGTGTTTCTGGCCAGTTTGAAATGGCTGCCAAGCTCAGCCCACTGATGACATCACAATCTGGGCTACATCTAGGCACTCTGCTGAATATCGACAGTCTGTTGAATTTAACTAGTGAGCCTTTTGTGATTGGATGCCATATGCAGCAAAGATCATGATGCCATCAGTGGACTGAGCTTGGCAGCCATTTTAGAGGCCAGAAACAATATTCATTTTAAAATAACTTTTTTACTATTCCTGCTGCATGATATAGAAAAGGTGCAGGAGGCTATTTGCTGCTTAATCTAAGGTAAGCCTTTAAGATGACCAAGGTGTAGACTGTCCCTTTAAGATGACTATTTTAGTAAATTAAAAAGAACTTCATCAGCACATTATAAGAAATGTTTCCTACATAGATGTGGCTTCACCTAATATTAAATAGACAGAAAAGTCCAAAAAGAAAATGCTGTAATTTGATAGAGTGTTTTGTTTTTACACTATTGCTTGCATATAACGTTCTAAACCTCTGCAAAATAGTTAAAATAAGCTCCACACCAGCAATGCACTATTGGAGATTAGAATCTGTTGAACAAGAGGCTTTGGGTGTATCAACCAATCACCAGCTATCTATCAGTAGTGCATTGCTGTTTCTGAGCCTACTTATATATATTTTTCGACAAAGGGTATCAAGAGGATAAAGTAAATTTGATAATACAATTAGACGGAAAAAGTATCTTAATAGTGCATGCTCCATATGAAACATAAAATTTTAATTTTGGCTTTCATGTCTTCATGTCAATTATCTGTTTGACATTTTGGTTTTGATAAATTAGTAATGCAAAAAACATATGAGAGTTATTTTTATATATAGGATTTTAAGGTAGTTCATATTAGGAATGTTTTAAACTCTCCACTTTACAGGCTCTATTAAACGGAAACCTAGCTAAGCATGCACGCTTTACAGATCTTAGATATTTTGATTGCAAGTGTGATTTGATTGCATTTGTGTGTGGAATTGATAGATCTATTAAAATTATTTCTTTAAAAACAAATTACCACAAACAACAGCAGACCCTGTATGTCCGCTACCCAGAGTTATCTTTACACACTCGCTTGGGCGTGGCCAATCAAGTAAGAAAATGGCCTGCCAATCACCCCGAGAGAGTGTTGTTTTTTTTTTTGTTTTTGTTTTTTTTTTTTTAAATGTTATTTTTATTGAGTTTCTATACTACACACATAAAATTATACATACAACAAAAATGACAACAACAAAAGCGAAAACAAATTAATAAGCATTTCTCCAAAATTGGTCAAAAACCATACTATTCTTTAGAAATTTACCTTACTTCCTATTGGCTATCTAAGCCATACAAAGTCTACTAACTCACTACAACAGAAGACAAAACACCAGCCCTGACTAGACGCATATTACATAATTTTATTGTCTGGGTCTCCTGACTGATTCTTATGGCTTCTTTTATTCAGACAGACCCATTGAATCAAGGGAGAGAAAAAAAAAAAAAAAGAATGGAAAACAGGAATAATCAGTCCACTCTCTCTCTCCCCCCCTCTACCCCTCCATTTCCGATATCGTTCTAGCATCGTCGCCCCATACGCTGGGAAAATTACCGGCCAATATTTGTGACTGGACATATACTGTGTCCTTAAATGGTTTGACCAACATAATTTGGGTCTCTATAGGAAACGATAAAATAAATCTTTTCCATTGCTTAAAAAACGCAGCTAATCGTCCATCTGACGGATTTATTAGTTTCATCTGATCATGTATGTATTGTATACTCAGAGCATTCTTAAGCAATTTCAAGTTAGGTGCAGTTTTAGCTTTCCATGCTCTCAATAACATATTGCGACCCAACAATATGATCAGATTAATTAATGTAATATTTTTAGGAGTTACTTGCGTTTGCACCAAACAAAATACATCAATCGCTCGTATATGATAGACTAGATTGAGAGTTGATCGCATCCAATATGCTACTTTTAACCAGAATTGGTTAATTCTAGGACAAGCCCAGAGACAATGCATAAGATCTGCCTTAACAGCAGAACATTTAGGACATAAGATCATTACCTTATACCAACTAGACAACCTAGCAGGAGTCAAGTACGACATAAAAGCTATCTTGATCTGTGACTCTCTCCATGTGGTCAAAACCCAACTTTTATCCATGATTTTAAATGTGTTTGTTATAGTTTGGCTAGTCGAAATACAAGTTCTGGTACCCTTCCAAAGTAGTTTTGCACATGCCCTATTGTATTTAGTTATATCACTCTTCTTAATAGGAACCAGAATATTTTGCATAAGATAGAATACTTTAGGAAAGAGAATATTTTTTATAAGGGTAGCTCTTGCTGATAAAGAAATAGGCAAATTTTTCCATCCTTCCATCTTTTCTTTACATTCCAGAAAAAATTTACTGAAATTAAGTTTATACCATTCCTCCGGGTTTCTGCTTAGTTTAATACCAAGATACGTAATCTGAGATGTTTCACAGAATGGGTGTTTAATATCTTGTTTTTTCTTATTAATCCATAATAATTCGGATTTAGCAAAATTAATTTTATATCCTGAAATTGCACTGAAAAGTTCCGTTAACTCCAATAATAAGGAAAGACTTTGAGCAATATTACTCAGACACAAAATTATATCATCTGCATACAATAATAATACAACTTTTTGATCTCCTATACGAATCCCAACTAGCTGTTGTCGAAGCAGAATCGCGAATGGTTCTAGGGATATATTAAACAACAACGGTGATAGAGGGCAACCCTACCGGGTGCCTCTTTGTAATACTAGATGCTGAGAAATCTCACCGTTAATTAATAAGGATGAGATTGGAGAGCTATATATTATTTGCGTAAATTCTAATATATGACCGGTTAGACCAAATTGTTCTAATGTAAAAAATAGGTGTTTCCAGGAAATGCGGTCAAACACCTTTTCCGCGTCGACCGTTAGTAGCGCTAAGTCCGGTACATTTTCTTGTCTTGATGTTCTAAATTTGTTCCAAAAAAAATCAAGTAATGTCATGATCTTACGGATATTTTTTGTAGGATTTCTCCCTGTCATAAAGCCAGACTGATTTTCCTGAATTATTTTGCCCAAATGAGGCTTTAATCTACTAGCCAAAATTGAAGTCAGAATTTTATAATCCGTGTTTAATACGGATATAGGCCTGTAAGATGCTGGGAGCTCTCGCTGCAGCGAAATATGGGGAACATTTGTTATTTTTAACAAAGTAAAAATTAAATAATTTCGTAAGAGTTGAAGCAATTTGCAACTGCAGTATCCTATAGAATTCCGTTGGGAGACAATCCGGACCTGCTGCCTTATTGGTCTTTGCTGTTTTAATTGCGGCATAAATCTCTTGTTCATCAATAGGTTTGTTAATTTCTGCCAGAGTTTCTAGAGAAATTTTGGGGATCTTAATCTTATCCCAAAATTGCTTCTGTCTTTCTGTATCATATCCTTCCGCCTTATACAATTCACTGAAATATTGATAGAAGGTATTAATGATATCTGAGTTATTTGTATATCTCCCTATATTATCTCTTATAGCCGTTACAGTGTTACGATTAGTCGATTTGATAAGTTTAGCTAAAAAATTGGCAGATCTCCTGGCAAAACCACCGTAAAGTGCCTTTTGCCTTTGCATTTCTAATGCTGTTTTTTGGTGGATAAGGATATCTCGTGCTGCCTTGGCATCTATATATTTACGCCATTTCTCATTAGAGTGCTCTCTCAGATAAGCCGAAAAATAATTTTTCACCCGATTGTTTGCCTGTGTCTCTAATTGTTTCCTTTTCCTTTTACGTTTACATAGATATGCCTTAATCTTGCCCCTAAGTACGGCTTTTGCCGCTTCCCAATATACCTCGGGTTTATCTATGTACGATTTATTGAAAGACTCATAATCTCGCCATTGATTAATTAACCAATTCTGAAATTTGTTATCATTCCCTAGGTATTTGGGAAAAAAAATATTATTATTAGAGGCGATTTGTTTATGCGATGTATTAAGTAATAATGTAATCACTGCATGATCTGAAATTATTATATCTCGGATATCTGCTTCCCACTCTAAGCCCGAAATATTATCTGACACCAAAAATAAATCTATCCTTGATAGAGAGTGATATCCTTTGGATAAACATGTAAAAGATCTTAAGTCTGGGTTTTGAGCGCGCCAGATATCTATTAGCCCTAGTTGTGAGCAAAACTTCTGGAGAATACGAGTCTTCCTATCACGTAAAAAAATGTATGCTTCCTTGTCTCTGTCTAAAATAGGATCTGCTACAAGGTTAAAATCACCCGCAATTATAAGCTGTTGCCCTATAAATTTGTGTAAATGAAATAACATTTTATCCCAAAATATTTTATCCACTTTATTAGGGCCGTAGATGTTACATAGTATATAGCGCGTTTTATTAATGATGATTTCTACAATCAAGTAACGCCCTTCCGGGTCTCGCATAATCGATTCTATTTTATATTCTAGATTTTTGTTAAGAAGGATAGCCACTCCCCTTTTACATGAATTAAATGGGGCCGCTATAACCTCTCCCACCCAATTAGTCTGAAGTTTCATAGATTCTGATTCTTTTAAATGAGTCTCTTGGAGAAAGGCTACATTTGGTTTTAATTTTGCCAAATGTTTAATTATCGCTTTCCTCTTTATTGGAGAGTTTATACCCCCAACATTCCAGGATACCAATTTAATAGTATCTAACATAACCCCGAAGGAAAGATTCAATTAGACGCCCCGTTTCTAACATAACCCCGAAGGAGAGATACAATTAGTCGCCCCATTTTAGATATAACAATATATAAATATAAAGAGACATAAGTACCAAGCAGCGACCGTATGAGAGAGAGGAGGCGGGAAAGGGGAGAGAGAGAACAGGGGAGAGACAAAAAAAAAAAAGGAAAATAACCTATAAAATCAAATTCACAAATTAACCATTGAACATACAGCTCCATTCTATACATTATTAATAACAATAGTCATAACAGCAATAATCCTCTTTTTGTGACCCTGTTCACTGGATATCCATTTTTTTACATAAAGACAAAGCTTCCGCTCTATTATTCACTATATAAGAGGCTCCTGCCTTCTTAATTATAAGTTTAGCAGGATATACCAGTCTAACAGTACATTCAGCTTTTGAAAACTTATCAAAAATAGGGGCCATTTCTTTTCTCTTTGCCCTAGTTTCCGCAGAAAAATCTTGATAAATCCAGATTCTATGGGAGTTAATATTAAGGGCATTCCGTTTTCTGTAATGAGTCAAAAATAAGATCTTGTCTTGATAATTGACAAATTTAAAAATAATTGGTCTTGGTTTAGTACCAAAACCATTTTCTCTGGGAGCCCCAATTCTGTGGGCTCTTTCAATCAAAAATGGTGTGGGAGGAGGTGGAAGCAAGAGCGCCTGAGGCAGAGTAACTGAAACAAATTTTAATAAGTCTTGAAACTCAACCAGTTCGGGTAGGCCAATCACTCTTAGGTTATTTCGTCTCGACCTGTCCTCCAGGTCCTCTACCCGACTCTGTAATTGAGCAATGGTTTTATCCTGATTGTTTGTTGTACAAATAACCGAGTTCATTCTGTCCTCCAAGTCCGACACTCTTGTCTCCACCTCCTCAATTCTGGCTGTAAATTGTCTGATCTCATCAGAAAGATTAGTTATTTCTGCTTTAATTTCCTGTTTAACTGCCTCTAAATGGGGAGCCATTATTTTCGCCATTTCTGCTGCAAACTCTGACATATCATTACAGGAAAAATTCACCAATCCTCCTTCTTGAGAGGTATCCTGAGGGGTCTCTATGTGTTTAGAGTTACCTCTTTTATCTTTTTGTTTGGGCGGCATTATAGGTGAAAAACCCTTCTGGTGGGAGATATATCTCTCCATTCACCACAGTGCAATGTGTGTTTATCTCTAAAAAAATCACTAATGTGAGTGAGTATATATATTTTTCTCTCTGGTGGCCCCGCAGGTCCACTGGTAAGGTGGCGTAAGAAAAAAGCAAAAAATATGTGAAAAAACAGAGCTGAAATCAGCTCAAAAAGTGCAAAAATCGTGGGGAAAAAAAAAAGGGGGTGAAAAAGTGATCTAGTGTTGTAACACCTAAAATGCTATCCCCTATATATATATATTTTTTTTAGATCAGAAGTACAAAAAATCAGGCACGTACCCCTTGGAGTTCCTTAAGGTATCTAGGAACCTTTCTGTTAAGAAGGAACAAAAAACACAAAAAAAAAAAAAAAAACCTTGACAGAAACTCTGGCATACAATATCTGCAATTTACTGCCAGATATGTTATCTTAACCTTAAACTTAACTATAGATATACTATTATTCTTCCTCTATATATGGCTAGCTGTACAAAAAGAGGAATAGAGAGAGGTTGCAAACAATATTATTATATATAACTCCCACTCTTATTATGAAACAAATTCAGGAACTAGACTTATTATTGCTTAATATTTATACCCCACATGCATATAGCGCAATTATTCTAACCCCCACATATAGCGTTATCAATTTCCACTTAAAGAAAGAAATCTATCTAACTATTGGACATAAGATATCACAACATAGCACTTTCTGTGGGTACATCTGCCAAAAACATTTTAAGGTTATACTTAGTTACGTCATTCAGAGTAGAAGCAGAATAAAAGACAATCCTATAACTCTCTGATATTTAGAATGACATAATATTCGTGTCATTAGATCACCAACAGTTATTTAAGCCTGCTCAGTTTTATTATTTGCAGGAGTACTCCTTAGTCCAAGTTTCCTTTTTATCACGAAGACTTATGTAGGATTAACTGCTTATGCCGGTTTCCTCGATATATTCTCCTCACCAAGGCAGCAAACACCAAATACTATAGGAAGTTCTTCCTTGAATTTTCAAATGACCATATCAAACATTAGCCGCCTCATATTTCCAAACTAGAAAGGGTAGGTTCAATTATATTACTCGGCTGCCTCTATGGTAATTTAAAAGTCAAACTTTTATTACCCACAAAGTTCTTAATAGAGTGCCGCTTTTAGGTCTTAAATGAAAAAATACTTGCAACGTTGTATCCACTAGCTTTTGTATGTAGCGATTTCCAAGCTTGAAACAGATGTTTTACAAACCAAGCCAAGATAAAATATTATCCGAAACAAGTCATACCCAGACAGTATATTATGGAGCCCCCAAATGTATGATGCACAAAGCTCTTCTTTCTGAATTAGACTTGTAGCTTTTACTCTCTCAGTGCCTGCTGAGGTATTTCCCTTGTAGTCGGCTGGCTGCCAATATATATTAGAGAGAACAATGGGGGATACAACACCTACTATTATGTGTCTGAATGCGCTATACCTAGGTTACCGTCCATTACTATTCTCCAGGGTGTTAAATTATCAGGGCACCCACATCATTTATCCATTCCTCCAACCACTCTCACATAGCGTTATTTTTACTCACACTTCAATGAGCTTCCCCGGGACCACAAAGATTATCGGGACCTTAGCAACTTCCCATCGCTGCAGATACCGGCCCGGCACTTGTTCCAGCCACAATGCGATATTCGTCTTGATTCCTCCCCACCAATTCAATTGGATTCAGACACTGAACCAGGTCAGTATTACCTGAAATCTGCTCATGGGGGAGATTTCCTTTTCCAGATGTCTTTTTCTTTGTCAGCCCGACACTTTTCCACCGCACTCCGTCTTGCTGTTTGAAATTGAGGGAGTAGGAGCCGTAGGATTTACCTATCCTATCCCCCACCGACACTCTCAGTAGACTTGGGATAATGCCTCCAGTGGCGGGAGCCGTACTGCGGTAGTTGTGTCAAAAGTGGACCCGGCTTTTTTTTAAAAACACGCTGTGGAGAGTGTATGATCAGGGTACCTTGCTGCTAGTCAAATCAGTCTCTCCGGTATTGCAGCCACACTGCCAATAGTCCAGTCAGTTACAGCAACATGTTACCTTGCTTTAAATAAATTGGGGAGAGCGCTGGTATGCAGGCATCATGAACCGGCATATCCAGCATGCAGGTATAAGGTAGTGCGGTATAGTATGGAGCGCTTCAGCGACTAAGCGTCCGTCTTGCCAGTGTCTGAACTTCCCACCGCAATCCTAAGATCTTCTACCAGCCTGAAGGCATTGAAACCCGGGCAAGGTAGTCTTCGGTTGAATGGAGATTTTTAGTTTCCCATATACTGGGATGCCGAAGCAAACGGCTGCTACCTGTTCGCAACCTGTTGGCTCCGCCCCCAAACGGAAGTCCATCCCAAGAGAGTGTTGTTTTAATCCTCCACCTCTAATGATCGCTGAAACATTGCAGAAGCAGGATTGCATGTGCAAGCCTGCCATGCAAGGGCTCAAAAGCAGCTTATGCTACTTAGTACATGGGGCCCTATTATTACATTTTTAGATGTATTCCAATATCAGAATACAACTAGAAATCTAATTCTGCATTTGTGTTTTCAGCAGGTGCTTTATGGCTGCTTTACTGCAGTGATTACAAGCATTATAAGCCTATATGTGATAATTGGGGTTGCCACTAAACGTATAATATCAGTGACAACAAGTGCAGTGAGAGATCTAAAGCAAAGCATGACCTCAGCACTACTGATGCTGATTGGCTGTTGTTGTTTTTTTCAACTTGCAGCCTTACAAAAGCTAAAGTATAACTGTTCACAGAGCATTTAGTCTTGTGACTTGAAGACATTTTAACATAGTGATGTTTATGTAATATTTTCTTTTCAGTGTTTTACAGTTATGCTGCATCACTTTCAAGTGATTTATAATATGGGTACTGTGTCACTTTAAAGGGACAGTTGAGACTTAATATTCTTTATAACTAATTGTTACATACCAGACAAGCATCTTGCAATGGGTTCTACATCTATAAGCTTGTGAGAAGTAGAGTATAAAAAACTTTAAAAAATTATTGTTAGCAGTTGAAAATGCCCGCCAAGCTCCACCCACAGCTTTCTTCTTGTCCAGTTTGCTGTTCTTTTGCATGACAGTTAGCTATTTCAAATTACACATGCACAAATCAGCATTTGCAAGTAGGAAAACGTATTCACCAGTCGATTGTATAAATTTAACATACCAAAATATACATGGAATAGGTGAAAATTATAATGTCTCCACTCCCTTAAGAGAGGCTGGAGTGTATTCTTTGGAATGCATAACCCTGGCGCTCCTACATGCTACTCATTGATTCATTGAAATGTGCAGGAGCTGGTTTATAGCTGTCCCAAAAGGGCAACAGTAATAGAAGTAAAATAAACAACATTCAAAAAACTGTTCAAAAGGTTTGTCTTAATACCTGAAAACATATATATTTTTCTAACAAAATTACAATAAAATGTTTTTTAGAAAAATTATTTTGTATGTAGATATGTTGCAACACAGTGAATAATCAATAATAAATAAAAAAAGACAAAAATAAAACAACAACAACAAACTTTAATATTCCTTTTAGATTCAGGTCAATATAAATAATAGTGGGAATAAACATACAAAATATATGTCGGGTTACAGTCTGTGGCTATCCATTTGAAATAAATTTAAATTTTGAATCAACCTTAGTGGCTTTGGTTTCTGAGTTACATTGCATAATTATTTATGATTATTAGCAAGGTCTGAACTTTTTCCAAGAATTACTGTGGATTGTGGACTGGCCAGGCAAGCATCATTCTCTTTGTTACAAATCCTCTTATAATAATCTTAATAATAATATTCTTGTTTGTTTGAAAAGCAAAATGTTCACATTGTAGGATCAATTACTTATTTTTTTTCAAGTCACAACCCTGCCCAGGATTGAATCTGGGACTCCTGATTCGCATCAAATACAATGAATGGCCCAGCACTCACTGCCAAATATCCAGGTGCACGCTGTCAGGATCCTACACAGATCCCGAACAAAAGACAGCAGCACCACTAGGTATACATCAATGTCCTTTTATTAGTGAGACATCACATAAAACAACGACGTTTCGGGTCACCAACTGACCTTAATCATGACCTTAATCCGAAACGTTGTTGTTTTATGTGATGTTTCACTAATAAAAGGACATTGATGTATACTCCTGATTCGCAGCCTGTAGCCCCGTCTCTGCAGAGCTTGTGCTGATGCTTTAGGAGAACTGTTGCCTGCTCTGATTGTGCTCTTTAGCTCCACCTGCCTCTTCAACACTGCTATTAAAGGCAGCCTCACAGACCCCTCCCTGCCCTGACATTGTGGTTCTAAAGTCTGTTATTGCCTTTAAACCTTGCCTGAGTTCCTGTTTGTTTTTTTCCTCTTGCTCCTGAATTTGGCTTGTCTCCTGACTACTCTCTTGGATATCCCTTTTGTTTGATAAAAGATTGGACTGCTATTCTGGTATACCAAACTTGGTCTTGTCTAATGACTACTATTAAAGGATTCTCCCTGTATTTGCAGACTTATCGAACTACTCTCAGGTATCTAACTCTTGGCTTGTCTCCTGGCTATTCTCTCCTCTCCAGCCTGTCAATGCTCCCTGTTATGCTGTGTCACCAACATGACTTCTCTGGTATCCTGCTTCTGTACCAAAGTCCTGCAAAGGGCGCCTGCCAAGCACTAATATCCTGTTTCAGTGTCTAGCCCTGCAGAGGGCGCTTGCCAAGTTCTAGTATCCAGCTACAGCATCCAAGCAGGGAGTGTATGTCAAGCGCCAGTCTCCAGCTACTACCCTCAAGCTCTGCAGAGAGTGTCTGCCAAGTGTCAGTCTCTAGCTACTGCACTCAAGCTCTGCAAAGGGTATCTGCCAAGTGCCATTTTCCAGCTACTGCACCCAAGCACTACAGAGGGTGTCTTTCAAGTTTCTGTATCCAGTTCATGTACCCTAGTTCTAAAGAGAGTATCTGCTATGTGCCAGTTTCCAGTTCCTGCTTCCAAGCCCTGCAGAGGGTATATGCCACATACCACTATCCAGCTATTGTATTTAAACTTTGCATCAAGTATCCTCCCAGCCTCTGTTTCCTGTTCCAGTCTTCAACCTCAAATGGGCATTCCTGTCTTGGCCTCAAGTGGGCACTCGAGTCTTGCCTTAGAGTGGCGTTCCTGTTCCTGGCCTATCATAGGCAGTACCTTTGATTCAAGCTCTGGAGTGGGCTCACCTAATCACTGATCCTGCTTCCAGTATCCAGTATTATCCAGTATTAATTGTCTACTTCTTCAGCTATGCCTTAAAGGGGTTGTTCCATTAAGAGTGACATCCCACTGCCTCCATATAGTGCACAAGACAGCCCTAACTCCGACATCTCCACACATGAGCTCCAAACCCCTGAACACACTCCTATGACCATGACGTTACATAAGGGTGTGAACCCCCCTAGAAATTACCATCTAAGAAAACATTAACCAACATAAACCCCAATCAAACTACCAACTTACTTACAAAAAGAGAGACTTATACAGAGAGCTGGAGTAAAGACCAGGCTATGGTCAATTGTATTAATAAGATTTAATTAACTTCAAAATTAAACTCTTAAAATACTAGTCAGAAAAAGTGTCAGCAACTGTACACCCTAACAAAACCATAAATGGAGTAGAGGACAAGGCCATTCTGGAATCATGCAGGACCTCTGCCGGGATCTGTCCCTGAGAAGCAGGCCCACATGGTCACCACCTAGGGACATCTCTCCACCCATTAGCTCAACCTTCACCTCCTAAGAGCTTTGCACTCAAAATAGGCTTTGAACTTCTGCTTAAAGATTATAGAATTCAAATTCCAACCCATAAGGGGCACAGATAAAGAAAGTCAAACAGATACCTGGGAGATAACATTAAGGGGCTAAGAGCTTATCAGAGAAATTTCAACTAATCAGACTTCTGTCTTGGTGACTAAAAAACTGCAGTCCTAAGGATGCCATAGCTGCTTCAATGCCGTCACACAGGGAAAGGGAGGATGGGAAAACCACAGCATGTACCAGGTACAAAAAGAAGACAAGGGGTGGCCTGCAATCTGCTTAAATAGTGAGTACTATATCCAGCCCCCTTTCTGCTTTAAGGTTGCAAGCACATACACACACACCCACACCCACAAACACCTATATTAAGATGTAATACAGAGGGGTAAAACCCTTAGCTCTATTTCATGTTGACACTTTCAAAATGTTTCTTTGGCGCACAGCATGTTTACAGTCAATTCAAACTGCGCAAGGGAAGGGATTTAAGTGGCCCTTACATTTCTTTGGTGCACAGCATGTTTACAGTCAATTCAAACTGCACAAGGGAAGGGATTTAAGTGGCCCTTACATTTCTTTGGTGCACAGCATGTTTACAGTCAATTCAAACTGCACAAGGGAAGGGATTTAAGTGGCCCTTACTATTTCCTCTTATTTAGAGCTTCAGACTTATGCACGCTACCTACTTAGGTATCGCTTCAACAGAGAATAAAATGAGAATAGAAGTAAATTGGAAACTTTTTTAAATTGTTTTCTCTATCTGAATCATGAAAGAATTTCTTTGGGTTTCATGTCCCTTTAAATCAAACACATTTTAAAACATAAGTCATTTTTTTGTTTAAAGAGACAGTGTACTGTAAAATAGTTCCCTTAATGTGTTTCCAATGACTTGTCATACCAGCGGCAGAGTATTACTTAAATCAGATATCTGCACAATCTGTGAGACTGCATAATTATCACCTAATACTAAGATTTATAAAAACACTTCTACAAATATTACATATCATCACCAAACAGTAGTATAGCATAAAACACTAAGGGGTCTTTTTATCAAAGTGCGAGCGGACATGATACGATGTAGCGTATCATGTCCGCCACACATCCATAACTGCCGACAGCATAAGCTGTCGCCATTTATCATTACACAAGCAGTTCTTGTGAACTGCTTGTGCAATGCTGCCCCCTGCAGATTTGTGGCCAATCGGTCGCAGGCAGGGGTGTCAATCGACCCAATCGTATTCGATCGGGTTGCTTTCTGTCCGCGGCCTTAGAGCAGGCGGACAAGTTATGCAGCAGCGGTTGACATCACAACTGCACGTTAACAGAGCTAGTTCTCGAGGGGCATTCATCGCCGTATATTAATACAATTGACGGCATTGGCTATGAGAAGGCTAAAAAAATGGAGGGCACTGAAAAAATTATTTTATTCAAAACAATTTATCTTAAAAACTAAGCAATATTTTTAAATGGATCATATAAGAAAGTGAAATATTTTTTAACAATATGTACATTAGATATTTGATTTAAAAGCACTGGACTGTCCCTTTAATACCAACAAGATAATGGAAAACTGAATTAAAATGACAATCTTAAACAAAAACAAAAAGAAAGAAATTAAAAAAAAACAGGAAAAAGTTGATAAAACTAAGCAAAAAACAAAATATGTGCCTAAAATGTAATTTCCAAAAACTAAAAAAAAAAAAAGTACACTTCATCAAACAACTCTCTACACTCATATTAACAGAACTGGCTTAATTTAACAAGGAAAGCTGCTTTACTGCCCTTGTGGTGGAAGACTTGCTGATTAGGGATGGGCGAATGTGTTTATATTCGAATTTGAATGTTAGAACAAATGTTATTGTAGAAATTCAATTTACATAATAGAATGTTGATAAGAACGAATATTCTTAAAAATTCTATATTCGAATGTTTTTTACAGTTTTCAAATGTCACATTCGAATTTGAATGTCACATTCGAATTTGAATGTCACATTCGAATTCGAATATTACATTTATAAAACACAATTGTAGACTAGAAATACTATTTCGAATTTGAATGTCACATTCGAATTCGAATATTGCATTTATAAAACACAGTATTAGACTAGAAATACTATTTCGAATTTGAATGCCACATTCAAATTCGAATGTCACATTAAAATTCGAATGTCACATTCGAATATTACATTTAAAAAACACAGTATTAGACTAGAAATACTATTTCAAATTTGAATGTTACATTCAAATTCGAATGTAGCATTCAAATTCGAATATTACATTTATTAAACACAGTTGTAAACTAGAAATACTATTTCGAATTCGAATGTCACATTCAAATTCTTATATTACATTTAAAAAACACAGTATTAGACTAGAAATACTATTTCGAATTCGAATGTGACATTCGAATGTGACATTCAAATTCGAATATTACATTTAAAACACAGTATTAGACTAGAAATACTATTTCGAATGTGACATTCGAATTTGAATGTAGCAT
Source organism: Bombina bombina (assembly GCF_027579735.1). Lineage (NCBI taxonomy): Eukaryota > Metazoa > Chordata > Amphibia > Anura > Bombinatoridae > Bombina > Bombina bombina. The sequence continues at coordinate 961,535,212 of NC_069502.1, forward strand.
TCGAATTCGAATATTACAATTATTAAACTCAGTTGTAGACTAGAAATACTATTTCGAATTTGAATGTCACATTCAAATTTGACTGTCACATTCAAATTCGAATATTACATTTCGAAATTGAATGAATACATAGCTAAACATTCTATTATTCGAACGAATATTTTCGAATTTTATTGAAAAATTCAAAAACGAAAATTCGAAAATAGATTGTTAGAATGTTATATAAACATTCGAAATTCGATTCGAACAAACGAATGTATCAAATATGTTTTAAATTTCGAATTTTTAGAAACATTCGCCCATCCCTGTTGCTGATACAGCAAATTAAGAAGCAGCGGCCATCAGTCATTCAAGTAGATTGACAGGTCCTGCTCCCACTCAATTGGTAGCTTGAGAAAGGGGTGGTACTTCACAAGGATAGCCTTGTGCAATGTTAAATATGGGCAATGGATGTACTGTGTCCCCTGCCCTTTTGCCACATTCACAGGTGGACGGATTACTTAGTTGGAAACCTTGTCCGTGCATTAATAAATTGGGCCTATAATTCAATCAAATTAAAGCAACACTTCAAAAGCTTTATATACATAAACACATTTGTCTGAAAATTTTATTTATATGTTTGCAATCAGGAATCTGTCATGTGCCAATTAGTCCAAAGCATCTGTCCATGTTATTTCCTTTGCTGCACTTTTCAATCCTTGGTATGCTTAAAAGCTGCCGGAGCAGCATTGCACTAGCACGGGGGAGTCTGTGTTTAACACAGATACTTGGAGCAAGTAAGGCATTGTATAGTTTATTGGCATGTGTTTTCTAAAATGCAGATAGATATTAGGAAGGAAATTATTGATTCTATCAAAACATTCTTCCTTTAACGGGGAGTTGTATTTCCTCTCCCTATCTATTACAAAGCAGAACTAAATAAATAAATAAATATGTATATATATAAATATATATATATATACACACACACATATATATACATACATACATATATATATATATATATATATATATATATACATATATATATGTGTGTGTTTGTGTGTTTGCTTCTTATGTATATATACAATCATGTATACTACTTGTAAAAAATAAATAAAAAGGAGTGTAATGTAAATCAAATATCTTAATATATATACTGTAGATGTTTCAGAACATATGTGAATACTATCATGACTGCTAAAAAACGTTTTTTTTTTAAAAAAGGAATAAGGAAGTATACGTCCAAGTAATTACATTTTTACATAATCAACATGTCTCACAAAGTTGTAAGTAAAGAAATCAATGAAAGACACATATACAACATGATATTTTAATCTTTTTTTACTGTAAGAATTTAGCAAAATAAGCAGAAAAACAAAATGTCATATACTTTTTGATTCTTTATGTTCTATTATAAGGATGCATTTCACAAAACTAAACAGAATTTAATGGAATTACCAGAGCAAAACATCATAATGCATCGAGGGATCAATTTCAAAGTTGCTCCGTTTGAATATCATTAAATGCAGAATATAGCAAGGAGGTTATCACATAATAAGAAGCAACTGGGGGTTATGCATCAATGTGTCTGCCTAAAGCATTGTAGTATGTCAGTTATGTAAATTATGGCATTTGGTGCTTGCATAAAATGTAGAATAAATCTGCTCAAATAATGCATAAAGAATCCAAACGAAAATAATATCAACTTAACATACCGTATATTATATTTATATTTAAATCCATATTTAGACATCATAAACTACATATCTGAAAATAGAATGCAATTTTATATATTTTATATATTATATTGTTTTTAAATGAAACCCACATACATGAAATAACATTCCATTTCAAACTATTGACTTGGTATATATATATATATATATATATATATATATATATATATATATATATATATATATATATATATATACTGTATATACTAATGTACTAATAGTACATCAAAGTAAGTGTTTTGTCTTCATTGTATTTTAGTTTAATGGGAAACATTCTAGTGATAAACCCAAGAAAAGAAAACATTATTTTAACATAAACTTATAATGTTGTTACCTCAACATAAGTCTATAGGAATCAATATCCCAATGTATTATTCTGTTAATTTAAATATCCAAAAGCTAAATATGATTTTAACTTTTAACATTATAAGAATAAACAAATAAACCAAAAAAACAGACATTCACTCTATCCTAAACTTGTGCTGCAGCAAATATTTTGGACAAATCAATCGTAAGTTACGAATATTTTGAAAAATGTGTTTCTCAGAATATCCGTTTGCTGCACTTTCCAGTATTCTGTTCATTTAAAACAAAACCTTATTCTGAATACTCTGTAACATTTAAAAAAAAATAGTTAAAACAAATGTTAATATTTTTTAACTGCAGGTGAAAAAGTGTCACCTGTAGTTTTATACTTACCTTAGCACGCTGGGGGAACCGCACTGTTCTTGACTCTTCTTCACAGAGCCTAGGGCCAAGCTAATAGGAGGCTTAGGGGTGTATCATGTCTGCCAGACATCGCTGAATGCGGACAGCATACGCTCTTGGCATTCAACATTGCACAAGCAGTTCTAGTGAACTACTTGTGCAGTGTCGCTCCCTGCAGATTTGCGGCCAATCGACTAATAGCAGGAGGTGTCAATCAACCCAACTGTATTCGATCGGGTTGATTGCTGTATGCCGCTCAGAGGCAGCGGATCCAGTTAAGGAGCAGTGGTCTTAAGACCTCTGCTTCTTAACTCCTGTTTCCGGGTGAGCCTGAAGGCTCACACGGAAACAGGGCGAGTTGGCCCCATTCGGGGCATAGTAAATTGGCCCCTTAGTGTGGCGGATTCCAGAGCCTTCTCCTTTAGAGCAGGCTCTGGGATCAACCACGCGAAACCTCCGATTAGCGTGGCCCTAGGCGCTGTGAAGAAGGGTATGGATTATCGCGGCTCCCTAGTGTGTTATAGGTAAGTATTTTACCTCTTGAAGCTAATTTAAAGGAATCAAATGTATACTAACAAATTTTGTTAGTATATGTTTGTTTTCTTTAAAGGGACAGTCTACTCTAGAATTTGTATTGCTCAAAAAGATAATTCCTTTATTACCCATTTCCTAGTTTTGCATTATATTAATATACTTTTTACCTCTGTGATTACCTTGTATCTTAGCCTCTGCAAACTGCCTCCTTATTTCAGTTCTTTTGACAGACTTGCATTTTAGCCAATATTAGGCTAGATTACAAGTGGAGCTCTAAATTAGAGGGCATTTTAGTTTTTTATTTAAAAAATTTAGCTTTTTTTAAATAAAAAATAACTGCACTAGGCAGTTTTGGTGCTTTAAAATTGGTGTGGGGGGTGATAGAAAAAGTATAGGGAAAGGGGACATGCTGCTTAGATGCCTGTATCTCAGGCTTCTTAGCAGTTACAGACCCCCAAGACCCACCGCTGGAAAGGTAATCGCCTAACATTTCCAACAGTCTAAGTCTTGGGGATCTGAAAAAAAAATTACAAAATAAAAAATTTAAAAAATAAAAATTAAAAAAAAACCTTAAATCACCTTAGCACCCAGATGGGAAAGGGCTTAGCACTCAAAGGGTTAATAGACAGGACCTAAACTAGGAATTAAAAGCTCCAAGTGTGAAACCAGGAATTGGAAATAGCCTACAACTTGGCAATCATTTGAAAAGCACGGTCTTTGTGAATTCTGATATTTATTATCCAAGTAATATGCAGAGTGTCAAATGATCTCTTATCTGAAAGGAAAGGTCAGGGGAGTGTTTCTAGACCATAATATTTGAGGATGCAAAATGTTGAACATAAATCTGAATACCAGGGGTATATGTACACACATATATCACCTTTCTCTCTTCAATACCTCTCTCTCTACAGAGTACTAGGCATGTAAATAAGTCGGTGGCCTAGGTCTAAAAACAAAGTAGATGAGGTTGAAAGAACACAGAAGTCCATTGAGTTAAACCTATACAGATCCTATATATATTTATAATAATGAAGCTCCAATTGAGCTTAAATTAATTCCATTACCAAGATGACAAATTTAGCATATCCCTGAATTCTGATTCTAGCCAAAAATGTATCTAACCCATTTTTAAATTTATCTAAGGTAATGAGTTCCACAATCTGATTGCTCTTACACTGAAAAAACATTTATATTGCTGGAGATCTTCTTTCCTGCAGCCTTAAATTGTGACCTCTTGTCACACATAGTTTCCTTGGAATAAAAAAAGCTTCCACCTACTCTGTATATGGGCCTTGAATATATTTATATACAGCAGGGTTCTTTAAACCAAGGTCGGGACCCATTACTGGGTCACAAAAGCATGTTTACTGGATTACGTCTTGTGTGTGTGTTCTAGGAGAGTGTTTGGGTGTTTGTTATATGAGGGTGTGTGTGGTGTGTGTGTTTTTACCTTTTACACTTTCAAGTTTGACTACAATCAGGAATAAAGTACACACACATTTTAGTCACTTTACTAAAAAATGCAGATTTCTTGATGTATATTACTTCAGAAACGTTCAGACCAAGCATAAAAAAAGGATCACAAAGGCATGTGGTATCATGGCACTGGGTCTTGGTAAAAAAAAAGTTTGAAGAACCCTGATATTAAATTATCATATCACCTCTCAAGCACCTTTTTTCTAGAGAAAACAGACCCAGTTTGGCTAACATATCCTCATAGTTTAAACTATCCCTTCCCCTTATTAGCTTTGTGGCCCTTCCCTAAATTCTTTCTAACTCTGTAATCTCTATTTTTTTAGATTGGTCCCTAGAACTGCACTGCATACTCAAGGTGATATCTTACCAGCTATGTATATAGTGACAGAATTATACTTCCCTTCATTGCATCAATGCCTCTTTTAATACATGCTAGTATCTTATTAGCCTTAGAAGCCGCTGCTCTGAATTGCACACACATTCTTAATTTGTTATCTAAAAGTACATCCAAATATCTTTCCTCCTCAGTTTTGTTAACTCTAGTCCCATTTAAATAATAGGTTGCCTGCTTATTTTTACTTCCAAAATGTAGAACCTTACATTTTCCATTATTAAGAACCAGGCATTTCAGACAAAGGGGTCAATGTATCCAGCTCCGTACGGAGCTTGATGCCCCATGTTTCTAAAGACCGCTGCTCCATAACTTGTTTGCCTGCTCTGGAGCGGCGGACAGAAAACAACACGATCAAATATGATTGGGTTGATTGACATCCCCTGCTAGCGGCCGATTGGCCGTGAATCTGCAGGGGCGATATTGCACCAGCAGTTCACAAGAACTGCTGGTGCAATGATAAATGCCGACAGCGAATGCTGTCGGCATTTATTGATGTGTGCCAGACACGATACGCTACATTGTATCATGTCCGTCCGCACAATAATAAATTGACCCCTAAAACTTCCCCAAAAACCAGAGTATTTTCAGCAATTTTGCCATCACTCCATTTAAACAGAAATAGGGCCTTTTTTATATTTACCTATCAAAATTATATATATATATATTTAGTAAACAACCCAAAGTATTGATCTAGGCCCATTTTGGTATATTTCATGCCACTATTTCACCACCAAATGCGATAAAAAAAAAAAAATTGTTAACTTTTTCACAAACTTTAGGTTTCTCACTGAAATTATTTACAAACAGCAATCATGGAACAAATGGTTGTAAATGCTTCTCTGGGATCCCCTTTGTTCAGAAATAGCAAACATATATGGCTTTGCCATTGCTTTTTGGTTATTATTCCCAGCAGTGAAGGGGTTAATCAGGTAGCTTGTAACGTTCATTTTAGCTTTAGTGTAAAGATTACCCTCCCATCTGACACTTCACATCCCCTGATCCCTACCTCATCCCTCTCAAACAGCTCTTTTCTCCCCCACCCCCCCAATGGTCAGCCCATCTTAAAGGGACACTAAACCCATTTTTTTTCTTTAACGATTAAGATAGAGAATGCAATTTTAAGCAACTTTCTAATTTACTCATATTATCAAATTTTCGTCGTTCTCTTGCTATCTTTTTTAAAAAGCAGGAATGTAAAGCTTAAGAGCCGGCCCATTTTTAGTTGAGAACCTGAGATATGCTTTCTCATTGGTATGCTAAATGTAGCCACCAATAAGCAATCCGCTATCCAGGGTGCTGAACCTAAAATGGGCTGGCTCCTAAGCTTTAAATTCCTGCATTTTAAATAAAGATAGCAAGAAAACAAATAAAAATGTATAGT